>NC_068357.1:91537033-91894533 GCF_020536995.1 Dreissena polymorpha | reverse complement strand
ACACATTAGTGAAAGTAGATAAAAAATATACTACAGGAGTGCACATCATATGTGTCTTCACATGCCTTATTATGAGTATATTTCTTCACTATCAAAATATATCGTATAATAATATTTGATTTAAACACAGTTTTCTTTCGACACATTTAAATCACACTTTCATAGCCGCGTTATGCAAAAATGGGTCTTATGCATTTCGGCTAGCATTTCTTAAACCCAACATGTGCATTTGCTCAGTCAGGTCAGAGATGATGCTGTTCACTATAAAATCACTCAATATGTTATGGTCTCATTATGTATCTCCTGACCAGACTGAGAGATGTGCAGGCTGAATGGGCTATATATTTGATGGGCGCATATGGAATAAGACCCACTTTCGCATGACGAGGGTCATTAAAAATCTCATTGCGAATTGTAAATGGCACATTTAAGCACAATGCTTTTCGATACCAAATTGAATTCAAAATAGCAAACTTGTAAATAAGGGCAGCCAATCCAGGCGTTCAGGAACAATTTCCAGACGTGCTGACCGAGTATGGCAAACATTGTGGTTGGATAATTAAATGATTTTCCTCTAATCATGACACTATACTATTTTGGTAATGATTGTTTTCTCATATTGTAAACAAAACTGAAATTCTGCGAGATAGATTTTAATGTGTAATTGTAACTGGGCCACAATTTGTGTCGTTTGAACATTCAGAGAGTAGTCCGGAATTTCTTACACTGAACAGTGCTTCATCCATTGCGCTGAGCACAGACACAGTGATGTAGCCAAAGTTCAGAGGTTTTATCTCAAATCAGCCTATGAAATATTCGAAATATTCATGCGTGTTGCTGGCGTAATGTTAAAGTCAAGATAAAAAGCTGAGTAAAACAGCTACGCCGAAAAAGCGCATTAGTGCTCTATACCTATGCTTAGGTAAGAGTTGTTGACACCGTGTGAACTGCTAAGGTTACAAGTAATGCATAAACAACAATGTACGGGTCAACAGGGCTGTCTTGATGACTACTAATTTGTGAGTAAAAAGTTTTGCTCGCAGATTTATTTTTTATTTATTTTCATCAATGATCTTATTGTATACCGGTATTTTGAATTTGTATATGGTGTCAAAAATCAAAAGTTTTGTAAAGTGAATTTTCATCATGAAATTATATTCTTAGGGAGATAGGTATATGATATTCCAACAATATTCATTTAAAATGATGGTGATTACAAATTGTCTTTATATTCAGTTCTCACTACCATTTTCATCATACTTTCTATGCTTTCAGAACGTCCAAAAAAGGCCATGTTGTTTTTATTTTGTCTAAGTTATCTCTATGAAATAAATAGGAGGATGAAAAGTGTACACAAAGCTTGACCCGTGCCTTATGACACACTCTTCATAAATGTGAATGGCCTGTGTTCATTTCAAACTTGCGATTAATTCTGAAAAATGAATTGCGTCTTAAATTATGCAATAGCGAACAACTTTAGTGCCTTCAGCGCTTTGATTTTCTTTTAGCTAGCAAAGATGTATAATGCAATACACATTGTGCCACTGTCAAGTGCACTCAAGCTTTAGAAGTAGAGAAAACAGTTTGCAAGAGATTAGCATTCAGGATAAATGTGTGTCATAAGATTTGATGTCTAATGAACAATTATTTTGATTAATCACAACCATTCCTTTTCTTAGAGATTAAGATCGAATGATAAAGTAGGGTCCCCTTTTGTTCTCTTATCTCATTCTAAATGTTTGATTGAGAAAAACTGAAATCAAGTCAATAAGACCAGATTTAGATGGCTATCACAAAGTGTGGTGTAATGTATGGAAAAGAGCAGTTGAATAACGAAGAAACTATCTGCGTTGCCCATCTCAAGTTTATCTTAATTCCTACACACTTATGAAAGGAAAATCAAATAATTAGTTGATACAGAATTGTTATAATGTGACCAAAATGTACCCAGACATGATCTCTTATTTTTATTGATTTTTGTTATGGTTTAATTGCTTTTGACGACAGCAACAGTTCAAAGGTGAATGAATAAAAAAAACTTCGGTATAAAAGGCTCGATGTGGAAAAAATGGGTTTGCAGAACACACAGGCTATCAAGGACAATATTCATTCTTAAAACAAGAGGGCAAAGACTGCCCTAGTTCGCTCACCTGAGAGGAGTCGGTTCATTCAATCTTTACCAAACGTCAAACTTGACCTAGATATTGTCCAGACAAACATCCTGGTCAAGTTTCATCATTATTGAACCAAAACTCTGGCATATGGAGTGTTTTTGTTTTTGTAAGATTTGACCTGGTGACCTATATTTTGAGTTGACTCCCCCCCCCCCTTACCAAACATCAAACTTTGCTTACAAAAATAAATATTATGACCAAGATTCATAAAATCTGAAACAAAATTGTGACCTCTTGAGTGTTTACAAGGATTTTGTATAATATAATGAAAATTTGGACAATCTAAGGGCAATAATTATGGCATTAATTATGTGATATATATAAAACCAATCTTTGTACCAAGTTTCATGATGATTGGGCAAAAAATGTGATTTCTAGAGTGTTCACAAGCTTTTTTTACTATATAAATATAAGAAAACTGCCCCCCCCCCCCCCCCCGGCAGCCATGTTATTCAACTGACCGGACCCATTTTCGAACTCAACTCTCATATCAAAGAAACAAATGTTGTGACCAAATTTCATGAAAATTGGGCCAAAAATGTGACTTCTAAAGTGTTCACATGTTTTCACTATATACATATAGAAGAAAATGCCCCGCCCACTGGCGGCCATGTTTTATCACCGATCTGTACCATTTTCAGACTCGTCCAAGATATCAATAAAAACAATGTTTTGACCAACTTTCATGATGATTGGGCAAAAATTGTGACTTCTAGAGTGTTTACAAGGTTTCTCTATAGCCAAATAAGGAAAACTGCCCCGCCCACTGGCGGCCATGTTTTTCAACGAACCGGAACCACTTTTGAACTCTACCAACATATCATTAAGGCAAACATTTTGACAAAGTTACATGAAGATTGGGCATGAAATGTGACTTCTACAGTGTTTACAAGGTTTTACTTTTTTTTGACCTAGTGACCTAGTTTTTGACCCAGCATGACCCAGTTTCGAACTTGATCGGGATATCATTGGGACAAATCTTCTGACCAAGTTTCATGAAGATTCTAGAGTGTTTACAAACCAAATGTGGACGACGGACGGACGGAAGACGGACAAAGACCGGTCACAAAAGCTCACCTGAGCAATCAGGTGAGCTAACAAAAAAATCCATAAAAACAGAAAGAGTTGTCCCTGATTAGCCTGTGCCGATTCGACAAGCTAATCTGGGACAACACTTTAAGCACATGCATCGAGCAAAACAAGGCTAGATGTTCTTGGGATGACCTTTAATCTTTCTTATGTCACTGTCATTTGTTTTCCTTAATATATTGGAAAGAACCAACTGCCAACGCACCAGAAGAACTTGACCCATAAGGAGGTCTTTGTTTGTTTTCACGTAGAAAGAATTTCATCTGCAACATATTAATTCATGTTAGAAATATTACTTAAAAGTTGTCTGGTTAATTTAAACTTATTGTTTACTTATATCCTTGAAATGTTAATGATTCATTAATTTGATACGTTCGATGTCATATTTATACAAACTCACCGATTGATAAAAAGGTAATTCCCACATTGTTTCGCACATTAAACAAATAATTGCAAAATATAACATGACGTAATTTATATTATATTGTCAACACTCCTGACTCAGATTATATAGCATGTATGTGTTGTTGATGAAATAATATCTGATTTGTCATTAAGTCCTGTTTTCTACAAAGCAGCTCATATGTAAAGATAAAACATTACAGTAAGGTAACGAGTTGGAACCTGAATTAATTTTTCTATATATATCCCAACTTTCAATGCATCTTCTACAGAATATAAGGTAAGGGTTTTGGGGCTTAACATAGTGCCTCACATAAGGCAGCATTTATGATATTAGAATCTTTAAATTGCACCACAAATCTGAACAATTTAGGTTGAAGTGTCAGGAACGCATAACTATTTAATCTAATATATGGTTTGGTTTCTTTAGGTTTGTTTTATAGTTAAGAACATGCGTAGAAAAGTATTTAAAAATATATAAATCAATTCGGAACAAGTCTTTTTAGAGTTGTATTGTACAGCTATCTAAATTTTTTGGTGATGAATTCTCAATTCAGATGGGTATTTAAGGGGTAATTTGTTAATTGAAGCATTAATAAATATTAATAAAATAGTAATAAATAATAAAAATTGTTTCTGTTTATCACATCTGGTGCAAATGGGTAAAATCATATGATTTATCCAATAACCTGAAGTTCTGCATTCTGAATGAAATAGGCTGTTACTGGTTTTATCTGGTATTTAAATCCAACTGATTTAAACAGCAGCAGGAAGATCAGGAAAAAATGCAAACAGGGCAGAGAAATAAATTAGTTTGAAAATAGAGACAAAAAGACAATCGGGTAAGTTAACCAAATACACTTGTAAAAAGAATACCGGTATTTCTGGTTTAAGATCAAGAACAAATATTTTAATGAACTCCGTAAAAAATATAAACGAATTTTAGATGCTAAAAAAAAGTTAATCACATAGATTGTGCAAATTTAAGTGCATTAAGAAACACTTAATTGTTTATTCTGTTAATTTTTTTTTTTTAATTTGCTCAAGTAGATTGGGAATAGATTCAAAAAAGAAATATTTTTTTGTAATAAGATATTAATCCTTCTGTTTTACAGAATTTCTCTCGAAATATTTACTGACTTATACAATCATATCGTTCATCAAGAATCTTCATGTAAGAGAGCTTCAAAAAGATAATTATGGACACTGGTTTTAAAGTGGTTATTTAGCAAACCAGCTGAGTCGCTGATTACCCAAGTATTAAATTAATATTAAGTATAAATACATAATTTCGGTTCAATTTTCCATCGTACCTTTGCAATTATGTTGAATTTTCATTCACAAAAACCTTGAAAAGAGTAATCATAGTCTAGAAACTTATAAGACCAATAATTCAAATTACATGTTTTACGCTTCAAATTTGACAAAATATTGGATTCCTATATAGATAAGGACACTATTTACCATTATCCATTTATAGTTCCTTTTTAACCTCTTTTACATGAAGAACGAAGATAGTTAACTAAAAATGCTTTTACGACTCTTAACATTTCATTTGATTGGGCAAACATTTATAAACGCCCTCAGATACAATTATCGGGAGATGTTTTTACAATTGCCAAGTGTAATAATTTACTTGTTTGCATTGAATGTTGAATTGTTAGGTAAGGTTGAGACAAAATTTATTTCATAATTGTCATCCATTACATGAGGTAAAATCTTTAACAGCAAATTGGACAAGACAAATATGTTGTGTGTGTTATTTTTTTTTACAGATATTTTTCAGTCTGATTGTAAATAAAGAAAGCAGTTAATTCAGACTGACAGTCTATTTGGATAATTTCAGCATTACATGCCCTATAAATTATGTTCAGAAAAGGATGATAGAAAATGTATCAGTTAAGAATACAAACTCTAGTACATTGTATATCAGTGTGTAAGTAAAGCCAAAGTCATACTAATGTGTGTTGTTTAAAATACGAGTCAATTGTATGCCAAATATTTTCAGAATGTAAACAGAACTTTAATTTCAATACTATTGATTATATTTGTATATTAGTCTTCATATTTTCATATACATTGTATCTTCAAATGCATTTTAAAAAGTCATGTTGAACTTGATGTTCAATCATAGGAAAACATTGAGTTTATAACACATACGGGTAGTTATTGAGAACCAAGATTTTAAAATGCTACAAAAACAAATATTAAAAAGACCAGAATTATATAATATGTACATAACTTTTGTGACTGGCCGTTGTCTGTAGTATGTTGCTTGTCCTCTGGTTTGCCTCAAAGTTTCCATCAACCTCTTTTTATAAACTGCCTTGACCATTTTTAACTCTTTCAGTACTGGAACCGAATTATGAAGGCTGTTGCAAACAGTTTGGATCCAGATGAGACACCACAGAACGTGGCATCTCATCAGGATCCAAACTGTTTGCTATTCTTATAGTATTCTGTGTAAAAAATCAAAGAAAATGCTTATTTTAGAAATTCAGCAGACAACATTTTGGCAGACGACAAATTTCCCAGTTCAAAGGGTTAATCAAACTTCACAAGGAAGGCTCTCTAAGATGGACCACTTAAAAACAATAGTGCCAACCACTTTGGTCTTCTGTGTCTTTTTCTTGTTACGCTTCCATGCTATTAAAGCAAAAATCATAAAATGTTTCTAATATATACGTTACATTGCTTTTAAATATTTATTTTTTACACATTTCTTGGAAACAGGATTATATTTTAAAGATTGCCTTTAAATTTTAAGATATGTTTGTCATTTATAAGCAAACGTAACACACCGTCATGTCGGAAATAAATGGAGTATTTGTTTTGCGAAAAAGGGGCAGGTATTTAAGATAAATGTATGTAGTCATCAATCACTTTGTTCTCTATACAGCATACTGCACATACACATGATTATCACATTAACATAATTAAACTGAAAAAAATTAGTTAAGAATTAATTATTGTAACTAATATAAAAATACAATCAATTAAAATTCCTATTTTGGTGTGGTTATACATTTTGTGGTAATCAGTAACAAGAAAATATATAAAAAGTAATAAAAATGGGTGTTGGTTTGTTCCATTGACTGGGATATTAATGTAATGATTCATTAATCATAATAATTCAAAATTATTCAAACTTCAATACTGTTTCCCCTCAGTTATATGTCTTTTTTAATATTTACAATCACTTAGTTTTGTGTAAAGAATTATTTCTGTAAGATCAGTATTATGTATTTTAGCCACTCAGTCATGTCTCTAGAATTACTTTTTTCCACTGAGTTATATATTTAATAAAAGAACTAAAGTTTAATCAGTTGTGCGTCCACAATTTATTGTGCCCACTAAGCAATGTGTTTAGCTTTATATGTCCTCTCTTTGTTATTTCCAAAAATACTCAATCAGTATTGTGTCAAGTATCAAGGGCAACACCTTCTTCCTAGGCTGGAGCTCATATATAATGAAGTGCGTTATTTAATATATATTAAAGTGATATTTTCTTGCAGCATATTGTGTCTGTGTTTTTGCATTGAATATCAATCTTTGGCGTTTTGACCACTTATTTATTGTTTGGGGCACACTGGGTTTGGTGCCGTACAAACAGTTAGCCCATGATTTCCAAAAAAAAAATCATTAAAAACCTAATGTTACTTTTCTTACTGCCTGTTGGAATGGGTGTGGTTATGAATCTACAGATGCAATTATTACAGAAAGATAGCAATTCGTGAGAAAAACATTACTTAAAAGATTGCTGTTCCACGCAGTTCAAATATCAAGCTGTAATATTACACCAAAATTAGCCCTTTTCAATTTTAAATCATAATTGCGAATATTGTCATTTTGTTGTATTTTGTTGTACGTCAGAGCACTTAGCCTTCTGTTTAAATGGATTGATACTTCAATGCTGATTTACTGCTCGTTTAGGACTATAAGAAATTGAATCATTTAAAAATGTAAAACCCTCACATCTATTATTATAATTGTGATATCAGTTAAATGGCTACTTGTAAGGGAAGTCGTATTGCCTGTTATTTAAGACCAAAGGAATGACAAATATAAGTAAAGTTTCATATTCCTATGGTATAATTATGTATTTGAAATTCATTTTATATACGGCAGAGTTCACAGTATGACTTGGATTGTACTAACTTAGATTGGTATATCAGTTTGGTGTAAAAGCAGTTTCTTGTAACTTACTTTGATAAAACACATCACATATATTTAAAAGCAGACTTCCATTGATAAATTGTATAGTACATTTAGCAGATGGTCTAAGTATATTGGACCATGCTCTGTGAAAAAGGGGTTTAATGCATGTGATATTTTTTAATTTAAAGAAAGTCTCTTCTTAGCTAAAATCAAGTTTAGGCAGAAAGTGTCGTCCCTGATTAGCCTGTGCGGACTGTGGGCACATGCATTAAACCCCATTTTCACAGAGCACAGTCCATAATGTATATAATTTATACCCCTGCTGACGAAGTTTATGGGGAGATTCTGTAATCAAATTGTTGGTTGGTCGGTCAGTTGGTCTTTCATGCTGTACACGGCTACTTTGTGTCCTTGACTAGTCTCTCAGTTTTCCCTATATCTTCTTCTTTGCGTTTGCTCTACACGATCAGGCCAGTTTCTTCGATAAATGATGTGGTCCGCCTCAGGTCATCCATGTCTTCATAGAGTTTCTGGTGGAGGGTTGTGTCCTGGGGCCACTTTGCAGCTCGCTCCTGGTTGTGACGTTTGCATCTTTGGTGGATGTGTTCAGCTGTTTGGTCTTCTGTGCCACATGGACAGGTCGGTGACGGGGCCAGTCTGTATTTCTTATGCATGTTTGCATTGAGTCTGTTGTGCCCTGATCGGAGTCTGACCATTATCACTTGCTCTGCCCTGCTTAGGATATGATGTGCATCTGCCTCTTGTCTTGGCCTGGTAAGTGATTTATTGATGGCAACTTTCTCCTTGTAGCTTACTTGCACAGGTGGCTGTTCAAACTGAGCAACTTGTTTTGCCAGTTGGTCAGCATCTTCGTTTCCGGCCACTCCACAGTGTGCGGGGATCCACTGGAGGGTCACGTTTAGGATGGTGCTGATTCTTTGTAAGGCATTTGCAAGCTGAGGAATCTTGTTGTTGGTCTGGGCTTCTAATACAGACATGGCATCTGTAAGGAAGACTACCGAGTTGACAGCTTCAGTTGAGTCTTCAATCATTGACACTGCCTTCATGAGAGCTTCAGTCTCTGCTTTGTAATTGCTACAGTGTGTTCCGGTTGCTGCATGATGTGTTTTTAGTTTTCCGGATGTGTACAGAATGACAATGCCAGCAACTCCACTTGTGACTGCTCTAGTGGCAGAACCGTCTGTGTAGACATGAGTCCATGCCTCCCTTGGGTATTCGTCATCGAGTGTGTGACTCTTTCTGATATGCTCATCCTCTTGTTTACCTGGCTGTAGGTGAGGAACACTGGATCTTATGGCAATCTTGACAGGTCATTTTGTTATGGATCTACGATGTCTTCTTCACCAAGCGGAGTGGTGGGGATGGTCAGATCTGTTGCATAGGCCTTGTCCAGCTTCTTAGCTTCGTGTACAAAGATGCTACGCTTGATCCAATTTTTGGTTTACAATTTAAATCTGGCTGACATGGGGTGATCCGTGAGACATTTATACTTCTCTGTCTGAAGCAGGATTTTGACATCTCTTCTTTCTTAAAGTGGTTGTATTCCTGTTATCTTTTCCATGAAGGCAATATGTGTTGACTTGGTTGCTCCTGTCATGATGCGCAGAGCTTGGTTCTGGATTTTATCCAGAGCCTGGGGATTGGATTTGGCTGTGGTAGACCATGTGGGGGAACTATACTCTAGTTGGGGTCTCACTGTGCCTTGGTAGACTGTCTTGAGTATGTCCTCATTGTCCCCACATGTGGATCCCGCAAACTTAAGCATCATTGCTTCGAGCCTTTCCTTCTGCTTTCATGAGGTGTGGCCTCCACGTTTGCCTCTTGTCAAAGGTGACTCCCAGGTACATAGTATTGTCTGCTTCAGTCATAGGAGTGTCTCCCATCCTCACTGTCCCTGCTTTCTGTTTTGATGACAATGTGAATAGTCTGGTGGATGATTTCTCTTTGTTGATCATTACACACCAGTCTTCAGCCCATGCGGTAAGCGTGTCTATTGCTTCTTGCATTCTGTATGTGGCTGTGGTGGTATGCTCTTCTTTGCACCATATCACAAGATAAACAGCATAAAGTGCCGCCTTCACTCCCCTTAGCAATTCAGACACAAGGTAGTTGATGAAGAGTAGGAAGAAGAGTAGGAAGAGCGTCGGGGACAGGACTCCTCCTTGTGGGACACCGTGCCGTAGAAGGAACTAATTACTGCTTCTTTGGTTCAAGCTGACTCTTGCCCTTCTATTGTATACATATGACTTGATCTACTTCAACATGGTTCCTCCAACTCCATTCCTCATCAGTTTGACTTGGAGCCCGTCATTTCAGACTTTATCGAAGGCCCTTTGAAGGTCTATCCATGCTGTCAGGACAACCTTCTGTTGCTGGAAAGCATCTTCAATTTCTTGGGCCAGGTAGGTAGTCTAGTCCTCGGTGGAGCGGAATTGCCTGAATCCAGCTTGTTGTTTTGCAAGTAAGTTGTTGTCTCCAGATACCACTTTAGGCATGCGTTTACAATTCTCTCCATTGTCTTCCCAACACAGCTAGTGAGGCTTATTGGACGGTAACTTCCAGCCTGCTTCGGATCCTTGCCTTTCTTGTAAATAGGGATCATGATGACCACTTTCCAGACTTGGGAAGTTGGCCTTGTGTTCAGCTATGGTTGAAGATGTCTAGGAGTTTGTGCATTGCTGAACTGCCTAGATGGGTGATCATTTCATTGGTCACATTGTCTGGTTCTGGAGACTACTTTAATTTCAGCTGCCTGGCTGCTGTCTGTAGTTCGTGCAGTGTCAGGCTTTGGCTCATGCACTCTGTTGTCACATCATCTGTTTTCCTGCCCCTTTGTTCTTTTCTTACTTCTCTCTGTCTCTCTCTAGACAGGGATGTCACTGACATTTTTTTAGTTGCTGGCAAAGACATTTGCCGCTTGTTTACCTGTCAGCAGCTCTCCATTCTCTTCCAGAGTTACTGAGCCTCTCGCTTGAACTTCATCGTCATTCAGCTGTTTTGTTAACCTCCACAGCTTCCGGCCATCTCGCTCAAGGTTGAGTGATGCTGTTTTTGTTCTTTTCCAGTTCTTTCTCTGGGCTTCAAGTTTGTGCCACAGGAATTTGGCCTTTGCTCGCTATAGTGAGAGGTTGCTCTCTTGTGAAGGGTTGCTTTCTGCTTCCACCCTGGCTTCAGGCAACTTGGTCTGGAGGTCTTCCAACTCCTCACTCCAGTATGGATTATAGTCTTTTCTTTCTCCGCGTGGTATTGCCTTCTGTGCTGGGTTCAGTATACATTATAAAGAAGTGAAACTCCAGCTGCTGGAGCAGTATTGAATTTTCATTAAAAACAATTAGTTGGTCCTTTATTTAAGGCAAGTGACCGACTGCCCAAACAGTACATAACAGCACAATACAGCACAACACAAACCAACATAAACACAAAATATGAATAAAGCTGGGGTCACCGCCTTGGAACGGTCAATGCAAAGCACTGGGGGTTTAAACCTGGTTATAGAGCGCTCAACCTCACACTTGGCCCAGCAATATTCATAATACATTTAAGTGTAAATAAAATTTAACGTCATAGCATTGTAACTCAAATTAAACAATAATAAAAGGGAATTAAAACGCATTCAATTTAATTACTATTTAATTACTCAATTGCATTGCAGATACAAGAGTAACAGAATTACAACTTTTTGACGAACGATCAAATAAAACTATTAACAATTGTCAACTACATTCCTTCTTTATAGAAAAGATTTGAGAATGTAGAATCATAGAGTTAATATCTCAGATAATCATCGCGCAAATACAGGAAGAAGCAGCAATAATGGGTGTAAAAATTCCATATTACATAGCTTGGTTGTTTATGTGACTGCTAAACAAATTAAACATAATTAAATCAAACAAGAAACGCCTATCAGAGAGAAAATATAAATAAAATGGAACATTATAAACCCAATGACCTATGCATGTAGATTACAACTGGGAAAGTCGGTCGTATGACGTCACAAAAATCCATAATGACATAATGACGTGAACAAATTCCAAGGGCAGTACTAAATAAAAATATTAATGGGGCTGTGCTACTAATAAAACAAGTTTACGTGATTTAATATTAAGAAGCAAATGAATACAAATGGTAATACCATTAAAGCGACATTATTGGAATCAAACAGTATATAGGTGTTTTGACAACTGAAGACAGAAATGATTTGATGTACGATTTGAGTCCAAATGTAGTTTACATGCAGATTTGTTCATACGACACAATGACACAATTTTATTCAACAGTGAAAAATGCCTATAATGTAGTATTCATGCAGATTTGTTCATACGACACAATGACAAAATTTTATTCAACAGTGAAAAATGCCTATAATATCACTAATGATTCCAAATTTTAAGGGAAGAAAGATATAGTGAATCGAAAACCATCAAACACGTGTTTTTAAGTACATAAGCATCGTATCCTTTTGATAAAAACAAGTTAATTAAATTGAAAAGTTTAATATGAACATTTGGTTTAACATATTTTAATTTGCGGACACGCTTCAAAACATCTCCATAAAATGATGGATGGGAGATTCCATTATTTAAATGCCATTTTAAAGAAACATTATATTTTGAAATTAAATCACCATACTTAGAGTAAAATCTAGCAAATTTATTTCTTAGGTTATGATACAAAAAGCCTTGTTTTAGCAATTTTTTAGTTAATATTAGATTACGATCATTAAAATCTTTAATACACGAACATGCTCTAGCATAACGTACCAACTGCGAAATGTAAATACCATAGGAAGGTCCTTTAGGGATGTTGCCATCTAGAAACGGAAAATTCACAATTTCAAAGTTAAAATCGTCCCGTTTGTCGTATAAACTAGTTTTGATCAACTTATTATTAATAGTTAAATGTAAGTCTAAATACGCAGCGTCTGTATTGGATATACACGATCTATTTAAGACTAGTTCTTTTGGGTAGATTTTGTGAATATATTGTTCAAATAATGGATTATCTAAATTAAGTATGTCATCAATGTACCTACTAGTAAGGTTAAAACAATTAATCAAATCTACTTGCTTAGTTTTAGATAATTCTAACATAAATTCGCTTTCATAACAATATAAAAAAAGGTCAGCTATAAGTGGCGCACAATTAGTACCCATAGGAACGCCAATAATTTGTTTAAATATTTTACCATTAAATTCAACAAACAAGTTATCCAAAAGAAAAGTAAGTGCTGCACAAAAGTCAAGACCAGTCCAAATGATGTAATTATCTAATATCTGATTAGTAAAAAAAGCTGTTTTAGTGTTTAAAGCTAGATACAAACATTTCTCTCTAGCAAAAGTTTTTTCAATCAAAGAAACAAGTTTGGATTTTATTAAAGCGTGAGGAAGCGTTGTATATAGTGTCGAAAAATCATAAGTACTTACCTGTGACACCTTATATTTTTTATTTTCAATTTTATCAATAACTTCTAAGGTGTTTTTTATTGACCAAAATAGGTTAATATTACTATTTTCATAAACTTTATTACAAAATTTAGCTATATGATATCTAATAGCACTCAATGCAGATGTAAGATACACTGATAATTGTTTGGTGGTACAAGACACTGAATTAGCGATAAAACGACTTTTATATGGCGTCTTATGTAATTTAGGTGTCCAGTAAAGTGATGGCAATTTCTTGTCAGTAATATTGACTATTACATTTAACTTTATGCATTGCGCAATATGGTCGGTAATAATTTCATTAGGTTGCTTATTGTACTCACAATATGATGTAGTTTGTGAAAGTTCTTGTGAAATAGTTTGAACATAAAACACTCGTCATATTATGATAACATTATTAGCAGCCTTATCAGCAGGAACTAAGACGAATTTAGATTTTAAATCTTCAAGCAATTTACAGAGATTTTGTTTATTAAATTTAGGTGAATGTGGTAGGGCCAAAGGATGTGTATCATAAAAAAATATTTTATTCATGGCCATACTAAATATTTTTGTTTTCCAATCATTGAGTGCAGTAATTTCAGCATTTTCCTTCCTGCACCATTTAGTGCAATAATCATGTAAGGATGTTACGATATTCTTAATGCAGTCATCAAAATCAACAGGAATAGGCAGTCTGTACTTAGGGCCTCTGCGTGCATTGAAGTCTTTCACAACTTTCTTAATAGTTATGAAAGACTTCAATGCATGCATACTGAACGCAGCACTCCCCATATCAATATGAAACTTTACACAGTATGTTGTTTATACTATTTAAAAGTGCAAGACTCATTATTATTGTGTATGTCACAATATTCTTTTAAGTGTCATATGCCCTTGAGCTTAGGCAACTTTTGGATACATTATGCATGTTTACTTTATATTGCAAACTTGTTCCTCAAATTCCATCAATGTGAAACTTTATAGATATGTTGAGCATATAATGTAGAAGTCCAAGACATTGTTTTTGTGTATTTCTTGATATTCTGTGCAAGGTTATACTAAGGCACATTTTGGATTCTGATACTTACATCATTTTACATGTGTACCCTGTGTCACAAACTAGTCTCTCAGTGTTCTGTGTATCTAACTGAATTTTATTTGAAGTGTTGTTTATACTATGTTGAAATGCAAGGCGTTATATTTCAGTATGGCACACTATTTATTGCAAAGGTATAAGATCTTGAACGTTGGCAAAGTATTCAATAAATCTATGTGAAGCTGTTTGCCTTTGTGCTAGATAAATGTGAAATAGCTTTTTACCAAATTAATTTAAAAAAAACTAATTATTTTGCACCTGTTTGAAAAGAGCCACTGACAGGAGTATATATCATCCTGAATGACTGATGTAGTTGACAGGGTAACAAAGGCATTGTTTTAGGGTTACCCAATATTATTAATATCACACAATACATAAAATCGTATGATGTCAGCTAAGCTGGAGGTATCAAATTCTGCCTAAAAAAATATTATTATTATTAATCAATCTAATTGAGTGCAATAACAAGTAAAATAACATCTTTAATTGATACATAACTTTATGTGCTTTGAGCGGGTGGTAATTTTGCTCCAAATTATAAAATGCTTAAATGGTAATCCCTGCTTTTTGCATACGGGTAATATCATTCTAAGCATTTGGTTATGTCCTTGAATCATACTGCCTAATGAGCAAGAAGCATTTTTACAAATGCTGACCAAACCATTTAGAGCAAATAACATTAAAAAAAAATGTGGAAGTCAATGACCGATAACATTATGATAAATCATAAAAATGTATTTGTTCTAGAGAATTGAAGCAAACCTGAACTTTTCTTGAATGATACAAAGCATGCTTAATCGTGTATTTACCCTTAATGTAAGCAATTTATAATGTAAACACTTCATAATGAACTGCATTCATTTGCAAGTGTTGTGCTTCATGATTGGCATGTATTACCAAAAGCAAAGAGATGCATCTGGTGGATGAACTGATATGTTTAGACTACGGTGTAAAGAATAAAGAACCATACGGCGTAGGCATGATTTTAGATTATATCCATGTTGGACGTAATGTCTACAATTCTAGTTCTCACATTTTTACGATCGGCATGTAACTGACTTGATGTCCATATTTTGTGTATTACAGTTTGCTTTTGTTAAAAGTATCATGTGCTTTTTGTAGAATTGCAACAAGATATTCATGTGTGTACTACACAAGAGCAGTATTCCTTATTATGATCATCTGTTTCATCTGTGCTTAAATGCTCACATTTTTATCATCTTATCTGTAGATATGATAACAATCATGAGGTTTCCCCTCAGATCATGACAAGAACATAACAGTTTATTCTAAATGATCTGCATGAACAGACAGTGTGTATGATATAAAATATCTGCAATCTGGTTCTTCTAGTTAATGTCAACGCTTGATATTTTTACCCCTTACCAATCAAGTACACACTTTGACTTTGCTCTTAGAAAAGCAAATTAAATTTAAGACCTTTCTGACCAGTTTCAATATTTAAAAGCTTCATTTACAATCCTAAGATACTAATGAACAGCAAATTGCATATTGCCATTTTCTGTGTGGTTCTGAGCGGTAAAGGGTGAACTGTCTTGACAAGGCGAGTGTCAAACTGGTTGGTTGCACAAGTCAAGCGGAATTATTTTAACACTACAGCTATGTATCAGATTATCAGAAGGCAGAAGTTGGACTGGTCAGTTAACATACACTGGCAAGAGCAAATGTGTTTTGTGTGTTGATAACCAGTGCCTATAGTATTTATTATTATCAGAAACACTTCACAACTTATTATCATTGTCAAGACAAACAAAGGTGGTCAGAGCCAAAGAATGGTCATGTACGTCTTTGCCAATGTGCTTGTATCAACCAACTAATAAACATTTCACTTAAATTTCGACAAATTACCTTAGGTGATTTTTATTAGAAGGCCATCAGATTTCCGTTACTTCTAATTGTAACACTAGCTTCCATATCATTGTTATTCCAATACGAACTTAGTGTTGAAATGCAGGAGTCAAAAGTAAGTTTACAATTCCAGGTATGAGGTGATGTTACAATGTTGGGAACAGGATCCTCTATGTCGGCCATCCTTCTCTCGTCTGTGTCAAATCTTCACCATGATGCTCGAGGAAATTACCCACGTGGAGTACTTTCATTTTGATGTAAGTTCTTAGAACTCGTTCTAGAAAACTGAACAAATGAACTCGTGATTGGCATTTAATATCATAATGTATGCATCAAGAATGTGTGTTACATCAAAGGTCTTTGGTTACATCTCTATGTTCTTTTAGACAGGAACTTATTTTGCTCATATTTTTGTTCGCTAAAAACACGGAGCGTATATTGACAATAAGTCCGTGGAAAAAATAATCACTGCAGGCAACTTAAGATAAGTTTACATAGTGATTAACGAAATGAACATCATGATATGTTTTTCTTACAACGCAATTCCATTATAATATTTAAAATGCAATAGTGAGCATACATACAATTCTTCGTCTTCATGATTGAAATATAGACATACAACTTATCTTTACCTTGTGCTTCCATTACAGGTGGATGAGACGAGAGACTACTGTATGATTGATACAGACGACATGGACATGGACGGCCTTGACCTTACCAATTTCTGCTCCAGCGATGACGCAGTTACAAATATTGACAGCGTTCAGGTGGAGCAGATATCCGCTGCCACAGTGACGACTGTTGCCGACATTCACATCACTGATGTCGCTTCAACGAACCCAAAGGAGCAACCTGTGGAATACAGTGACTTACCTTTCGTTAGGAATCACCAGTCAACGTTATCGTTCCACAACGAGATGTACACCGTGGGCATTGATGGCGGTTTAATTTGTGGAGATTGGTCTGGCAGTGAAGCTTCATCCGGATCTGACGGTAAATCCGATATTTCTACAGAAATTACTGAGACCTATATGTCTGTCAGCATTGAGAATAAGACAAAAGCAATTGAAATGAGACATCAGCGTTTTCCTTCGGAAACAAGAAGTTCAACATCGGATGATGTGTTTCAAGTTTGCACCACGTGTAATGCCCAAGCAGGGACATCTAGTCAGTCTCCGGAGTGTCAAGAATGTCTGAAACTGACAGTTATTGTACACAAACCGGAAATGTTTGATGCAGAAAGGTGTGACTCGGCCTATTCTAGCACAACATCAGATGACTCTGAACATCAGAACAACGGGCTATCGGAATTGCCTGAAAATAACCATGATTACCGTGTGCCGATAAGTTTCATGAAATACACCTGCAATTATAATCCGCCCGAAACAGCAGGGCCAGTTGTCACTGAAATTGGGTCATCTCATGGTGACCATTGTTTGGTTTACACGGACTACAACGATAGAAGTCAAATTCTAGCCGGATCGCAGCTGCAACATGCTGTTTGTCGTGATAGGGCCCTCAAATACGAGCTGCAGCAAATGGGGCCACGGCTTATGCTGAAGGAATTTGTGAAACATTCGGACAGGATGACCATAGGCCAAACAAAGTTTTGATTCACTAATTAAGAACCTTTTTTCAAATGTATGGAATGCTCAAAACTTTGCTCAAATATAAAGACAATAGTAACATTGATTCCAAGAAAACACGTGATCTGGCAACATAGTTGAATTATTGTTTCCTCATATGTTCTTGGTTTATTAGCTTATCATATTTTTATATAGTTCAAATAAACTTCAAACATGTATCTGTTTCCCAGGTTCTGCATAACTATATATTTTCGTAATTACACATATTTCGTCACACATCCCATCATTATGCTTAAATGCACCCTGTCATATAATTGCATTTTTTATTTTACATAGTTACGTCTTATATATAAACGGATAACTTCAGTGAGCGTCTTTCCAGAAAAATTACACTATCACTAAGTCAGTATCGAAGGATATTAACGTGTTTAAGCACTTTGTATAAAAATAGTGCTTCCATTAAATACATTATGTAATAAAGCAATGGCATCCAACTCGAATTCTCGGTTCCTGTACAAAACTTCTGAATGTGCCACACCACACACAAGTTTTGACACACAAAGGGTGTATCGCCAACAACACAAAATAACTTCACATATTTGTTTTATGTTATATTCTATGGTGAAAAAAAAGAACGGCAAAGGGGAATGATTGTTCCATTATTAGATTCTGCCAAAATTATTCGGTTTACAATCCGCTACATCTACGGTTCTTGAAGACGTGAGTTCACAATACTGCTGAACTTACGAACGGACAAAACCAACGCTTACAACGGTCTGTTTGAACGGTTAGCGTGTTTCAATGGTACAGATGTTGGGCATTCAGAATAGACAATCTGTGGATTTGGCTCAGATGCCGTGTCCTATGAAGACGCATATACAACCTCTCGTAATATTGATTATGCCATAATCAACAATCGTCCTCTTCATACCACAAATAAACACTAGTAAGCATCGTCCTTACCTAGTACCTGTTAAACGGGTCCAATATGCCGTCATAAATATTTAAATACTTTCAGTTACTGTCGAAGTAATGAAACATTATGGTGTGTATAGTTTTTTATCGCCGTTTCTTTCTTACTCCAACCTGTCCACAGTATGCAGTATTTGCCTTGCGTGGAAATAAACTTTTCGGTATTGTTATGATAATATGCTCGTGTAACCAAAAGTAGTCCACGTCGGTATCGCTTTGACAAAAGATGGTAAGTATTTCTGGATCAGATAACTCTGTTGGAAACCCCACCAACGGAAACATAATTTGTAATGTGTTACTTGAGATTCAGTAACCGTTTATTATTCCCCCATGACCGATTTGTTTAATCTCGGTAGTTTTTTGAAGATGGTACTTTAAGAACGTGAAATTTTTGCAGCTCGTTTCGAAGCTTTCGAAAAGAAGACGTCGCGTTCGTGTTCAATACATGTGATCAATATACCGAGTTTTGATACCCTCAAGTTATACAGTAAAAAATGAGTCAAACAGTGAAATGAATAAACACTAAAGACATAATTTTTGTTAATGTTAGTACATGACTTGAAAAATCAGAAAGCACTGCGGTTCGCTTTCTCCATTAGTCAAAACATTTCTATTTACTTCTTTGCTGCCACATTCGTATGGCGTTCCATTTGAAAAGATCAAACATACCTACATTTTTATCGTGGTGCTACGAAAGATTCAGCGCGTGCGATTAATAGATGATAATTAGATACTAGGGAAGGCATGTAATGTAGTTTGATTAATCTGGCATTAAAACCTTGATCGTCAAAGCCTTGGAACGTCCGCTGGAATATAGTTTCTTAATCGACAAGACATCTGTGGGGCCACTAACTCGCTAACAAGATCCCATAAATATGTGTCGACAAGTAATCAAGCGGGTTTTATGATTGAGAAAATGTGAAGGGAAACTTGTAATTGATTTTACAAAAGTCGTTTCGAACTTACACTTTGAGGGTACGTTTTAGATTTGCTAACTTTGTGCGTCAATGTGTTAAAGTAATAATGCTTACAGATTGATTGTCCTGATTAAGAGCGTTTGGGATAAAGGTCTTGCTGTAACTACGGGCAGTTTAGATCTTATCGGACTGGGTTTAGCTTAACTAATGGCATGGTCTATCGTTAGCATTAACGATTCACGGGAAAGGGAAATCTTTTGGTATTGTACCCATTGTCCGCGCACAAAAGACTAGCAACAAATATTATTGCAACGTGTAATTAGGGACATTTATGATTCTCTTTTTCTCTGTTTTCTGTCACAGTTAACTGATTCGGAGCTATTTGCTTTCGTGACTCAACCCAGTATTTTTGATCGAGCATTATTTTTAATTGTAAAATGTTATTTCACTTTTTAATGCGTCCCACCGTCGACAAGCACGAACTAGTACTATCGTTCTGATATTCACAACTACTCTGAGTGATTAAATGAATTGTCATGCCTTCGATCTTGTTCAAAACGAACAGCTGTTGAAGTGTTTTAAAAATATACATTGATTAAAACAGTTTTCATGTTAAATTTTAAAGCTAACATTTTGGGCTGTTTCTTAAGTTTTGAACTTTAATATAGAATAAGTTTTAATTCTTTTTTTTCACACGAATGCAATTTAAATACACATATTTAAGTTAATGTATGTTTGCTTAATAAATGCATATTTTATTGTTGAAAATCAACATTTTGTTGGAAGACGATTTTACTTGTCTACCGGTTGTGCAATACGGTCGAAGCCATGGTAACTATTAATTACTATCCCAAAATAAACATTGGATCTTAAATAAAAATCTCAAGCAATCGGTCTTAATTAAACTTGTTTTGCCCACCTGATATTATCATCAAGTTAATATTTCTGATGCTTTTGACTTAGAAGTTTTATCTTTGTTCAAACTCTTATGAATTAAGGTTGTCTTCTTTTTGTTTGAGTGGTTTATATGTGCAGTGCCCGGCGCTAGAAATATATGAAATGATATTCTCACTCTCTTAGAACATATTTTCTACAAAAGAGCTTATATTTACGCATTCAATCTAAAGCTGTTTAAATTCGTTCGTATATAGCATTATGTTTTGACGTATACGGTATACATACTTGTTTGTTATATTTCAAACAAAAAGCTGTTGACAATTGTGTATTTTGCTTAGTATATTGTTGTTTTTTATTCCGGTAATATTCTGAATACACCGTTAACGAAAGACACGTAGGTTTTCTCGAGTCAACAAAGGGATTTGTTGAAGTCTCTGAAAATGTGTGGCGTTAGTAGTCCTAATATAAGATAAGATAAGATAAGATAATCTTTTATTATAGTGACATGTGTTTACGTACAGGAGATTAACAGACATATATACAATGCATACAAGAACACCCGGCCTAATAGGCCTATAAGTCACCTTAACAACAGTGTAAAATATAACGTGATCATTATTATACAAATAGACAATGAAATATTTGAGCAACATACTTAGTTCAATGAATAAGTTAGCATCTTCTATATAATATATGTATAAGAACATAGCAAGAGTTCAATGATAATATGATATGTACAATTTTATCATACGTAAGAAGACATATGCCTGAAAAATGTGTAATTCGTAGTTGATACTTAGAAGCCCATTTACATAATTATATTATTTTAAAGTTTTAACTGACACAACATCATACAACAGATATTGTTACTTATATAAAATACTGCTTCTGATATAAAAAGCATTTACAACAAATTTCGCACACTTTCTTGGATGACATTTAACCAAGAGAACTAATTTATCTTTATTTGATTGACAGGTAGCATATTCTTCAGAGTTCAAAATGTTCCCAAATATAACTGATCTTGTGTTTTCATAAAGAGCACATTCAACAAGAAAATGAGTTTCATCTTCGACCAGTCCACTGTGACACAGCTTACACCGTCTTTGCTCGGGGGCTTCACCCACATACCTTCCGGTTTCGACCCTAAGTGGTAGAATTCCGGTTCTGAATTGCGCAAATAAGGCGCGTTCATTTCTTTTTAAGTTCAGTGTCAGATATTCTTCACAAACAAATTCAGTTTTGAAGGTTCTATATGTTCTTAACTTTGAAACACGTTCATAGTCTCTAGACCAAATTATTGAATAAAACTGAGTCATGCTTTCTTTAGCTAAATCCATTGGAATGGGGCGTTTACGGTTATAAAAATCCGTAAGGTTAAGACTAGACATGACCGTTTTAAATTCACTACACCAGTTATTGTTATTTGATGAACTGTAATCCCTTTCAAATGCTCGTTTGGTTAATCTATATTCGTCAAGTTTTACAAGTCTATTCCAAAACCTAATCATTGCAAGCCATCTACGGTAAGTGCTCGGTAACCACCCAATTTCACCTAGTAACGCTAATATAGGCGTAAATCTATGTACACCTAAAAAGTACCGTATTGCCCGGTGGTGAACATTTTCTGCTGATTGAAAGTGTTTAAATCCCCAAATGGATGCACAGTAATCCGATATAGGTATCACACATATTGCCCCATTGAACGTTAAAAAGGGAAAATAGGCATATAATTTGCGCAGATGCCAATATGCCCCTCTGTCTCTTGATGAACAAGATATTATTATTAACCCAACATTAACGGTACATTTTTAGTTTCTTATCAGGATACTCCAACGCGTTGGTTTGCCCTCAGTACGCAAACGGCTTCTCTGGCGTCAAAAGAGCATATTGTAATTAATAACTTTGCAATACGAGACCACACAGAATACGTTTTGCCCGAAAGGTTCGGCGAGTACGTTATTCGTCTTCAACAGTTTCAGACATTCGAAGATTGGTACGCTTCCATAAGAAGCTGCACTTATTAAACAGTTGGCATGACTTTTGCGACGGAACTTTCTTTAATAAAAGCGAAATCTAATGTTCACGTAGAAATACCATTTCATCTTTCAAAACATGTAAATTAGTTCTAAGAATATTGACCGAAGCGTCCTAACCCGTGTCCGGATTTGTTCCGCCCTGCTCGACGGATTGAAAACTGCACACCCCATTAAATATGACTGTCAATCAAGCAGACCTGGTCTATTGTTCGCCAAAATGTCGAAGATCAATGCGAACAAAACGGAAATCAGGACGTAATCTGCCGGGGTCTTGATACGACGAACTTCTAATCAGATAACGCCAGTGTATTAAACACCTGTTCGGAGCGCTCGATAGATCGAAAAATGCCTTACAAGTCCGTTGACAGCTGCGCTCACAGACATTTATCATCAATTCGCTCAAATAATAACGTTAACGCGGATTAAAATGGTTAATGCTCTCATTGTAAATGCCGTTCCGTGTACATAGGCAGCGGTTGGGAATGGATTGAATGAAGGCACGATCCCAGTGCACACCTCGCTTGAACTGTAGCGTACATTAGAGCAAAAATCGTTCATTATCTTATTTTGATACGAGTTTGTTTGCACAGAGTTTTCGTATGGAATAAATTAATGTTTTGTATAAGACCAACATGTTCGCTTCGACATGCTTACCCCGAAGCATGTATTGTGTGCACATTTTGTGTAAAAAATTAATTATTTTGTCGTAATGGTGTTTAGTGTTACTGTTTGTTGTATTTTGTGCCTCCTAAGATAGTGTATACTGCAACACGGTTGACTCGCGGTACTTGAGGAATATTCACTTGCGTCTAGAAACCATCTTCATATATCAGATAAATGATTAAAAGGACAATCATATTTAACTTAACTTTATTGGACAATTGCCTTTTTATGACGAAAATCCTTCAATATTAACTGCCGTAGAAACAAATCCAACACCACTGTCTGCCATTGTTGTTTATTTTTTCGACCGGTAGATTCGCGGTAAATAGGTTAAACAACGCCAATATTAAATTGAAGATGAATATCAAAGCTCTGACATACCATTCGAAGTAACAATCAATAATGTATATAACAATGTAAATATATGGACTTTAAGACATCAAATAAAATAAATAGCACAGTTATTTTCAAGCAGTGTCGTATTTTTTCGTTTTGACAATTAACTGAACTATACAAAATCAAATATGGTTTTAGTCTGAGTTTTCCGACATTAAAGTACAAAAAATGATTCCAACCTAGAGCGAGAGATGTTTTTGTTTGATTTTATAAGGAGGTCACGCAGGTTTGTTTATAAACAAAATCCAGAGGGCGCTGATGAAATACCGCGAGTCAACACGATCTGCGAGTTAACCGGGTTTGAGTATAAAGACTGTTGTTCCCATTATGTTGATTTGACTTTTTGTGCCAGAATGTATTTGAAACAACGTGCAAAATAAGATCATTAATGTTTTAGAAATATCAAAAACATGTCCAGTAACAGTAATTTATCAATACAAAATAACTAACGAATGATAATCGTTAAGTGACAATTGGTGGGCGTCCAATGATACAGTTGAAGTCCCTAAACTGTCAAAGTCCCAAGAGAGGCGACAATATTGTGTTGCATTAAAAATGCATTGTCTTCGTGGCATAAATAGAGCAGTTCAAATTTACCTGAAAATAGAACATTTTTTTGGTTATTTTGGAACACAATATACATCAAAATATTTTCAATATCGCGTCTTCTGTTATCTTTATGGTTTTGCGCGTACCTTTGTATTGGTGTGGAAATGAGTAGATGTATGTAAAATCATTGTTTATTGTGATTGGTTCGTTAGGACTGGTGTTGATGCACTTAAATGTTGATAAATAGCTGTTTTTGCGCATAATCTAATCTGCGGTGACCATGACAACGATCGCGGAGTCTCCGAGATGATACAGCCCTGGATAGGTCTCAATAGAGAACCGTTCTGGAAACCTCCTTCAACAATGGCGCTGCATTATAAATGTGCAGAAGAGCCTCTTCAGGGCAACCATTTTCCGTGGGATTCCGTAAAGTGCACGATTTTAAAAGAGTATCGGTGTAAGCTGACTAATCTACCTTGAAGTCTTAGAACTTGGTGGACATTTGAGTTGTCCAGTCCATGCATTGTAATAATATGTTTCTGAACGTAAGCGTTCGATCTGTGTAGTTACGTTCTGTTCTTGTCGAAATGTACAAGAATCGACCGATTTGTTCAGCAATTCTGCATAGAATAATTATGCATAGGACTTTGGATTGAAACAAGAGATGAGTGGTGCTACGCTTGTTGTTACAAACATTTTGTAGCTTTTCTAAGGGAATCCACAATCAAGAGTCTGATATTAATCATATTGCTAATAACTTGCTGATAACTCAATTAAATTCTTTCATGTATCAATAACTTAATCAACCTTCAGTATCGTCTCTTTTGACCAAGTTTTGTTGTTGTTTGTTGCTGTTGTTTTATTTGCAATACAATTATCCACCTATACAGCAAACAACGCACAGTATAAGAAACATATTTTTATTTTAGTAGAGAGAAAGAGAAAAACAAATACCGAACTCAACTACTATGGACCTTAATCACGTTACCAGCTCATTCGCGATTTAAAAAATTGTTGAATAATGAATATCAATATACAGAACATGCATGCAGTAACATATTATCTTACCATTCAATTGAGCCGGCCACTATTTCTAAAACATTAACCTCGTCTGTTATTCGTGTTAAGTATTTGACACTGAGTGTTGACTATACTTCGCTAAATCCCGTATCCACTTGTATGGCTCACGCTGTGTCTTGTCATTCTGTAAATACTTGACATAAAGATGACGCTGAAGTTATGTTAATATTTGTTTAATAACGTAAATAAACATCTCTGCTTAAACAACAACCGTATTGTAATGTCATTGAAAGATAAACGCCGAAGACTGGAAATTGTAATGATGTTTGCATTTTATGTGTAGATAATGCATCCGAACAGCTGCAAACCATCTTTCAAGGCTAGCATTACACTGGTTTAGGGTTTAGTGTTTTTGGAACGCTGTTGGGCCAATTTAAAGCACCGTTTAAACCTTCCGACGCGTGAAATTCTTCCATCCACCCTTCCTGGAACAATAGCACACCTTTATACGGGGTTTGTGCAAAAATCAGATTTCTGTATCAATCATATTTGCAATAAAGTTCTCTTGTAGCGAACTTTTTAAACCTGCGCTCGGCCTTTGTAACACATTTTCAGCCATTTTCCGATATTCGTTAACGTTTTTGCCAAATGTCCATGAACAACCATTGTGCACACACCGGGTAATACTTACCTTAGGAATTCACCGCAAAGTATTATAGGTTATGGGTTGAACTATTTTCAATTTCAAACTTGAAAATTAGCCATCTTTTGGGTTTGAAGTATAACAAAACGAAAGTGTTATGCGCGTCTATTATTATGGACTTATTCAATACGCCATTTAATAGTGACGTACTAGTATCCTCGGGGTCGTGGGTTCGAGCCCTATATCGGCTGTAAGTAAGCGACCAGCACGTGTAAATGTACGCCGGGATTATTTACATGATGTCGCAAACATTTGCGACGCGTTATGTGGTACGGTATGCATATGACAATAACTCACTTAAGTCACGGACTGTATTCAACTCATAAATTACATTTACAATTGCATTTATAATTTATACCATTCGCGTTTGATTTGCATCCTTGTCATTATTCACAACTGAATGGCACGTGTGTCATCATTCTTAAATTATATTGCCTTTTGACACATTTATGCAATTTCAATGTATCTGTGTTACTTTCGTTAATTGGAAAAGATCTTTGTTACTTTTCGTCAATCACAAAACATCATTGTGGCCTTTCGTCATTTGCAAATCATCTGTGTTACCTATAATCAATTGCAAAACATCGGTGTTGAATTCGTTAAAAGATTGTCAGATTTCAGAATTGCAAAACATGATTGTTTCCCATCCTCAATCGAATAACGTCTGTGCTGCCTTTCTTTATTGCAAAACATGTTGGTTACCTATCCTCAAATGCAAAGAATCTTTGTTTCATGTCCCCAATTGCAAATTGTCGCTGACTTTTACCTATCCTCACTTCAAAACATCTGTGTTGCCTTTCCTTAATTGCAAAACATTTATCACTTATCCTCCATTGCGAAACATCTTCGTTGCCTTTACACAATTTAAAATTGTATGTGTTCCTTTCAGCGATAACAAAAAACTTTGTTACCTGTCCCCATTTGAAAAACTTCTGTGTAACCTTTCAGCAATTGCAAAACATCTGTGTAACCTTTAAGCAATAGTAAAACATCTTTGTTGACTTTGCTAAACGAACAAAATCTGTGCTACGTTGAGTATCTTCTGTGACAAACAATCTTTGTTACATGTGCTTAATTGAAAAACATTTGTGTTATTTTACAGCGATAAAACGAAAATTAAATTTCGATTTCATTATGACTATTTCTGGATATTGTGGACTGATGACCATTCAGTTATAACATATTGTACAGAATACTGATCACTATGTGTAGATGTACACTGTATTTGGTTACACTTCCGCATTTAACACCAATTACATCATGTTGGTTTCAATGCGCAGCTCTGATTAGCTCTCCTTCAGCTATAGAATCAAGATTCACCATTGCGGTTACCATTACGTCTACCAAAATGTCTTATTCCTTGCGTTTTTAAACGATGTGTACGTGTATTTTAATTTCGATTATTTGTCCAATACAAAAGTTTACGCTTTTTATTTCGTGTTCAACAACATCAAACATTACATTGAAATGCATGCATAATTTCATTTAAAGCAGGATTTGTTCAATTATGCTTGACTCTCTTATCATTCGTACAAGATTATCGCACGTAAACAGGAATGACATAGGATTTCTTAATCACGTTTATTGTCTGAAATATTTATTGGCTACTCAGGACCATAATGCTATAACGGTATAATAAGGATACGCATGGCATACAAGGCCAATTAACTCCAGTCAACAAGTACTGCCTGGTAGTTATTTCTGCTTCAATTTATCTGGTAAGCGTTCCAAATTGTTATCGATTCTGTTACTGGGCATGCTTGTTCTTAGACTTGACGATTTATAATTGACTTCGACGCAAATAGAAATAAAGCTGTGCTTGCATTTAATACCGGATACTTAACTATGTTGCTGGGTCTTGTTATCAACAAATAAAGAATGTTGTAATAAAAAATATATCCAAATATTAATACCCTCTCGAATCAGTTCAGTTTTAAGAATGTCGATCATATTTCTGTAAGAACCAGGTAGAAAAGAATTCTTGAAGACTGTCCCTTATATTTTTCATAAGGGTGTTCACGGGAACGCATTACGCTTTAGCCACCTTATAATACATCCACAAGGCATGGTCACCGGAAAAAAACACAAATGAATCAATTTGAAATATCACACTTATAATAACTATGATCGACAATATCGCATTCATACCACTTTTCTAGTACATATTTATTTATCTCATTCCTATAACTGCTTCGGTCTTGCTTACAAGACCCACTGCAGTCCATAAATTCTCTTTGTGTGGAAAAACTTGGGTGTCAACTATCTCATAATCCACGGATGATTTAGCCGCAAGGGTATTAAGGCATTATAGTTTATATTTGAAGGATTTATGAAAATCACGGTAAAATTAATTTATTCGCTTAATGTGTATTTATTACCGTCAGATCAAGTTATAATTGAAATGAATCCATTTACGGTTGAAAATACTCACCAGTAGGTCTGTAGTTTAGATTAATCAAATTAACAGCATGACTCTTGTGGATTCTAGTTGCTTCGTAATTGTTGGCTGTTATAGTGATGGTGGTCTAGCCTCACTGTTAAATCGATTAAAATATCCAGGCCACGATTAAGTTGAATTTGACTTCTGTTTTATTACAGGACATGAAAAAATTCCGAATTTGAAAATAACCCTGTAAGTGTAAAGCATTTAGACAACATTTGAATGTGATTTAAAGGCGACAATTGGTACTTTGCTATTTTACATTATTTGCATTGGTTTCTTTTTACGAACCATTCAGTATACTTTACAACGATTTGTTGTTTCGTTTTCGGGGGTCGAGCTGATATAATGACACGGTGAGAAACTATATTCATCGTATCGGTATACATGTATGTTTCTTAACGAGTATGATTTCACATATAATGTAGAAATCAAATATGTCATTAGTGTGGCATTGAGCGTTTGAAACAATAGTGCGGCACTTTTGAACCCCGTCGTATGGGGTATTGAGTTACTGTGAATCACTACGTATGGAATCCGATCTCTACGACTTAAGAGGCACCAATGCTAATAAAGCTTAATTAATGTATTTTACTTGATTGTTTGAAAGTGTTGATTTCCAAAATTCATTATTTTTCTTTAATATGAACGTTCATCACATTACACGAAGGTTTGAACATGGTCTGAAATGTGTAACGTTATTCGTACACTATGAGATTCGGATTATATTTACAATTCAACAAAATACTTTGGAATCGTCAGCGTTTTCTGAATTTGTTATACACACGTCACAAAATGAACATAATTCAAATTACCTGTTCACTTTCATGCGTTACTAAGATATACGCTCGTGTCTTTTGAAATACTTTTATTATATAAACCGCGATGATCTTTATTATTGCACGTGTCCCATTTCCTAAGGTAAATTCGGTATGTGCAGTTTGCTTGTACAAATACATTCTTGTTATTTATCTTGAATTGCTTACTGAATAGACGATTCTCATGTAAACTATTGCATTATTTCTCTCGCAACTATTATAACATGTATATATAAACGACGTATGTATTGTTGTTTGATGTTTACCTTCTGTTGAAAGCTTTAAGTGACATTATGCGCATCTAACAGTATGTGCTATGTTTATAGGTGTCTATCGTAACCGTTGTTCATTTTTGGTGTTTTAACTTCAAACATACTTATATTTGTTAATGGAGCATCAACATACTAAAAAAATATACCGGAAAAAGAAAAAAATGCATTTGAATATCAACCGTACTTTTGTTTGACGACTGATCATGCATGTACACTGTGAATCTATATTTAGTTTTAATGCAGATTCGTTCATACGACACAAAGACACAATTTTGTTTTACGGATCATTTTAATTTCCTGCAACGATATCTATTCATAAGACACACAAACACTAACTCCGATCCTAATAAAAAGACAGTTCCGCTCGGCTTAGAGGACTGGGACAGTCATGTAAAATATCGAATATAATATATATATTTTATAAACAACTGGTAGCAAGATGAGTTGCAGATAATTGGTCAGTTACCACATTTTAATTAACTCTTTTGACCTGTTAATTCTTTTCAGCTCAATTCAACAGCAAAAATGCGCATAATATCACTTTAACTATACATTTCGTCCAATTTTGCAGGTCTTTCTGTTTCTAAATTAACAATTCTCATTTCGTATTTGAAGCATATGCACCCATGCGCACAAAATGAAAAACGCCATAAAAGCGAAGGCAGACAATTTTAAATTTCATTTCTCATTTATTTTTTGCTCATTTCTTCGGAAGAATTTCTACATATAATAATCAGAAACAAAAATAATCTGCAACAAAACCATTTTCACTATTCAATAGAATAACAACTATACAATAATAACATATCGTAATTATAAATAAACATTTTGTCGTTAAAATAAATATATACATTATTATTATATACATATACGAGTACATGTTGCGTGAAGCGTGTTATTTCACATTAACAACGGAGCACTGGTACGCGAACTGATGTCACGCGTTCATATCTACCGGCAGGCCCCGCCACCTTCATGTTTCCTACTGAGCACTAAGACTAATAACATCACTCCCTAAATCCTGCTGCTATCTGATATCATTACATATATTCGGTAGCTCGATCGAACACATTTCGCAAATTACTAGTATAAAAAAAACTAGTATAAACTAGCATTGTACGTCTCTATAACGTTCAACAAATAGAAAAACAGCGTAAATATAGCACAATTTTACTCGTTAACGTTAACGCAACATGACGAAACGTAACGAAAGGAAGACGTCGGTACAACGTCGACCTTGACCCGTTCTTGTAAACACTAGACGGGGAACACACTTGGTTCCCTTGGAGACAGATTCCCACGCCGTCACCCCCTCACCGACACCCGCAGCCCTCCACCACCATATCGGCGTACTGTTTAAGTATCACTTTACCAAACTCGTCCAGATATAACATAGAAATCGCACTGAGCGTGGTGGGAACGCAGCAAGCGCTCGGTGCCGCTCTAGAGTCCACCGAGTTCACTAACGTTTGCACTATAGCGTGATTCGTGGCGTTTAAACTGTCACTGAGCGGCACCGGGCAGCCGCCGTCACAATAGTAAGCGTCATACCCAAGCGGCGCTACTATCCAGTCGTTCCAGCCGACGTCACTAAAATCTACGTGTAAATCCTTTCTTTGGCACAAGTTTTTGTGTCCCTGCACTTCCTTTCCGTCGGGATTCTTCTTATTATTTTTCTTATTCTTGTTCTTCTCCTCTTTGGCTTTTCGCTTTCGTTCTCTGCGCTCCTGCTCCCGCTGTTCCTTCTTTCGGCGCCTGCGCTCCTTTTTACGCTGTTTTCTACATTCAGTGCCTTCGGCGCCCTTTGGGCACTTTTTTCGCTTCACTTTATTTGGTTGCGTTGTTGTCTCGTTATTGTCAGTTTTCTTAATATCACTACTTCCTGTGCTTGTTCCCGCCTCAGTCGCTCGCTTCGGCCGGGACACAGACGCCTTCCCATCGTCCGTATAAGTCACTAGCAATGGTCTTTGTAAATTCCACTCATTGTCACTAGACTCTGCTGATCGACGCAACCGCACGTGTTTAGTTGGAGAATTTGAATCGCTAAAAGGAACGAGGCGAATTTCCAAGCCATAATTTGTCCGTGGCTTATTTTTCCACTTTAAAACTGCGGGTAAAACGTCGACCGTTATCCAAGTCGAATTAGTCACTTCTATATTTTGAACATCTATCAATCGACTGATGGGCGCGACCACGCCCGATGATACTGGCCTCATGATTTCGAACAACTGAACTTTGTGTTTTAATACTTTATCACTGTTTGGTTCGTGTGTGTTGTTTCGTTGTACGAAGATCCTCAACTCTGCGTCTGCAAGCGTCTCAGAATCCGGGATCGCGGACACGTTGAACCAAATGCGCGCGCATGTATCCTCATGGCAACCTTTGTTGTGAAGCGTGTCTGACAAAAAGCAAAAAATATATATTTAAAATCAGAATCAAATATTTGCGAGTGGCTTAGCGTTTTGTCAAATATGTACATATTTAAAAACAAAAATGTAAATATCTGGGAAGACTGAATTTTATTCTCGTCTTTCAAAGTGAAGATAATAATAAAGACAAATAAAGCGTTAAATTAAGGCATTAACTATACATAAGTGACGACCTAGTTTAAAGTGTCACTTTTTTTCTTATCCGGATGCGGCGTTGATATGTTCCAGTGTCTCTATTTAAGGAAACTAACAACGTTTCAATGATGTTGTAGGACGTGTCAGCGAAGCGGTGACACAGTGGTAAACGTGGATATAGCATCTATGGCTAATTAATCACTTTCATTTCGAAATCAGGATTATAGTGCTTTCCGGGCTTTAAATTTTGATACGCTGCATCATCATTGAGAACCGAGACGATTTATTACAAGGAAGAACTATAAAATACAAATCGCAACGCACTCTCGTCAACTTTCTCAATCTTAAAAAAATGTAGACTTGAGTGTATTTTTTCGACACTCTGAAAAACGTATTCAATACCTAACTATATGGTTGTTAACACAATATTCAATTACTAACTGCGTCAAATCAGTCAATCTGGTAAAGTATTTTTACTTCACGAGAACAAACATTTCATCATATTCCATTCTACATATTTTTGTCATAGAAGGTCTATCCGTAAAAGCTATTCCAACACGGAGAATAGTGGAATAATTACCTTCATGGAAGAAGCTGCGCACAGTGTTTGATTGCACGGCGCCCTGACGCCTCGAGAAGATGGAGGGGATGTCCGTCTCCACATCCCCGCTCTCCTGCCGATAGAGGTCGATCATGTACTGGGGAATTACGATCTCCCCTCGGTTGTGGCGCGGTCGGCGGGAGAAACCGAACATCGTCAGAAGGCTCGACTCCAGCGCCTCGACGGCGCGTCTCTTCTGCTGCTCCGTGAGGGCGGGCGGTGGGGCCGACGACGACGAGCGGCCGCCGGCGAACTGGCCGCTAGTAGACGGTATCTGGCTCTCCAGCACAAGCACGCAGAGTACTAATAGGCAACAGCTGTATCTCGGGTTCATTGTGAAAATGCCTGGAAATACACAAATACGATCATGTGATATATATTAAAGTTATACACTAATAAAAAAAAGCTTAGCGTAAAGAGTTACATGTTTTGATAATAGTAGAACCATTTCATTTATGAAAACGCATTAATTTTCGCCAAAAAGTGCACATATAAAATGTCTGTTTATTAGTTCGGACCGAATTTAGCGCACAATTTTCTTGGCTTCTAAGTACCTTTTCAGCGCTTTGTGTTTCTGTTGTAAATCAGTATCGACAAGACGTAAGAGCTGAATGAAGCATTACAAAGGTATTTCTATAATAAGCCATTACTAACTCGATCAAACAATGAGCGATGTACTGATTACCGAGCAACCATCCATCAAACCACGTGCAACAGCCGCCCGCTCAATTTTATAATAAACTCCACCCCAAAATTAAAACTGTATCCCACCCATCGTTTTTCCTGCCGACGCACCGAACTTCAACGTAGAGCCGCGGTAAGCACGCAATCTTTTGTTGACCACTAGACCCGTTAACGGTAAACCCTTTGTTTGTAGTGGTTACAATGTTTGAAGAGATAGGTATTATATGGACCGAGTTAATCAGATTTGATAAATATATTCACCCTAAATACGCTTTTGAACCCTATCCCCATATCAGAACAAAACGGAATCGGACAATAAAATTGAGGGCTCAATAAAAATGCCCATATGTTCCCGCATCATTCTCATTATTGTCATCATTAGCGCAACTATACATTGCTCACGCTAATCATTAAATAGATCTTTACCTTACAATAGCCCAAAGGCAAAACACATATTTCACAATTTACTTTCAAATGGTTGTGTGATGCACGCAGGTGTTAATTTGCGGAGTATTACTAACAGATTTAAGAAAACAACAGGTGTGCTTGATTGTCATAGCTAATATTAAGCGTATACTCATACTCAAAGTTTAACACAATTTAAATACCACATTTTTTTTATTTCGATATCCTACACAATATCATTGTTTTTAGAGAATGTGTGAAACATAAGCTCGTACATAAATAATGATCACATATCACATATAAGTAAAATATTATAATTGTTGTTATTTTGATTATTATTATTATTATTTACCTATGATTTTCAAGACATATAAATCCTCAATGATGTATGATCAAATAGCCCGTATGTATTTTTCTTTTCTTACAAAACAGATACTTCTTCGATTTCCGCAAATAGTTTTTAACTGTAAAAATTGGTCGAGCAACAGGTTTTATAACCCGCTGCCAAAAAGTTAGAATCGTGGCACACTTTCTCAACGTGTCAAAGTTTGAGCAAACCCAATATAACGACCTTCCATAAACATCTTAAAGATGTCGTCAATTGAGTAATTAGACACTTCGCAACTCAATTAATCTAATTAAGGATCGATGATCAGGCAATTTTCAATTAATGCAATTAATGATTTGCCACTGTCAGGGGAAATAGTAAAAGTGATTACGATCATGTTAAAATGGCAAAATATTTCAGCGAAGTGTATCAAAACCTGTTGACCTTAAAATTCACACTTAAACGAATTTATAAATATTTGTTTATTAAATTAAAATACCAAACTTTTGTTGACTTTGGTGGAACGTTGTGTACATGTTTAACGTAGGATATAATCTATGGCTCATCTTCCAGATATGTACAGAAAATAGGGAAATGAAAATAATCGTTCAAAATTGTATTGTTTGAATATAAGCATTTAAACAAGCACACGTACTTCGATGGTTACACTGGTAAGCCATCTTATCAACTCACATCTGCCTGTCCACTATTTTAGGTTGTTAGATCATTAGATACACTTCAAAGGCATGTACACAAAAATGAATATGGTCAAGTTTTAGCACAAAGTCATTCAATTGATAAAATTGTAGAAGAAAAAACTAGCCTTGGGTACTCGCGAATGGAAACAAAATATTTATTATTCTCAAATTATTTAACTAAAATTAATTGTATAAACTAGCATAAAGCACACAGATACTTCTGCCGTTTTGAGGTGTGGGAGACGACTAGATCATGTTTTTCTAGAGTTCATGCGTTGACATTATCGTTGGCGTACAGACAGGCGGACTGGCGGCCAAAGTCAGCGGCGATTAATCACGCTATCTGCATAATCTTATTACCGGGGTAATCCAGCCTGTTAATCCCATTATTAAAAAATCAATCTCAAAATCGCATACCTATCTACAGGCTAGTTGTCGCTTCATTATGCTTCCAATCGTGGGCATATCATTGCTAATCAAAACATTATGACTTCATACGGCAATGGAATCTATATCGTTCTAGGATATGCGCCGATCTTGTGCGTGCAATTGCTGACCCGTGATTGTTTTTGCTGTTTTAAATTATTAAAGACTTAATTAAAACGCAATTGAACAAAAATAATAAGATGATACGCGTGGACTCTAGTGAAATGTTAGGCCGGAATTCAGTACATTTACAAACAATATATAAACGCAACCTCGAATTATTGTTTAATTCTGTAATAGATTATTTCCCGAAGTATAACTAGTTCTTTGAAAAAAAAATATAGCACTTAAATCGTTGTTACGTAAAGCCTTCAAACGTCATTATCAATTTATTATACCTTCTTTTTCCTGGACCTAAATTCATTAACAAGTATAAACCCTTTGGGATTTTCCCGCGCATTCCACAAGTATGTTTGTACATATTTATAGGCGCAGTTACGAAGCTGAATGAAGACTTGGACAGTGCTTCCAAACAACATCCCCAAATCAACTTCACGCTCATGCCAGGATACCCCAAAATAGTTGGATGTTTATTAAATAATACATCCCTGGCAATGTGGACCGTATCGCCACGGCGTTACAATAGATCGCTATAGCAACTGCTGACGACATTAACATTGTTTTAGAAATACAGTTGTATTTGCGCGTTGTTCGCTAACCAACGTGCTGTGGTTTGGATTAAACGTCAATTAGAAACAAGCCTGTTCGATTTCTTTATAGAACCCTTGTTTATGTCATAAACCATAAGCGATTCCTCCACCTCCCGTTTCAACGCGTACTTCACATTTTACAAATACCGCAGAGTAATGAGGGTTTTCATACAGACAATACACTGCTTTCTGAATGAGCTGTAGTAGGGCAAAATAACGTGCAATTTTTTTTTCTCCCCACAAGCATGAATGAAATGAAAATGCCAAAATTTAGAATCTCTCTCAAAAGAAAATACTTATGTTTTAGACTACATGCAATAGACATTACTAGTTTTAAAAAAATCCGGTCACTATCCATTTCGGTTTTATTCGCATTGCGCTCAACACCCATCATACTTTGAACAAGTTAAATTGTTTGTTTAAAACTAAACGCTTAAACTTAAATCACTTAACACGATTACTATATTATACACTTTTTTATTTAACTTTTAAATTCCCCAATAAGACACACTACGCACAATACTTACGGTTTTCACTGGCTATTAATCCAATTAACAAGCTTGACAAAGTTATAATCCGCAAGTGAATGTTTTTAATGTGATCCATCTTTTGATTTATATATATTCCCAATTATTGAGCGTATTGTTTGAATTCCAGAAGTCAATATGGTCAATCATGGTTCAAAATGAGGAAGAAGCGAAGATTAAAGGATTGCTAGATTACGTGATATAAACTAATCGATCAGAACACAAGGGGCGAAACAGGTTTTACCGCATATGTTACAATAGCCCAAGCCTAAAAATCTGGTACCAAATTTGATTGCAATTAGTAAAAGGTGCGAATCACACTTGTTGAAGACTACCAATTCTTTAATTTTTAGAAGAATGTAAGTGTTAACAAACTGAAAATAATTAGTGATAGAAGTGTCACATACCTTTCACTTTTGTTAATCTAGTGTAAAAATGCAATAAAAATAGTATAGTTTGTTGTTTTTATTTTAATTCTCTAATAAAAATGTTGTTGTTTTTTAAATGAGCACCTGCTTTTATTTCTTAACTTAAATTTATATGTAACACTTTTTTTCTAAAGAAGAATATAAAAATTCTGACACAGAGATTGCTTTATACTGATTTTACGATGGAATTAAAGCACAATTGTTGACTATTTAAAGTTGCAACGTTTCTCTATTATACGATATCAGTCTTCCTGCACATAAGCGTACTCCATCAAGAGATTTTTCACTAAAAATTATTTCCATTTCACTGATTGTGTGTGCATCAAAGGGGTACTTTGTAGCGCCAAATTGAAGATCAGTAGATAAATTTCAATCTCTGATATTTTGCGATAAAAGGATAAGTTTGTATTCTTAACAATAAGAAACAACTTCTCTGGTAATGTAATCAGTGACATGGGGTGGGGGTTGTAATTCTGCCAATCGTCTAGATCTCGTGTGGCAGTTGTCATTAAAGTGACTGGACATTATCTGGTAACCATACTTACCAATGCCAACAATAAATTCTACTCGAGCTGTACTAGAAATGACCGGTAAACATATACATTTCATGCATGTAAGCAATTTTGTTTTTCATTTTACGTATATGTATATTTAACTAGATCTAAAATATATTAACGAGGGTTTGGTCATATTTACGAATATAGCATGTATGTTATTGGTGTTCAAAAACGTTAATAAATAGTTATTATATTATATTTCACTTCAAGCAAACAGAGTGAGTGCTATACATTTTATCATTTTCGGTCTTAGTTGACAGTTAGTCAGTGTATCGTTATATTGGAATATACACGTTTCTTTACTGAAATAATGAAATGAAATAATAAAATAATGATTTTACCGAAATTCGAAAAAAATGCTGAGTAATAATTGCCGCTCAGAAATCAATAAATTGTCATTTTGGGGAAGTGACACAACACATTCGAATGAGTAAATAAATGATCGTTGATTGAACAAGTTTACTCATTAAAGTGACTTTAATCGAAGATCAATTAAAATCGACCTATCCTTGTCAAACATCAGTGTTATTCACGCTTTTTTCTTTAATGACACACATTCACATTTTAACAAGGAATATGAAACATTAGTAATTCTACCAATCGTTTTAAAGGGATCTTTTCACGTTTTGGTAATTTGACACATTGAAAAAAGTTGTTTTAGATTCGCAAATTTTTGTTTTAGTTATGATATTTGTGAGGAAACAGTAATACTGAACATTTACCATGGTCTAATATAGCCAATATATGCATCTTTTGACGATTTAAACATCTGAAAATTATAAAGCGTTGCAACGCGAAACGATTAAATAATTTGGAGAGTTCTGTTGTTGTCGTTTAAAGTGATATTATGGGCATCTAACAGTTAATAGGTGTCTATCGCAACCGTTGTTTTTTTGTGTTTTCACTTAATATACACTTATATTTGTTAATGCAGCATCAACATACTAAAACAATATCCCGGAAAGAGAATAATAATGCATTTGAATATCAACGTACTTCCGTTTGACAACTGATCACGCATCTACAATGTTAACCTAAATTTAGTTTTAGTGCAGATTCGTTTATACGACACAAAGACACCATTTTGTTTATGGATCATTTCGGCTTACAGGACTGGGTGGGTCACGTAAAATATATAATAAAATATTTATTTTTATAAACAACTGGTAGAAAGATGAGTTGCAGATAATTGGTCAGAACCACATTTTAACTTACTCTTTTCACCTGTTAATTCTTTTCAGCTCAATTTAACAGTGAAAAATGCCCATAATATCACTTTAATTTTGCGAAACTACAAAGATTGCTTATATAAACTATAAAATACATCTTATATAAATACTTGGCAGGATGGCCGAGCGGTCTAATTGGTTTTTACTTCAGGACTCCGGGGGTCACTGGTTCGAGCCCTGCTGCGGGCTACTATTTTCCTTTTTTAAATTTTATTCTTGATGTTTTACTAGAGCTTTTTAGATTAAATGTTTACATTTATCAATATAAAGCATTTAATGACAAACTTCAAAACATGCCAAAATCTGTGAAAAGGCCCCTTTAACGTCATAACTGTTATATTGAAAAAAAAACTAGACCTGTATTTAAACGAATAATGTTGAATTAAAAACAATAAACATATTTGTAATGTAGCATTTTTTATAAAGCTGATAAAGTTAAACAAACTCACACGAGTTACTTGTAAAATATTAACTAGCTTTAACAAAATATAACGTTTGCTATAACTTGCTTTAAAATAAGAAAATGTATAATACTTGTTTTTACTTGTATACAGTTATATTATAAATGGTAAGAGGTTAAAGATGCCTGTGAAATAGGGTTTTGACCAACTTCATGCCATCCGTAGATATTGTTATTCATAGTATAATTGGCCATTGTAGTATGTTTTTGTCTACTTTCTTTGAACTGAAAACGCAGCAAAGGGCAATAACGACAAAAGCTGTATCGCGGGTATTTTATTCCCTTACTGTTCACACAATCATCTTTTCTGCTTTGCCAATATATTAATGTTCGTCTAATGTACTAAGAATGTAAACATGAATATTGAGTCTCTCATATTTCTTTTAGAAAGTTTTTCATGATTGTTTTATTGAATGTATATGTAAATATTATGTATCATGAACAGTGAGACTGAAATAAACTATTAAACTAAACTATAAACAATAAGGTATCAATTAAAGGATTGATATACGATGACATTGTGCAACCAATATTTATTTATCATATATTGACGCTATGCATTGTGTTTTGTTGTTTTTTTTAAACGCTCTGGTTTCATCAAACGTCGTGCGATTGTGCAACATAAGTACGGTATATATTATACATGTATATTTGTACGATTTTTGTCGAATAGACGATGGCTTTAAGAAAAATATCGACGGCATTTCCTCCGTAAATCTTCACACGTATTATATACCCTATTTTCCGGTAGATTTTTATCCAGATACGACGTTTTATTGATGAAATTATGAAAAAATATGCACACGATCACAGTATTTTTTATGACCGTGTCTCAAGTGGGATTCGAACTCTCGTCTACAAAAATCATCTTAAATTAGTGATTTACTCATCTCCAGTCTCGTTATCGATAGTGCTCATGCATATAGAGGTTATTTATGTTCATTTCATTCGTAACGATTTTACTAATAACACTGATTTTAACGCGCCCGCTTAAATTGTCCCCGGTGAAAACTTTTTATATAAAATGAATGTTTTGTTGAGCTTTATACAAAACAATACTTATGTGTTAAGAAACCCCATAATACATACTTTTGAAATATGATATTTTTAACAATACTATTCATTATAAACCGTTGAAATGCCGCTTCAGTAGATCTGAATAAAATGTGTGATAGGTTGTGTTGAGTGATGAAACTGTAATATATTTAACCCATTTATGCCTAGTGGACTCTCCCATCCTTCTAAATTGGATCAATTTATTTCCAAAATTAGGGATGTCCAGTATATTTATTTCTATATTTAGATATTGCTTACAGAAATTCCTTTAAGCAAACAGCAAAGACCCTGATGAGACGCCGCATCATGCGGCGTCTCATCTGGGTCTAGGCTGTTTGCCAAGGCCATTTTTCTAGACGCTAGGCATAAGTGGGTTAAGGCGTGTTAAAGAATAAAAGTCGGTGCATCGATCATCATATGAAATATGCTATATATCTTGTTTTAAAGAATAATCTTGGCAGTGTTTTTAATTGTTCACAAAGTATGAATAAGACCCTAATGACAGTGTTAACAGTTTTTCAGCGAACAATATATTTTAAGGAAAAAACGGACATCCTTGCCTAGCTTTTTTTATTTTCATTTTGAATCGCCAACTTTGACGACTACATGTATCTTCGGAAATATTAATCGACGCGCAGAAACGAAAATTTCTCCCTCATTCATCGGCAGCAATCGGATAACCAGCGAAATCTATCCTATGCTAATAGAATCATGCACATTATGAGTTTTATTTACTAAAACTGTAAGTTGCAATAGTGATAAAAAACAAGGTGAACAAAATGCTAACGAGAAAATCGGATACTATCTCGCTTCATTGCTTATCAGCTTAATAGGATTTGGGGTCGTTAATTCTCCTTATTGTGGAATGAAACTGAAACCACAAACTTTATGAGCAATAAAAGCCATAATCTGCGGATAAATGCAACTAAAATTGTCAAACAGTGTCATCTGAACGAACCACGCATTTATACCTTTTGCTCAGTATGTATTATACTAGTTAAAATATCACTGCCTGTCGTTAAAATAACATGTTTAGAGTATCATGGCTAGTTTATAGACCATATAATTCGCTTGAATTGTCTTATAAACATATATAACTTACTCATTACACGTCGGGTAATTAATAGGTGCATTTTTACAGGGAACAACGTGTCATTTTGTTAGCATGTTCTTGATGCTGTAAATGCGCGAACTCTTGACAATGCCACTTCACTGCACATTTAATGAACCTTCGCTTTAAATGCTTAAGCAGCTTTGGTGTAATTTAAGCAATGAAATAGAGTTGCTAACGTTTCCCCTTCATCAACATTTTAGTCAACTTTGTGTCGAAGGACGTTCGGACGTTTTCCCGAATCTCGATGGCAAGTTTGTCGAAGCTTCACTGTTACGTTGTGCAACGTTTACGGTCCCTAATCGCATCGCAAATCCTCCAAATTGAAAATTGACGGAGTTTATGAACTCCATCCCATAAAGGACGCGATTTATCCTAAGTACATAAATATTCTCGGGTTTACTGTTTGTAAGTTATGCTCTTTTGTATGGGGAGTAATAGGTTCAGAATGACAGTGGAACAATAACTCGCGATAACGAGGCTAGCGACGAAGGACGTGGTTGTCAGGTACTTAACTCTGTCCACAGTTTATCCCCTAGCCTGGATAAAACTCCGGTGTTAATATCTCGACGGAAAATTAATGGAAGCTAACAACTACAGACGTTTAAATTTAACTTACGTTCGCTGAAGAGTTGATAACGCGCCCGCTCATTAAGGCTTTCGGAATAGGGTTATGCTAACATTAGCCGAAATACCTGACTTAATCCAGATAAGAAAGTCGTTAGATTCGCTTTCTGTAATGTCTAATATAGAGGTTTAGTAATAAAGTGAAACATTGACTGTTTACAATCTTCTAAACGTTTGCAAATAGGGGTAACTTGAGTGATTGTGTTGGAATCGCTCTTGCTCTTCAAAACTTCAAAAAAATATTTCACTCTCATACGAAAGCACAAAGGCTTTTTGTAATTATCATTAATACACAGCGATTAACATATGGACAAACCCTCAATCGCTTGAAAGAATGCGTCGCAGTGTATGAGATTGAAAGGGATAATTTAATGACAAATCCAGATACGGATCTCGTTTTTAAAAGGCCCGGTTGAAATAGAAAATGACAAACACACATTTTCGCCGCATATTTCACATAGCTTGGGCTTAGATATGACAAATAATAATAATTAAGATAACTGAGTACAGAGTTCCGATAGGCGACGATCAACGCGGCGTGATTAGCAGGTTTGGGAGTCGTCGAACAATACGACCGGAGTTCAAATGAAATCCACGTTGTAACCGGACCCGGCCACTATCATGTTACGGCCAACTTGAAGGTATTGGTAAGCCTGGTAAAATTGCTACTGGGTCTCTTTAACAAAGTTGCGTGTTATTTAATTTGCAGTGATAAATCGCTTTTGTTAAGTCTACCTTTTGCCTGTTTCGTGTTATGGGAAATTATACACGATCGGTATAACATAAAACATTACGGCGTTTAGTGTGAAATATTGCCATTCTTTCTCGTGATAAACTGTATAAATATTAGTGACGCATCAAAAATGCGTCGTTCAATACGGTTAACATTTAAGTGCTGAAAAACTGGTTACAATATTAGTGATAGACAAAAATAGTTTGTCAATTATCGGTTGTGTACAGCAAATTTGCTGCGAAAAACAAAATAATGAGAAAACTGATGATGTGTCCCATACAACAAGTCCAATTATAAGCGGCAACCATTTAAAGGCATACAAGTAATCTATTATTAATATAGTATCGTATTTGTGACAAATGATCATTTTAGACATTTCAAACGAGAGTATAATATTTATATTCCCAAGTTTGGAAATTAGTTTGTCCAATTCATAACTGTTTATCAATTTATAATCACAATAATTAATGTAAGAATCTTGTCGTCCGCACAGGCTAATCAGGGTCGACATTTTCCTCCTGTGGATTTTTGTGCAAAGAAGAGACTTTCTGTAAACGAAAAAAACATAAAAGCGGAAAGTGTCGTCCCTGATAAGCCTGTGCGGACTGCGGAGCGTTGATAAATAAAACGAATGGTTTCAAAACTTTAACAGAACTACCACTTACAAAAAATACAGGAATCGTTTATTTAAGCGATTACTATTCAACAAGGTATATCTAATAATAAAAATCTTATCTGAACTTGACACATTTGTATACGTTTATACATGGTGCAGCATCAAACGGTGTATGTGTGGAGGAGTAGGTATTACCAAATGTTTTCAGTGACTAGAGGTATACTGATTTTTAGGCACACTTTGTCTTTTAGTTTTGGAAAACATAAGTTCAAACGTATTATTTTTTATTAAACGCAGATTTAATCAGATATTTTTATACCATATACTATTATACTCTGTTATACTTTAAACAGCACAAAATGACAAGCGCAACGCTTTTTTTTCCATTAAAAAGTTATAAATTGAGAACGTTTTTATAATTTTGCTGTTTACTTGTTTGGCTGTGCTCAGGCCAACAATTCCAAGCATTTTAATTTCCAAAGCCCGCTGATATGGTAAAACGTTCCACGGCATCTCTCGCGCAATTTTCCGTCCAGTGCAAGCACCTGGTGTGCTTCTAAATCTGGCCGACACATTGAAACAAAAGCTTTTCTGCGTTTTCGAACTAATCAATGATCGAGAAGAGTCTCGCGCCTGTAACAATCGCAATTAGACGTAATACGTTATCCACCACCATTGACAGAAGGCATTAGCGAAATGCCTGCAAGCCTCTATTTAATAAAGAGCGAACGACAAGGGGGATAAATCCCTGTCATTCCGAACAAGATAAAGATCGGAGACTTGGAACAGGTGCGTAAATGCGCGTGCCAGACTTAAGGCTGACAACTGACTTTGAAATGCATACCGGAGATTAAAGACCGCTTGACACTAGCCGTGAGTCTCGGAATGCTGCATTTTAGCCTCTGATGTTGTAGGGTGAAGATTTATGTAATTTCTTCGAATTTTATAATAACGCAAACTTAATTGTAGGTGTAATATAGTTCTGAAACAAATCATTGAAACGGCACATGCATTTTCCTCAATTTAAAAATGTGTGCATAGTAAAGGACTAGTGAACGACGTGCTGAGCGCGTTAGAAGGTTCTCAGAACGTACTGCGGTATGCGGAAATACTCTGGATTGTTTCACCAAAACGTTATAAGTGTTACCTTATATATCATGCGATTAGTCGTTAAATATATGAAGCCATCTAAGTAAAACTGAATCAAAGGACATCTGTCACACCTATTTGTTATGTCCAAACGTTTACATGCACGTGTGTTGTTCTGGACTATAAACGAAGCTGTCAAACGCGCATACAAGCATAGTGGCGTTCCAACGCACCAGCTCGTAGATATATATCAGCGACGTTGCCGTTAGGTGCCGTATAATTACATTCATAATTGAAACATAAATACCGAAAGGCATTTTTGTTGTCGCTGGTGCGCAGGTGGTTTACATTGAAAATGAAATATGGTTGAAGACGTTTTACATTTACAAGTAAAGTGTAATAAAAATGTCTTGTTAAATAGCTGCGTACAACTGGATTCTCTGACACCACAACGCGAAACTCGCATATTACAGCTGGTAAATTCGGCAAATTTTGAACACATAGGGGGTATCGCGAATAAAAATTAGTGAATAATGTCCGAAACAGCGCTCAGGTGTGTGAGCAGATGTCTGTATCTAGCTCGATTTGATGACGAACATTTTGCGACACAAGATTTAAGGATCGACGATATTATTATCTGGCATATATAGACTTCCACTGACCAACTCCCTAAATGGTGGGCCCGATTATGAACTCAGTTCCGTAAAATCACATTGAACACGTGCATAGAAATGTTGTGCATGCGATGAGTTACGCAACAATTAAGTTACGTAAATTAATAAACACGTAAGTTTATGTCACAATTGTCACATATTAATTATATAATACAGATTGTCGACATCTATGATTGTTACTGTTTAGCAGGAAAATGAACTCTACAAAACAAAAACACGTCTCAGCGTTTTGAACGATATGCATACATACTTGACTAAAGTTTGCATTGTCAACAAAACAAAAAAGATGAGAGAGAGTGCTAATAATGTCAATGTGGCGATTGTCAGAAAATACTTCCAACAGATGTCGACTTGGTGGTCGAATACGCGCACCGGAACCAGAAGTTTTCAATGCGTTAAATGGGCCCTTATAGCATATTATGACATTGATCGTACGATAGAAGTTTTCTGATTTTCCTTTTCAGAACTTAAATGAAATAATACAACTGCGGTTGTTGATGCATAGAAACCACATTGCTCTTGCGCTACTAATTAACGCGCTTGTTCGAACTGCACATCTATCGGGGGTTGACGTGATCAAAGATATCCAACCATCTAGATATCTAGCCATAACGAAATTACCCCCTGGCGTACGCCCTGCGAAATCTCTAGTCATCGCATTCTGTTGAGCAACCGACGACAAAATACACCAATTAATTACTCGGGCAGAACGTATTTAGGCAAATAGGTTATTTTTAAAACAAGGGGCTTGACTTTTAATTTGTTATTAATGTTCAATAAATTGAAAGTTTGTGTTGCGGATTTCCTATTTTGGGTAGTACTCATATATTAATGTGATATTACATCGATAACATTTAAATCGATTTTTTGTCCATGGCTTTCATGTTGCGATTTCATTCTGACTGATTGTTTGAGCCTAACGATCTTGTATCACGGGTGTATATTGAGTACTTTTATACGAAACAAATCTAGATCACAAATACTACAAAGAATTCCCTTGCGTGCAAGTAACATTTCGAAAAATGTATCGCCTCGTCATAATGGACGTTTCTATTACAATTCCTTAATCGCTCGAGCAAATAGTAGAAGGACATCGATAGAACAACATAAAGGTTCGAAATTCCACGCGTTTTCCCCTTTGATAACCCATGCGCAAGCCTAAAGTACAGTGTAATAGTGTAACCCTAGACGAGTGCATGGCTCACGAAAGTGCCTCTGAGTCGCGAAGGGTCCTCATCAGACCCGGCTAAAATATCAGAAGTACCCGCAAACTGCACCTCAACTGTTGTTTACGGATGCCTCGAGTGGGTCTTTGCGTAGGATGTCATTATCGAATTACTCGAATGTCAATAAAACATCATTTATATTCTCTTTAATAGCAACGATCACACGAGATCGTTGCATGCATTGAGCAAACCTGTATCGAGTTTACTGCTATGCGTACTGACAGTTTTATTCGTGTAATCTGCCTTGTTCACAAAAGTTATCTCTTCATCACTTTCTTGTCGTGGCCATTGGCGAAGAATGGCCGTACGTCCTATCAGATTCTGAAAGTTTTGTCGTTGATAAAATGTTCGTTTCAGGTCTCCCGATCCCCCCTTAAATGCACTGATAATTAAATATACTTTAACCAAGTTCTTCTCTAATTGTTCTACCTCATGTTTGTAAACATTTTTTTTGTGAAAAAGGTATTTTCTTTCATAGCATCAAAATCGAAACTGTGTTTAAGGATATAAGATTTACATAGTTGAGTTTTTTAAATTGACAAAATATCTATATTTCTACAATACCTTGTTACTGATATATTTAAAAAAAAAAGTTGTCCCTGTCACATGAACCGAACATTTTACGTTTTTATAAATTTGTATTTGCCGTTTTGCTGATCATATCGATGTCGTTCTTAGATTACGTTCGTCATTCGTTGCCGAAGGGTTTTTGCTTTTTAAATCATCGGACTTTTATTACTAAAGATGACAGTGCATTTATTGACGTTGGACATGGGTTAACAAGCTTAAAACAAGGGGCGAAGATACCGTTTTATGATCAGTTATACATGTTTGCGTGAACATTGCACAGGATTGGTAAAACCATGAATCGCATGCTGTTGTCTGGAAGCTCTGCCTATCAATGTGCAAATTGCAATTGATTTACACTTATTTGCATTTTGTCTTTTGTATTTTATATGTTTCATCAAAACTCAGATTTTCAGCGTACAATCAAAAGTTAGGTTTGAAATAGTGAAGAAGTTCGGAAAATTTAGCGTCTTAAGAGGGATTCAAACTTACGATCGGTCAATCTCAAAAGACATGTATACATTAACGTCGCTTTAATTCAAAATAAACCCGACATCATTAAATTTTCTACAAGAAGACTTACAGTCCGCTTCGACTGTCATTGGGAAATCACTTCTTTAGATGAAATCTACACTCATAGAATTAGTAAATAAGTTAAACACCAAATATATACATATAACTTAATTTCTCGGAATGATACACATTCTTAGTATTGAATAACATCATTTAAAACGCAGATAAGCGGGAAGCAATATGTCACGTATGATGGCGTTTAATTTGTAAGTTTAAATAATATCCCCGTATTTATACATATTGTTCACAAAAGCTAGCGATTAATCACTTCCAACCTTAATTTTAGTTACCGTCTGATCTTGACGTTCAACTATCTTATCGTTGATACTGTTGTGTGTGTGGGTATGTGTGTGCGCGCTCTCGTAAACCCATTTATGCCTAGCGTCTAGAAAAAAGGCCTTGGCAAACAGCGTAGACCCAGATGGGACGCCGCATTATGCGGCGTCTCATCTGGGTCTACGCTGTTTGCTTATAGGAATTTCTGTAAGAAATATTCTAACTATAGAAATAAATATGCTAGACATCCATAATTTGGAAATAAATTGATCCAATTTAGAAGGATGGGAGAGTCCACTAGACATAAATGTTTAAATGCAAACGGTCTTCAACGTCGGTTTTCTAAAATTCAGTCCCTTGCCTCCGTGACCCCTGAGCCTTGTACGAAGCAAATCAAGGCGACAACCCGAGAATTGCTCTCCTTTCAAACATCGCACTTATAAAAAGACCAGTGTTCACTAGTTCGTCAAGCAACAGTTCATACCGATGCGACTTTTACACATTTAACCCCGAACCGCTTTGTAAAAAAGGAGAGAAAATAAATGACTTTGAAGAGTTTATAAATGCACGTGGTTAGCCCGAAGTTATTGTTAACACCTGGCCTAGTACGTATGCCTCTAAATGCTATGCGTCGCTAATGCTTCTGTTTTTATGTCTAAATTTCATTGTCAGCTGTTAACACAGGTGTCGCAAAACAGGGGCGGATTTCACGAAGATTTAAAGAAATAAAATTACATCGAACAAATATTCATTATTTGAAAGTCGATTATTTCGTGAAAGTCAGTTAATTAATTTTAAAAACAGTACAATACGATTAATATGTGCACTTTGTACAAGATTGAACCATCCTGGTTGCTGATCCAAATAAGTATGTAAACGTGGCATTATTTTTTATTAACGAGTTTCAGAGATTTTCAAAACACAAGACTTCTAGTACGCGATATTAGTATGGACGGTCCTTCAATTGAGTTGAGATTTATAACATATGGGTATTTTGCAGTACTTTTATTCCATGCTTTACTTTGTGTCCTATGTGTAAAAACAGAAAAGAAAGATTTAGATATTTGTGCTGATAACTAGCAATTTCCTGTAGATCGACACGTTTTCTCTTAGATGCATGTCTAGACGTATAGATTAACTCGTATACGCTCGTCGATGAATTTCGGAGAAGCTTTTACCCCTTGGATGATTGCTGTAAACATTTCAGGAAAACACAAAATAAAAACTCAAACTGGAAATGAACTAGACATTACCTAGATCTCTTACAGGGCTAATTTGAAACAAATATTTGCGTGCATCAAAGGTCTGACAATTTCCAGATATGCACCTCTTCATATCAATGACGAAAACCTCCGTCAAATCTGATGATATTTATATTAGTAAAAGCGTAATAAAAACACGTGTCAAGAGACGCTCATTGTGGATGGCAAATAAAGCACACAAACGAGCAAATAACCACCAGGTATTATAAATGATTCAGGCAAGTTAATAATCGCTTGCATTCGCGGTAAATAAGCTAGAAACACATTTTTTACTACGGAAAACCCAATAGTATACGTTGATAGCAATGTTGGGCAGATATTCTTTCTCCCTTCATTGAAAGACGGGCGAACAATTATTGTCAAAAACTATGCTCGAATCCCGCGACACTGACGTCTATAGACGATAACTCGCTCCGACTGCTGTGGTATTTACATTTACTACTGTTTTATGTGTGGTACGGGAAAAACGTATGGTTTCGTTATTTTCAAATCAAATTGCCCATTGCCTCGCGATTACCAAAACACGAGGGCAGCGAAATTATTACTTCTTATGCGCTTTGAAGTAATCGCGAACACAGATTTACGACTACTACACAAGTTAAAATTGTTAAACCATAGGACTTTCTTGGCTGTACTGCGTTGTAGGTAAATCATTAAATTGTGTAGTCTTTTTGGACAGTTTTAGCATCATAAGATGTATCGTCTTTGTCACTGAAAGGTTATTTTAAGTCCGATATATTCTATGATGCTACATATTTACCGCATTGAAGTCACCAAACCATTTAATCCCACATTAACTTCAATGTCTATTAATGATAGGCATGTGTCATAAATTATTCAGCACAACAACCTTAAATCTTGCAGCGCCGTGTGGCGTTTGTTTATTTATTTCGTACAAAAACTTTAAGCCACACTTTCTCAACCTAATTGTAATTGTGTTTATCATGCGCAAGGCAAAAAAATCATTAATTGAACATGATAGCATGACTAAATAGTAGTGATACTGATCAGGTTGATCGAACTTGACATTTACAGGTTTGAGAAATAAGTAACACCTGCACGTAGGCTATTGCATAAGAAGAGGAACACACTGAGTAGGACACACATATTTGAATACCGTATAGATGTATGTCGTATGTACACTTTATAATATTTGTCAGAAATCCTGTGCATTAATCGGCATATATGCATCGCCAGCAAAGACTACCGAAGCAAGACTGAAAACAAGAAAAACAACAACAACAATATAAATGATTACAACAACAACGTTGACAAAAAACGTCAATATGCATTCAAAATATACATTTTTAAATTTACTAAAGTAACATAAAGTATATAAAACGTGTACCTACAATGCTATCTGATATTGGTCCCGCTTACGACGGGTTGACTTCGGATAACCATGGCTCGAGTCTCTAACCCATGTGACAATAAATGTTCCAGCGGCCAGAAGTGGCAAAAAAGTCAGTCGTCCCGCTGGGATATAAATCCTTCCTTTTAACTATTAAACCCGCTAGTTGTGATCTTCGATTTCACTGACACTCATAAACATACAAGTCTTTTTTTTTTTGCTTACTTGCTATTATTTTCTAGTATCTCCCGATTGAAAATCATTACATTTCCTCTCACAACTATACGCACGAAACAAAAACACGACTTCAAATTTCAGCTCATTCCGTAATCCATTCAGCTTTGAAGCTTCACTATATCGATACTTGATTTACTTAGCGTATACCTGCGTGCCTGTTAAAATTGTAAACGAACAAATGTGTCAATGGATTTTAGATTTTGTTTAAGATCGTGAATACTTTTAAACCCTTCCACTCGCGACAATATTAGGTTTATATTATGACAAAATATACTAGATGCGCTATTAATATCCTCCTTGCTTAGTTGTATATTACCATGTGCTACAAATTGATCATATTTTGGAAGAATAATAAAACACTAAATCTGAAACATTTTCAATTAGACCTGGTTAAGGCAGAATGTATTTAATAGATTTCCCTCTTAACTGCCTGTAAGTCAAGACCAACGTGTCTAGTAAAAAGCTGCTCGTCGATTGGCTGGTTTGCTATTGCCCCGCCTACGACACGCCCAATAGAGCCGATATACACAGCGGTCTCACAGGTCTGTCATTACCTCGTCAATGAATGCTCTCTGTATATAAGACGACATTTAGGCTATTCAGTCAAGTTTATGATTAAACGGTTTTGTGCAATGAGTTTAAATCAGAACATGTGTGGGGTTTAATATTTTAAGTAGCTCGTGTCTTGCTGGTGTGTGTGCATACCGGTGTTTTACTAACTTAAATGAAATTGAACAGATCGACGCTTCGTTATTAATTTTAATGTTAATTAATTGCATCAACTTCCTCTTTGGAGTGATCACTAGTGTTATTTAAAATAAAGAATGTAATGTACATTTAATGTGCGGTGCTCTGCATGTATGTTACTTTCTTATCGGTGTACCCCATTCTCATCGTGTGCTCACCTTGGTCATCTTCTATGTCATCATCATCATCTTAATTATCATAATGATCAACAATATCATCGCAAAAAACAACATCATCATTCACTATCCTTCACACAAACTGGAGCGTATAATCACCATCGTGGTAATCACTATCGTTATACCTATTCTATGGCAACTTCCATGGCATGCATTTTTTTAAAACATAAAAACATAAGCGGCTATAATATCGCTACTACCAAGTCATACACTGAGAGATGACATACCGGTATATTAAATTTTATGAGCCCCGTTCTGTGAAAACTGGCCTAATGAATGGGCGTAAAGTGTCGTCTCAAATTAGACTGTGCAGTCCTCACAGGCTAATCAGGGACGACACTTTCCGCCAAAATTGGATTTTTGCTGAGAAGAGACTTCATTTTAACGAAAAAAATGTCATAAAAGTGGAAAGTGCCGCACAGTCCAGTCCGCACAGGCTCATCAGGGACGACACTTCACGCACATGCATTATGCCCAGTTTTCTCAGAACACGACTCATATGTATTAGCCCCCCCTTCTCCAGAGCGCTGCTTATATACATACTCAGCCATCGAGAACGCTTTGATTTCATACTAATGAAACCTATACCGATAATTAATGGCAACCACCATGCACTCGTGCACTAAGGCCGAACGCCGAGTGATTTCTCAACCAACAGGTGTGCCACAGAAGAGATGAGGGGAGGCGTGTGACGCATGTGCATTAACCCGTGACAGGGGTTCAAGAGACCCGCCACTCGAAGACCGCTGTAAAGCGTTCATCATCATTAATAACGTGTATTCTGAGGTGTAAAATATATCGTTTTCTTAAATAATCCTTTTGTAAGCCGGGGAGCTCATTTTCGGTTAAAATAAATACCTTACAGATTGTATTTGTTTTCACGAGATAACATGATAAATCGGTAAGCTATTAGCGGGGCATTTGCTGTTTTGTTCTTGATATCAAAGAATGTTTATGCGAGGTTAATGGCGTGTTTTTAGATTATTATACTTGAAGTTAGTGGGTTTTCTGTGTGACACACTGTCGGAAAGGTGCAGCTATATCCGTTTTTGGATTACGGGCGGCTTTTTGTTTTAATCGGAAACTTCATAGCTTAAAAAATGTTAAATCTAGTTTCGAAATTACCCGACAGAACTAGGTTTTTGCGTTCGTGTACACGATTACAATACAAGGTCTTTGCAATCACTGTGATACATGTTAAAATAGTAATAGTATTTGAGCCATGCTTTGTGAAAAAGGTGTTTAATGCATATGCGTAAAGTGTCGTCCCTGATTAGCCTGTGCAGTCCACACACGCTGATCACACGCCTAAACTAGATTTTTGCTATGAAGAGACTTTCTGTAAACGAAAATATCATTAACTGCGAAAAGTGTCTCTCTGATTACCCTGTGCGGACTGCACACGTTAATCTGAGACGACACTTTCCGCACATGCTTTAAATTCCTTTTTCACATAGCGCGGTCCATTTACATTTGCGGATCTCCAACAGTTGAGACTGAATCAACTGATATGTTCTTAGATATTGGTGATGAGATGTAGTCTGACATTTCAAATCGCCGTCCGCTTAAGTCAATTTATTTTCGTTCAATTGGCCCTTCGCCGCTAATGATATATTATTCGGAAACGGAATAAGCAATAGGGTTTTTGTAGTGCTGGGCTGTTTAAGTTGGACCGAATTTACTAAATGAAATAAGTCGCGACCATTAATATATTCACCTCAATGTTTTCCATACATGGGCAAGCATAATTAATAAGGGTAGGCAAACCGAACAAACAAGCAACGTGTGTCGATGACAGTAATAGATTTTTCATCCCTTCAACTGAACCGATCATTTTAGTAATTACGCCCATCATGGGTTACGCAATCTGTCAGCGTTAACAAGTTGTCACGCGGCCACTAGACAGTCCTACATTGTCCGGTCGGATAATTGCCGAGGGCACCCGAATGTTTCGCAAGGTGAATGTCGCGCGCAAAAATCAGCGAACCATTTTCTCTGCTTTGGACTCGGAAATTGTGAGTACGCTTACAAGCGTGTTTAGTAACATGACCACAACATTTAAATGTAAGGAAAATAATATCATTCACTCGTGTCTGTTTTAAATGCGAATCGATCCTTGCTGCGTAAATTGGGATTAAATAGTCCAAAAAGAAATCAAACATATTACGTTTTCTCCATTTTTAGCTCTACTGGCCAAAGGCCTGAAGAGCTTGTGTCATGGCCTGGTTTCCGTCGTCCGTCCGTCCGTGCGTGCGTGCGTTTGTTAGACTTTTTCTTGTTTACGCGATAAAGTCCACAGTTTTCATCCGATTCTTTTCAAACTTGTTCAGCCTTGTCTTTATATTAATGAGGACTCGAACCCTATTGAAAATGGGTTACATCAGAGTAAAAAGTCCAGAATCATCTCCCCTTGAATTTGAGAAAATTGTGAAATAAGGCTTGTTTACGCAATAAAGTCCACAGTTTTCATCCAATTATTTCCCAACTTGCACAGTGTCTTTATCTGAATGATGAGTCAAACCCTATCGAAAATCAGCAATATCGGAATTATAAGTCCAGAATTATCTCCCCTTGAATTTGAGAAAAACATGAAAATTCATTTTTTATGTGATAAAGTCCTCAATTTTCATCCAATTCTTGGCAAACTTGCACAGTGTCTTTGTATCAATGAGGACTTTTTTTAAAAAGAGCAATATCGAAGCAATAAGTCCACAGTGACTTCCCCTTGAATATGAGAAAATTTTGAAATCCCGCTTGTTTACGCAATTAATTCCACAGTTTTCATCTAATTATTTCCAAATTTGCACAGTATCTTTATATCAATGAGGACTTCAATCCTATTGAATATGAGCAGTATCGGAGAAATAAGTACACACTAATCTCCCCTTTAATTTGAGAAAATTCTCCTTGTTTGCGCGATTAAGTACAGTTTCCATCTTACTATTTCCAAACTTGCACAGTGTTTATAGCAGTAGAGTGATTCAGGCCCTCATGGGCCTCTTGTTTAATTTGGAAAACGTGCTTTCTGTGTTTCTTTATTATGTAATTATGTAAGATCGACGCGCTACCTCAGAAAACTTGTATCAATCTATCTTTGTTTTAATAAATTAGTTAATCGTGTTGTTATGAAATCAAATTAAATATTGCTGTTGGCAACTACTACTATGGGAAGTAACTGTGTCATACACACTTGTAAGGCACATGGAAATATACTTGATAGCCTCATATTGTTTGGCATTTTACCCTATTGTTAGATTTAATATCGTACTGAATAATTATTCAATATAGTTCATAAACAATTTTAAAATGGTAAGCATTGATATGTAAGTGCTGTTATTATTTGTGTTACTTTGTTTCATTAAAAACAACTGCGAAATATAAACGAAACACTGATAATACTCGACGAGACACACACACTTACTTTCCGTAAAACTTTCAGTTCACAGAAACAATAAAATATTGATCCATTATTACGTGCAATAAAATACCGTGGTCAATAGATTCCGGTCACTCATTTGTCATGGACCACCGTTCAGTGACCAATGCCCCCCTTCAAATCATAACTGACCAGCTCGTTAATTAATAACAACGTCTGTCACAAACGTCAAACGTCAGTTGGTTTATTGAGACGTTGATACGGCTGACAATTACGTTGCGATTTATGGGACAAATAACGGCAGAAGAATTCAGGTCTTGTAAGTGGCAAATATCTATAAACAACTAATTAATAATGTCAGCGCATAGCATTTCTTACAATTTCAGCTAAAGTGTTTAGACATTTATGAATGGATTCATTAATTCGCAAATTCGCAGTAACGTCATTTCAAATGTGACGTTTATTCGTGTGTAGTGGGCGTTTTTACGAACAAATACATGCAATCAATGGTCACAAACATAATGATTTTGCGATTTACAACATCGGTTATTGATTTATTTTGTAGTTATATTTTTACTTTGTTCATCTTGGGGTGTCGCTTTTTTGTCAATCACGTTTTGAATAAATGATGAGTACATTTGACATTCGACATATGTGTTTTCGAATAAACACTCAACACTGGAGAGGGCATTAAAATCATTTAAGTAATCCATCATCGGAAAAAAACTATTAGAGTGAATGGATTAACAAAACCGAAAGAATCGTGAAATATACACATTTTGTATCAAATAATTTGCTGAATGGCTCTGGTCGGGAACTACTTCTTTTGACAAGTGCAAAACTAAAATTGTAAATATGAACAGAAAGCAGGCTAATCATGAAAAAAAAACACAAATAGCAATCGTTCGTAATGTTATGTTCTTCTAATACTTCCTTAAACTGAACTTACTATTGTCTATAGTACGCCAATAAATACACATGTTGATTGATTCGGTGTGACTCCTGGAACATACTTAATATACAAAATATGTGACCCATGTAAGTGGTGTGCAACCCAAAACCTCGCGCACGTGCGTTGCAAGCGCCGATATGACTGTCACGGCGTTCTGACAGACGCTTGGAGTTGTGCAAGCTCCCACCTGGCCTGGACACAAAACAGGCGTTGTCTGTCAATCGGACAGTTCGCAGGGCGAACAATTAATGTCTTATTCGGGGATATAAAAGTTCTTCTTATTTCCTGTAAACACCTTGTAGAACATTCGTGTTCTGCTCACGAGCGTTGTTATTCACTTGTACGACGTAAGAAAACGATTTTCTTCTTCCGTTTCGTATTCGCTTTAACAAGGATACTAGTGCGGAGATGACGGCGTTACATTACAAATTGACTTATCGCGTGTGTATATCATTCGTTACAGCAGAGCATTTAGCCGTCGTTTTTGTTTGTGAACACGTGATCAACGTGCAATCGGTCCATTGGAGCGTATCTCTATTTTACTTCGGTCAAGAAATGTTATTTTCACTTTAATGTGCACCGTATTGTTGTATTTTTATGCCCTCGGAAGAGTGGCATAAAGCATTTGAACTGTCCGTACGTACGTCCGTCAGTAAGTCCGAAAACTTTAAGATTGGCCATAACTTTTGCAATATTGAAGATAGCAACTTGATATTTGGCATTCATCTGTATCTCATGCCGCTGCACATTTTGAGTGGTCTAAGATCAAGGTCATCCTTCAAGGTCAAAAGTAAAAAAGTACAATCCAAGGGAAGTAATAAGCTTTAAAAGAGAGATAATTTCTAAACCTGCCAAATGATATATTGAAATTTTATTTCAAAGCGGCGCAAATAGGGGGCATTGTGTTTCTGAAAAACACATCTCTTGTTATATATGAATTACAGTGTGTTCGAATAAATTATTGAATAACATGTCAGATCAGTTATGTTATTTACTAAACAACACCCATAATGAAGAGGTATTATTATTAAGTTAAAAAATACTTTATCAAATTGTTTACCGTTTTTAAAAAGTTAAAACCTTTAACACTTAATCATCTGGTGTGTACGAATCACGCATTAAACGCGCATTGCATTACACGAACAAAATATGTCAAAGAATAAATCGATAGGATGTATAGATCTAAATGGTTCACCCCAAGCTGTGTGACTACAAATGTTAGGAATGCATTTCCTTTTATGTAACTGCAATACCATAACAACGGGTGTTACCGAATTTAATTAAGTGCATTAATATATTTAGGGGAAAAATGCAGGACGTTCGATACACTTCAGTTGAACAATTCAGCGAATGGTCATTACATTAATGTATAAAAAGGGTTTCTTTCAACTCATCAACGCAAGGGGCAAAAAACTATAAAACGTGCTGTACAAGAGTAAGAATACATATACATGTATTATATACTGTAATACACGTTATGATAACAAAAAAAATGTCATTAAAATTTTGTCAAGAAATATTGATTGGCATTGCAGTCAATTGCCAAATATGTGTAAATGCCGGTTTCAGTATAGTGTTGTTCCAGTCATTAATGTTCTCGAAGAAACAACGCAATCGGATTATGATATGAAATGTACTTATACTTTGAATGAGCATTTCAATTAAATAATGCAAATAAAATCTTGGATGAGCCAATCTTTTACTGAAAGAGTTAATGAACATCTCATGCATTTATCGTGCACCTATCTTTAACCCATTTATGCCTAGCGTCTAGAAAAAAGGCATTGGCAAACAGCGTAGACCCAGATGAGACGCCGCATGATGCTTGCTTAAAGGAATTTCTGTAAGAAATATTCTAAATATAGATATAAATATACTCCACATCCCTAATTTTGGAAATAAATTGATCCAATTTAGAAGAATGAGAGAGTCCACAAGGCATAAATGGGTTAATATTATGCTTGTAAATGACACCACCCTGCTGTAAGGAGCCGCAAGGAGACCTTGCAACCTCGTGAACACCTGTGGACCATCAACGCTCAAATGTGAGACATTCAAAAATTTAATGACATGCTTTCTCCTTCCCGAAAACGGTTTGAGCGACAGGTTCTATCGTACCTAAGTTCATAGTGTGACTGTTCGCGACTGCGATAATGCCGCTGAGGACAGGGGCGATGGTGAATTGTAACAGGGGGTTCAAACACGGCTGACAAGAAAATTTGACGATTGATGTGTACAACAAAGGGCGTTTGCCAATATTCAAACATCTGAAACAAATTTCCTTAAATAGCCAGTTTGTTGTAAGATCAATTATTGACACGCAAAAGCACAGACCGGTCTGTGGGAAGTATGGTAGAAAATTCGACACAGGTGTTAAAGCGATTTTTCAAACGACTTTTATCTCATAAACTGTCAATTAAGCCATTTGTACCTTGCGGTATTTATTGTAAACAAACACTGGGCTCGTAGTTGACATAGGTCGACCGGGATAAAAACGCCAATAAAATCGCAAACAAGAGCACTATGGTGATGGAGTCCTCACATTGACGGGGGAGGGGAAGCCGCACTGTATACTTGAATAGATAGCGGGAAATACCAGGTGCCGAATGAAGTTGTCGTGTTTTCGAAAACATGCTTTCAAAATCTTAATTCATAATTTTAATGACAACATATTTTATCATTCCGAAACGACATTGGCAAAGCCCATGCTTAGTTTACAATCCGGATCATCAACTCGTGTAAACGGAACTGCTAATGTCTGCATGCGTTTCTATAAATTGTGTTATTCATTGTTCATTATTTTCAGGTATTAAATGACACGCTTTGTTCTTATGTAAACACAATTTTTTTTCTTATCATTGTTTCATACATATTTATTATCAATTTTCACACACGTTCAAAGGCCTTATCGTGATAATAGTTATTTCGACATCAACCAGGTTTGTACTTTTTACCGTTGTGTTGAGCAGTTTGCATGTGTACATTTTTCACTGGTGTCTTACTTGTTGCTTTTGGGAAAAAAGTATGTTCATTTTATTGCCATTTCAACTTGATATGTATCTCAGCATCGCAAGCACAGGGTCGTTTTAAGTCTACTTGTTTTGTTAAACGTTTAATGACAAGTTGTGCCGCACATTATGAAACACTAATCAACAATAAGGACATGTAAATGCCATTTCTTTTATACCTAATGACAAAATATGGCATTTCTGCAGTGAAATAACAGCAGTGAAAATAGAAATGGTAATTTTCACCGGTGAAAATAACACAATTTTGGAACTACTTTTTCTATTTTTAGATTATCATATCAAGATTTACTTCAAGATTTATATATATTTTTTATGATCACGGGTAAATTAATAACGATTTTCCATTGAATCCTACAAATTTTATTTTTATGTTATGCTTTTTTCACCGTTTATTTACAGTGTAAAAGAGTTTAGCCGGAGAAACTCGCTGATATAATATGACGTCATTTTTGTATTGAAATGTATTAAGGCACGCCACGGGAGAAAGGGTAACTTTTCAGCGAAAGGGAAACAGATGCTAATTATTTTCTTGAACAATGGACATACGAGAAACAGACAATTTGTTCATGTCAGTGTAAGATCGTTTGTTATTTCACTCGTGATCATAGAAAAATAAGATTTTCACTCGTGGCTGCGTCACTCGTAAAAATATATTTTCTATGATCACTCGTGAAATAACAAACGATCTTACACTGGCATGAACCAATATCCTCTATTTCATATCAGAGAGTACTGATATTAATAAACCGAGAAAGTACTGAGTTATATCCGTGAAAAGTAACACATTTTTCCATGCTTGCACAATTATTGTTAAACGCTTTATACATCACACTTAATCATTATTTTTAAGCAGATATTCTTAACTATATTATTAATTTTCCGAATAATTTGGTGACAAGTGAAACATCTCTTAAAAATATTATTTGGCCTTAACTTCGTATAATATTTGTTTAGGAAAGCATGAACTTTACCGATATATTTATTAAAGAAAAAGAAAGAGCGAGTCAATTCAAACAACGTCTAATTCGAATAAAATAATATATTGAACAGTTGATCTAAAGTGTGGCATTTAAATATCGGTTCGATAAATTGCAGTTCTATTTCTATGTGTTTCAACGTAATAAGTTAAGTCGTTGTATATTAGTAACAATTTATTTAATTGCTCTTATACGGTAGTACAAAATCATTATAATATAGATTTTTAATTGAAATGAACCATGGCCGCGATTATGGTTGACAGAAACCCGCTATCTGATGCCAAACGCAAAAAACAAACCCAACTCGAAACAAACGAAACCAGTCATTGATAATAAGCTAAATAATAGCCTAGCATAAATTTCTGTCAGAAATTTGGAATATAAACGGGTGTGGTTATATCGTTCCACGTTAATCGGCCATCTGGATTTAGCCATTTAAATGGTGTAATTTATAATAGTTACCAGGTATTTCTTGAGTGCCGATAAAAAGCTGTCGAACTGCTATTCAAGATTGACAGCTATGAGCGCTTCTTTTACAGGCCTTTTCTGGAGCTATTATCTTGTACAAGCGCAGGAATCCAATGTTTCTTAAGTACTGGTATCAAGCAATAACTAAGTAGGATTATATCACGAAAACAATTAAAACTTTTGAAGCAGTTATGTTGTTTCCATTTATTGCAATTATTAAACTATTTATATGTAGGATGCATCTAAAAAAAGCTCGTTATTTTTATACTTCGTTTATACTATACTTATGTGGTATTAAGTTTCTTAATATCGTTTAAACACTACAAACTTGCAGCGCGCCCATTATCACGTGACCAGGTCATGACCTGTAGGGAACAGGGAGCGGGCTTCTTGGTCAGTCGCGCGGTTTTCTTCCTCGGAATTGCTTCCCACCCTCCCTTCCCCTTATTTTGTTGAATATTTAGTTATTAGCTATGTGGTTTGAAATCTGGACATTTTGAACTTTGATATGTATTGTAATTGTTTATTGTAATTGTTTATTACATAAGATTATGTTTGTCAAATTATGATGCACTGTATTTGTATTTTACATGAATGGTATGCGCACTATTGATTTGTGTATTTATGCGTATGATTTTAACTTAACATTGCGCGCGCTTAATTAGTAGGAGCTTGTTAGCTAGTTTGTAGAATAAAGCTCCCTGTTCTCCTCACAGTTTGCTGTTTGTTTTGTTTAAATCTAAGTACCTTCAAAGTATACCATACGTTTAATGTTGGGTTGTTTACTTCGACAATTCAGACACCTGTCTGAAACGACACACATTGAGTTTTTTTTTTCTTGTAACCGCATTGTTTTCCGCTACCTTATATGCTAATGATCTTATTTTATACTGGTTGAATGTCAATTCTCCGCAATTTACTTATGCGTGGGAGCAGAAGAAAGTCGTGGTCACATCTATCATTTTGGAATAATCATAATTAACATTTGCTCGAATAGTTTAATTAAATTTAAATACATAATTGCCCCTTGCTCTTTAACCGATGTTATCTAGAAATTCGCATCACAAAGCATTCACTGACATGTTATGAAAATGCAGTAAATAATTCCGCGCATGATTTCGCTGAAATGTCATCACATATGTAAGACATGACACTATATGGGCCCTTAAAATAGTGGCTAAATGCACGGGCGTAAAGTGTCGTCTCAGATTAGCCTGAGCAGTCCTCAAAGGCTGATGAGGGACGACACTTTCCGCTTTTTCAGGATTTTTTTTTATTGAAAGGAAGTCTCTTCAGAATGAACCCACAGAAAGTGTGGACACTTTCCGCGTTTGCATTAAGCCCCGTTTTCACAAAGCGAGTCTCGTATGCAATTGAAGCAGAACTCGACACCTCACAGGGGTTACTGTTCCCTCAGAGTTAAAGGGACCGTCAACCAGATTAACGAAAAAAATAAAAGTTCTAAAATACCGTATTTTCTTAAAATTATTAGTTTATATTGATTAAAATATAACGACTGGTATATTACATTACTTGAAAAATTTGTTAAGTTTTCATATTTTCAGTATATTCGGTAATACAATTTTACTGGGAATGTGTACCAGATAAACTACCAATTAACTATAAATAATGCAAGTAGATTGATCATCATCGTCGCGTGGTAAACCCGACATTTTATTATCGAATATACTGAAAATATGAACTTTTTTCAAGTAATGTAATATACCAGTCGTGAAATTTTAATCAACATAGACTAAAAATTGAAAAAAAATACGGTAATTAGAACTTTTCTTTTTTTCGTCAATCTGGTTGACGGTCCCTTTAACCGCTGTTACCACTATCTATTCGGAAAACCACAGTCCAGGAAAAAGGATTTATTTGTTGTTATTTTATTTCAACTATTGCATATTGCTTTCTTTATTTGTATACATTGAGTATAACATTTAAAAAGATGGAAAATAGTAAGCGACGACGAATGTTACTTACCGATCTCCTCGAGAAGAGTTGCTTAAGAGTTTTCCCATCCCCAAGCATATTGACGGTCGAAGCGTTCCTTCGTTCAAGTAGATTTGTTATTCGGAGCTTTCCTATATGCATGCATATTTGCTGTTCGGAGCTCTCATATCTTTAAGCATAGTTGTTGTTCGGAGCTCTCCTATCTTCAAGCAGATTTGCTTTTCGGAGCTCTCCTATCTTCAAGCAGAGTTGCTGTTCGTAGCTTTCCTATCTTCAAGCAGGGTTGTTTTTCTGGAGCTATCATATTTTCATGCAAAGTTGCTGTTCGGATCTCTCCTAGTTTCAATCAGAGTTGCTATAAGGTGATCCATTATCTTCAAGAAGAGTTGCTGTTCGGAGCTCTCATATTTTCATGCATAGTTGCTGTTCGGAGATCTCCTATCTTCAAGCAGGGTTGTTTTTCTGGAGCTCTCCTATTTTCATGCAAAGTTGCTGTTCGGATCATTCCTATTTCAAGCAGAGTTGCTGTAAGGAGATCCCATATCCTTAAGCAGGGTTGCTGTTCGGAGCTTTCCTATCTTCGAGAAAAGTTGTTTTCTGGAGCTCTCATATTTTCATGCAAAGTTGCTGTTCGGAGCTCCCATATCTTCAAGCATAGTTTCTGTTTGGAGATCTCATATCTTCAAGCAGGGTTGCTGTTCGGAGCTCTCCTATATTCAAGAAGAGTTGCTTTCCGGAGCTCTCCTATCTTCAAGCAGGGATGCTGTTAGGAGATCTCCTATCTTCGACCAGGGTTGCTGTTCGGAGCTCTCCCATCTTCAAGCAGAGTTGTTGTTAGGAGCTCTCCTATCTTAGTGCAAAGATGCTGTTATGAGATCTCCTATCTTCAAGCAGAGTTGCCGTTAGGAGATATCTTATATTCAAGCATAGTTTCTGTTCGAAGCTATCATATATTTAAGCAAAGTTTCTGTTCAGAGCTCTCCTATCTTCAAGTAAAGTTTCTGTTCGGAGCACTCCTATGTTCAAGCATAGTTGTAAGGCGATCTCCTATGTTCAAGCAAAGATGCTGTTAAGAGATCTCCTATCTTTAAGCAGAGCTGTTTTCTGGTGCTCTCCTTTTTTCATGCAAAGTTGCTTTTCGATTTCTCCTGTTTCCATGCCGAGTTGCTGTTCGTAACCCTCTTATCTTCAAGCAGAGTTGTTGAAATGAGCTCTCCTATCTTTAAACAGAGTTGCTGTTTGGAGCTCTCTTATCTTCAAGCATAGTTGTTTTCAAGAGATCTCCTATCTTGAAGCAGAGTTTATGTTCGGAGCTCTCCTATCTTCAAGCAAAGTTGCTCTTAGGAGCTCTCCTATCTTCAAGTGGAGTTGCTGTTCGAAGCTCTCCTATCTTCAAGCAGAGTTGTAAGGAGACTTCTTCTCTTCAAGCATAGTTGCTGTTCGAAGCTCTCTTATTTTCAAGCAGAGTTGCTGTTCGGTGCTCTCCTATCTTCAAGCCGAATTGCTCTTAAGAGATATCCTATCTTCAAGTAGAGTTTTTTTCGGAGTTCTCCTATCTTCAAGCAAAGTTGTTGTTAGGAGAACTCCTATCTTGAAGCAGAGTTGCTGTTCGGAGCTCTCCTATCCTCATTTTGAGTTGCTGTTAGGAGATCTCCTATCTTCAAGTGGAGTTGCTGTTAGGAGATCCCCTATCTCCAAACAGAGTTGTTGTTAGGAGAACTCCTATCTTGAAGCAGAGTTGCTGTTCGGAGCTCTCCTATCCTCAAGTGGAATTGCTGTTAGGAGATCTCCTATATTCAAGTGGAGTTGATGTTAGTAGATCTCCTATCTTCAAGCAGAGTTGCTGTTAGGAGATCTCCTATCTTCGAGTGGAGTTTCTGTTAGGAGATCTCCTATATTCAAGCAGTGTTGTGTTCTGGAGCTCTCCTTTTTTATGCAAAGTTGCTGTTCGGACCCCTCCTATCTTCATGAAGAGTTGCTGTTTGTAGCTCTCCTATCTTTAGACAGATTTGTTTTCTGGAGCTCTCCTTTTTCATGCAAAGTTGCTGTTCGGATCGTTCCTATCTCCATGCAGAGTTGCTGTTCGTAGCTCTCATATCTTCAAGCAGACTTGCTGTTGGTTGCTTTCCTATCGTCAAGAAGAGTTGCTGTTCGTATATGTAGCTTACCTTTATTCACGCAGATATGCTGTTTGAACCAATTGTTGCTTTTCGACAAACAGAACTATCGTTCGTTAATAGCTTTCCTAACGCCGAGTTGCCGTTCGCAGTTTTCCTATCTGCAAAAAGAATTGTCGTTCGTAGCTTTCCTATCGCCAAGCAGAGTAACCGTTCGCAATGTTACCTATCTTCAAGAAGACTTGTCGTTCGTAGCTTACCTTTCGCTGTCGTTTATTGTTGTCTTTTTCTTCTTATTGTATCTCGTTTGAAGGAAGTCTTTTCGGAAATCCAGTTTCGACGGAAAATGTCGTCCCTGAATAGCTTGTGCGGAATGCACCGACTAATCTGACACGACACTTTACGATACTTTTTATCTAGAGCGGGACTATTAAAAAGGGCGGATTTCACAAGCCAGGCTTCGAACCAGTCACAATCTTAGATCGAAACGGATCATTGCATTAATATGCAACTCTGTGTACATACTAAGTACTGGTAAAATTAAATTAAAATCGAATTATCAGCTACTACTCCAGACTTAACAAAAGCCGTGAACTCAGGTGTAAATAATGTCATAGTTCCAAATCCTAAAAGCTATTCATGCTATTTTCATACACAAACCTGCCGCTACCTATAAATACTTCAATTGTACACAATTAAACACATATTTCGCCCTAAGCTGTTTAGATGACATTTACCCTTGAAAAAAAACTTACGAGACACCTTTGATTCGTATCTGATCCCTTGGTTGATAAATATCTTGCCCAACTCTCAACGGATTTTTTCCTAAAGAAAAAGCTACCGGATGGGCTTATATAAGATCTAAGTAGAATATTATGCAATTTGATTAAAGATTATTAGACATGATACGGTTATCGAGTTAAGAAGATAAATTGTTACATATATACTGTATAGTGCATAAACATTAATAAAGTAAAATTCAAAGGAAAGACATTTTACACGTAAATCGCATACGTTTATATCAGAAACGATATAATTTGTTTGAATGAAGGGGCAAAACAAAGCCGATTGAGAGATTGTGCAAATATATTTAAGATTGCGATATATCTAGTGGTACTACCTTGTAGCCCCCAAAGTCAATTAAGTATGCCGCAAAAAAGACTTCTGGCTTCCGCTAACAGGTTAAAACATGGCACATTTTGGAAAAAACGGTATATTAGTACAATATTGTATTAATTCAATAGATGTGAATAGTGGCTTACACATGTTTCAGTGATCAATATACAAAATTAAGGGCTCGTGGTTAATAATAGGTACACTACTCGCTTAGCATGTTTTATTTATACATGTATATCAGTTGTAATATAAAGTCAAGAAACAAAGTGTGAAGACATGGGTTGCTGGTATAAAATCAGCTAACTTACTTTGGGACGTTTTCTATGCTGTTTATATGAATTTTTCCGTTGTTAAAAGACAAAACAAACCAAGCTGCAAGCTTCGACCACTAAAGCGGTGGCGTTTTAAAACTTAAAGTATGCGTGTTAACAGTCGAATTACGACATCTGATGACGATCGGAATGGCAATTTAGTAGAAACGGTCAAGATAACTCGAACTATTTGTTACTTTGTGACCATGGGAGACGTGTTTTCCATCATTTAAAAATATTTCCTGTTCGTCGGTGACATCCCGGAAGTCAACGTCTTCACACAACTATGTTACTTTTGACGCACCGGGCCAATTTTGTGTTTGCTCCAGTGTTGGAAAGTGTTTTCTCAACATCTGATGTTTTTGGCGCAGCTAACGTTGTTTTCAATGATAATCCAAGTTTGACATGAAAGCGAACCAGTCTCCATATTGCTTCGGACTATGATCTTTGTGATTTATTTTTACTGGTCGTTCAAAACAAAAATGCGTATATGCAGAAACAAGAAACCCCGTACCCGGGGTACATGTAAGTATACTTAAGATTACCCGAGGTACTTGTAAGTAGTACCCGAGCCTGACAATGACCAATCGAGCTTAATTGGGACTATATGCAAAAAAAATTATTATAAATGTTTAGATTGCCTACCGGACGTATATTTTTACCTGTATGAATCAATTGCTTTACATTTACAATGATTTTCAAACAAAAACAAAAGATACAAATTAGCTGGAAATTATCTATGCTTCAGAGCGGATATCATTATAAAACCTCAAAGTTCAATGAAAATGATCTACAATGCGTCAAAGTGCGCATAAATCAGCTGTAATAGTGAGCTTTTAAGTTTATAAATGAACTTCACACAAGTCATATCTCGACATCTTTGTGCAGCACCATGTCATATCATTTTTTCATCAACACGTTGTATGTAAAGTCGAATTTTTCCACCAATACGAACTTTTTTAGGAAACCCTGGCGGATATGTTACTCGGGGACATTGGTTAATATAATTGTCGGTGAAAAAAAAATTCACTGGCATACCTTTAAAGAAATTTGTAAATAAAGTGCTAAATATGGGACAAATCCCTGCATCGTCGACTTTAAATAGCCATATTTCAATAAATCCTGAATATTAATTACCAGGATTTTTCTTACATACATGGTAATAACTCCTTTGCATGCACCAAAATATATTTTATTTCAAAAATGCCTTTAAACAATTAAAGAACTGGATTTACTTACCCTACCAAAATTCTTTGAAATATATCGGCTTCATCTCCTAGCATGTCCAACTTCTCACAGCATGTCGGGTTTCCGGGGGTGGTATTTATAGGCGCGTTCTTCGAACAAACCTGTTTTAGTGGTTTGTCGGGCATTGCCATTTAATTCGATTATTAACAGTATCGAGAATCATCGCGCCCATGCTTAAAGGGATCTTTTCACGGTTTGGTAGTTTGACAAAATTGAAAAAAGTTGTTTCAGATTCGCAAATTTTCGTTTTAGTTATGATATTTGTGAGGAAACAATATACTGAACATTTACCATAGTCCAATATAGCCATTATATGTATCTTTTGACAATTTAAAAACCTAAAAATTATAAAGCGTTGCAACGCGAAACGATTTAATAATTTGGAGAGTTCTGTTGTTGTCGTTTAAATTTACGAAACTACGAAGATTGCTTATATAACGTATAAATACTCAACTGTGCTTACCCGACGGAATAGCCGAGATGGCTAATCGTCGCTGTTCTTCGAAAACCGTGTAAGTCAAATTTGGCGCAAAATGTTATTTGTTTTTATAAGAATGGCGGGTTCACGGGTCATTTTTTGCAAAAATACTGGATTTCATATGCAATTGGAAGGCATAGTTATGAGCACATGCGAAAATGCTGAACACTCATTGGTGCACTAATTGTTTCTGCAAAAACTGCGTAAGTCAATTTTTCCAACTTTTCAAAAAACATTTTTTAAATATTTTTTATGTTTTAAAATAGATTAATTTAGATAGTTTTAATTAAAATGGGCATACTTTTTATTTATGAAAATATAAATGCCTGTAGTTGTCACTTTAATTCTAAAAATGGACTTTCTCTTTAATATTTGGTTCCTTTTTTAGACTATCTAAAATATTATATTTAAAAAATGTTTTTTTGCCTATTGAAAAGTTGTAAAAAATTACTTACGCGGTTTTCGAAGAACAGCGACGTAATGCGTTTTTACTTCAGACTAACTCCAGGACTCCGGGGGTCACTGGTTCGAGCCCTGGTACCGGCTACTTTTTTTGCTTTTTTTAATTTTATTCTTGATTTTTACTGGAGCTTTTAAGATCCAATGTTTACATTTATCAATATAAAGCATTTAATGACAAACTTCAAAATATGCCAAAATCTGTGAAAAGGCTCCTTTAATACATTAATCAATATGGTGGAATAATTATTGTTAAATTAATCAAAAATAATATTTATCATTGTATTGTTGAAAACACATTAAGAATCTATTATTGACATACCATAATTATATTGCTGAATATCTTCATTTAACATATTTCTGGTCTAAAGAAAAGTCCAGGTCACCTAGTTCACGGATAGCGTCTTTATTATATAACGATTATTTTACTGGCCGCGAACTCCGGTGATGACATGTATATAAACTCGCTACCTCGCGGGTTGTAATGCAATCCATTAAAGTGAGGCCTCGCTTCCACTGCTCTTTATTCGGCGTAAGCTGCATAAGCCAGCTTTTCACCCTGACTTGACCTTTGTAAGTGTCCAATAAAATTCAAATAAAATTTCCCGCGGCTAGGTACGAATGAATACACTTCATTTATTCCATTGGCTGATTTGAGTATACCACCAGAACATTGGAAACATATCCGCGTCTTTGTAACACTGTTTTACTGTATGAAACAATTTTATCTCTAATGAAAAGGCTTAATAGATAGAACAGTTTTACACTCAATTCTCGACATCAATACAGTTTGTGCGTACACCTTTTATTTTCAGAGTATTACCAGCGCAAAAGCGTTTATACTTAAAAGGCTATGTTCTCATATTTAGTACTTACTTCCATATTCCTGTCAACATGTTAACATGTAAAAGTATAAAGAGCAGTGGAAGCGAGGCCTCACTTTAAAGAATTGCATTTCAACCCGCGAGGTTTCGGGTCAAGTCGCGGACATTCAGAGTTTATATACAGGTCATCACCGGAGTTCGCGGTCAGTAAAATAATCGTTATATAATAAAGACGCTATCCGTGAACTAGGAGACCTTGAATTTTCTTTAGACCAGAAATATGTTAAAAGAAGATATTCAGCAATATAATTATGGTATGTCAATAATAGATTCTTAATGTGTTTTCAACAATACAATGATAAATATTATTTTTAATAAATTTAACAATAATTATTCCACCATATTGCCTAATGTACTAAAGTGATATTATGAGCATGTAACAGTTTATAGGTGTCTATCGCAACCGTTGATTATTTTTGATGTTTCTACTTCATATACACTTATAGTAATTAATGCAGCATCAACATACTAAAACAATATACCAGAAAGAGAAAAATAATGCATTTGAATATTAACCGTACTTTCGTTTGACAACTGATCATGCGTTTACGAATTGAACCTAAATTTAGTTTTAGTGCAGATTTGTTCATACGACACAAAGACACAATATTGTTTTACGGATCATTTCGGCTTACAGGACTGGGTGGGTCACGTAAGAATATCGAATATAAAATATATTTTTATAAACAACTGGTAGCAAGGTGAGTTGGAGATAATTGATCAGTAACCACATTTTAACTAACTATTTTGACCTGTTAATTCTTTTCAGCTCAATTCAACAGTGCAAAATGCCCATAATATCACTTTAAGCATGAGCACGATGATTCTCGATACTGTTAATAATCGAATCAAATAGCAATGCCCGACAGACCACTAAAACAGGTTTGTTCTCGTGTGGCCGGATGACTCATATGTTTAAATTTCACTTCCATTCTTCTTTTGGTTTTCTGTTTTGTATATATAGGTTTATGACCAGCAATATGTTATAATGTAAAATAAGCCGCGAAAACTCCCCGTAACATCCCGTACTGCGTGTGATGCAGCTAAGAACTGCACAGAAAAAGACATTCGCTATCCTTGATCTCATTCATTAAACTATTTACGCCGTATATCTTTTTTAAAGATATTTCTTGTACTTTTACATGTTAACATGTTGACAGGAATATGGAAGTAAGTACTAAATATGAGAAAAAAGCCTTTAAGTATAAACGCTTTTGCGCTGGTAATTCTATGAAAATAAAAGATGCACGCACAAACTGTACTGATGTCGAGAATTGAGTGTAAAACTGTTCTATCTATTAAAGTAACAATCACGCTAAAAATATCGAATATTTCGTTAAATAAAGCTAACCCATAAAAAAATCAATGTTCCTTTTAGCAAAATGCAAAATTTCAACGTTAGATGTTGTCTGGTAGAATTGATTTAACGAGATACAAAATGCTCGTTTTTATTTTTTTGTGGTCACAAATAATTCCATTTATATCTCCCGTGAAATATCCGAACATTTACGGGCGAACACGAGATTGGATACGGTAAGCGTCGGAAGCATGACGTAGCTCTCATGAATAATCATTCTTTGAAATCAAAATGAATTCTGGGTAACTGGAACTTAGCGAATGCGAAAATGGCTTGTATAAATTATGCAAATGAACGCAACCCGAATGAATCCGATCCTGACTCGAAAGCGAAAGTAGATTACATCGTGGAACGATATTTAGATATTTATATGCTTAAAACTTGCCGAATGCTTGTAATATAACGTTTTTACATCAATGTTACTTGTTTTTAGGGTCTTCCTATTGTAATTAACCATCGTATGGTACTACTTGTTGTCGAATGTTTTTATATAGCATAATACAGTAGCCGTATGTATTGGTGAGCGTGAGCCTTTTCATTAAAGATAAAATTGTTTCATGCAGTAGAACAGTGTTACAAAGACGCGGATATGTTTCCAATGTTCTGGTGGTATACTCAAATCAGCCAATGGAATAAGTGAAGTGTATTCATTCGTACCTAGCCGCGGGAAATTTTATTAGAATTTTATTGGACACTTATAAAGGTCAGGTAAGGTGAAAAGCTGGATTAATACAGCTACTGCCGAAAAACAACAACACATTTGGCGTGAAACAGAAAACATTGCACTGAAAAGGGTTAACAGAGTACAGTCGCATCTGTTTCGTTCCTCGCTCTTTCTTAATGTCTCGAAATATTTCCGTATTTACATTATTGCAGGATAATAGAATCAGGTGTGTTTACGTGTACCGCCGTGAGCCGTCAAATGGAGAGTGACGGTTGGCCTCCAGGTGCACGGCGTCTGTCACCGTCACCGGGGTGGGGACCCGTGCAGCTCCGCATTGAATAAACACGGTAAACAGAGATAAGAGCGCCCAGGTGTGTGGGTTATTAACAGAGAACCTCCAGGCTCGATCACTAGCTAACAGGTAGACACCGTTTCGTAAATAGTCAAGATTTACATTTTCTTGCATTTATCGTTTAGATCTCGTTTGGATTGTCTTCTGGCAACCGCTCTACAGCAGACGTACCGCAAGTTAAAGCGACCGATATCATATGTGTAAGATTCTGGGGCTGCATGTACTCTTATAGAATGTAACGCTAGTATGGTGGTCTGAGAACTTGTATTACCGGTAATCGAGTTGGTTGTGTGAAGTCGTATCGCCTCGAGTGAGACTGATACATGCTTACAGAACACACTACTAAACGTAACGTCAGTCTATGACGTTTGCGTCGTATACTGTCTCAAGAAAACGTTCTTTTCGAGGCATAACGATAATTTTAAAAGTCGACCGTCCAATAGTGCTGAAAAAGTAGTCCAGCTAAAACTATGATACGGAAATAGTGAACGTAAGTAGCTGAGAAGGCTTTTCGTGATTAATTTCAGAATGCAGAATGTATTGGTGGCTGGAAATCGATAGGAATATCGTGAACGATTGCATCATTTTACGATACTGAATTGAACAAAATAAGTGAAAATGACTCGGCATAAATGAATAGTCACGTGCAATGAACACTTTATCAACATGCCTAACCAAAGGTAAAATACCTATTTGATAGTTTAGCCACACACGCATTGCAAAGTGAAAAATATTACACAGATTTAGTGTTAAGACGAAAAGTAATAAATAATAGGTACACGAACAGTATGAACCTGACTAGTCACAAGAAACAGCAAGGGTTCACATTCATGACTTTGTACGAAGTCACATATAGCGTTCACGTGATTAGTCAAAAGTAAGGGGGCACAGAGATCATACTCCTAATCGCAAGTAAAGGTTTTCATATGACCAGTCGCAAGTAACGGACACACTGTTAAAAATGTTCGTATCACCAGACAAAGTGTTCATGTGACTTATACAAAGTAACAGACACAATGTTAATTTATACGGCAAGTCGAACGTAAGGAAACTATGTTCATAAAACTTGTCAAAAGTAACTGACACAGCGTTAATACGAATTGTTGCGCGTAAGGGATACAGTGTTCACTTTACAATTCACAAGTAACAGACACCGTGTTCAAGCAAATGGTAACGAGTTAGCGATGTCGTGGGAACGACTTACTAAGTCGAGGGAACGAGATAGAAATCAAAGTACTGGCAGTACTGGTGTGACGATGCTTTTGAAGAGGATGGATATAAAACATCAATTTAAGTTTATCTATATCACCACAATTGTGTATGTTGATACAACCTTTTGGGTACGATAAAAACTTTGGGTACGAAAATTTTGGGAACGAAAAAAAAATCGGTACGAAAAAAATTTGCGTACGAAACATTTTTGGTACGAAAAAAAGTTTAGGGGTACGGGGAAGTAGTACCCGTGGGTAACTTGACCCATTGAGCGAAACTGGGAGGCGGGTCACATTCTTGTTCATTAAGTATGGCAATACATTCATGATGATTCTCGAAAGTAGGTATGAGCACATAGCCGGACCATGTGAGCTAAATCGTATGAGCACTTGACTATCCGAGTTCGCCCACGAACATATGGATAGGTTAACTAATAGCGAAATGACCTTATACATGTATATGCTGAAATCTAACAATCGAACGAAATATCAAACATGGTATGTACACTTAGGTGGTTGTGTAATTTCTGTTAGAATATCGTTTTCAATATGTAAATTTTAAATGATTGTGCCCGCACTTGAGTTTGTTGCCTTGTTTGAGTCTATACGCGCCTAGGCTGCACCCAGTGTGTGTATTCGTGTTTTTCCAAGGTAATGAGTTACCTCCGCGCTGAGGCTGCATAATGTTGGGACCCGGAGTGTGTCCAGCACTCCTACCTAATAAGATTAGATTGACGACAGTTGGGACGAATTTTGAATGATAGCTGCAATTTCCAGCTATTTGTTTTGTACTGAAATACTTTTTAATTTTGTATATGGTCAAATTGCTGCGGGGGCGAGATTTTCCAGAAAAAAAACAACTGTCAGGAATGGTGACCACAAAACATACAAAATATAACATTGCGCCGGGAGCGGGAATCGAACCGGTGTCGTAAAGGTGAAAAAGCGATCGTCCTTACCACTACGCTAGCAGGACGGACAATTACGCAAATAAATGTTGTTTTATCTATATATATCATAGCAGCGCAGCGTTTACAATTTGCAGGTTCGAAATCGTTCGCATTCTTTAGTTTTGTGATCACGTAAAGTTAATTTTACATGTTTTTATTCGCAATTTATTTACTAAATCGAGAACAAATATCAAACAAAATAGAGACAATATATAGTTGTTTCATTGGTCTATAAAAATAAAATGGATGTAAAATTACTAATTTGAAATTAACGTTCTGATACACTTATTGAATCTGTTTCCCCAGGATATACTGTTCTATTAATATTTACCTTTATCAACACGAACGACAACTCTGCTAGGAGAATGTTATCAATGAAAATCAACGAGCAATCTCCTACGCAGTGGCGAATGCCAAGGGAAGTAACTGAAAAATCGAGTTATCTCAATCGGACTGGCTCGGTCTTTTACATAGGTCGCAATTGTGAAGAATTTTTTTACTGGTTATCAAGTCCTTGGACGCTGCTGTTCCAGCATCGTCAAAAAGAGGAGTGCATTGAAAAAAAAGCGTTGCAGTAAAAAAAGCGGGTGCATTTAACAAAAGATAATAGCATTTTTGCCAGCTCGAAGGAACGACTTATTAACTAATCGGAACGAGTAAGCGATGTCGTGGGAATGACTTACTAAGTCGAGGGAACGAGATTTAAAAAAGAGGTGTCCAAATCTAAATTAAAGAGCGATGCAGTAAATTATTTTGTTTTCTCAACTTTTATATTTTGTTTTCTCGACTGTTAATTTTGTTTTCTCCTCTTTTATAATTCAAATAAACAGACAATTCAATTATTCACATATTTGGAGGGAACCCCTTCAAATCTCATTGGTCGACCAATAAGAGTCCTGTTAGTTTTGCACTCCTTGTTTATCTCGTTTCCCTCGACTTAGTTAGTCGTTCCCACGACATTGCTAACTCGTGCTCTGTATGCCACCGTGCTATAGCCACAGCAGTATCACCCAATGGACGTTATTATTGTATTTGACTGGTGTGTTTTGCTCTAGTCCTCACATTCCTAGTCACAGCGTCCTCACATTCCTAGTCACAGCGAATAATATGAGCCTTGTTCTGTGAAAACAGGGCTTAATGCATGTGCGAAAGTGTCGTCTCAGATTAGCCTGTGCAGTCCTCATATTCTAATCAACGGAGACACTTTCAGCCTTAACTCGATTTTCCCTATGGAGAGACTTGCTTTAAAGTTTAAACGAAAAGAAAAATCACATAAAAATAACAAGCGTCGACCCGCACATGCATTAAGCCATTTCCCTGATAGCGATGATCATTATCTAATCATTTTTAAAACGACTATATTTCACTGATTTTTCTTACTTGGTCATAACAAAGTATGGTTATTTTATTTGGTAAAATGCCAGTCGACAATCGCTGCATACACGCCTCATGTTCAATCATATTCGCCCTGTATAACAAAATGAAGTCGAAAATACGTCGTACGTTTTTAACGTATTCCGAGCCACTTAACTTAACCAATCATTTAATAAATTTTATTTGTCAATAGTGGCGCTTTGTGTTTCATATCAATATATATCGTTTGTCAACGCATCAACTGTCAATTTCCGAATGTTTAGTCGAGAATTTGATCTTTTCGAGTGTTGTCAACTGAATGAATCACTCAGTGATAATGTCAATGTTTATGTTAACATTAATTTTAATGATCCAATACGCTCGATATTTCCAACTACATCTCACGTGTACAAGAGTGGCAGTGTTTCGCCGTTAATGAGTAATTTATTGATGGATGGACGCGGAAACTTTGCCGCCCAGCAGCGACGCGTCCGTTGTGGCGCACGTGCGTGGCATAAAAGGTTCATCTACAAATGTCAAAGCTCAAAAATATTTTTACGATTATCTGTAAAGTTCTTGCGTGTACGAGCGAGCGTTTCCTCTAAGAAATTAACAAAACGTACACAACTTTACATGCGCAATATTTGTAAACACCTATGTGGTAATACACACCCTTTCCGTCTAGACGACCTGGGACTGACTTGAGGTAACTTTATTGCAAACCACACGTAATGGATGAAACGTTCACATGACTTGTAAGTAGTAACAGACAAGATCGTTCACATGGCGAGTTACTAGTAACGGTAACATTGTTCATATAGTATGTTATCAACATACCAAAATCTGGTGCCTTCATCGTAGCTGGTCCGTTGTTATGATGTAACACTTTGGCGTCACGAGTCAGCGATCGCAGATTCGAGCTGCCACTGTGCCAAACCTTTATCAGCACATGTATCAAGAGACGATAACGCGCCTTGTACTTGGTGCATCGCAACAAAATACCCGAGTTTTTCAGTTTCCATCCGTAATGAACTTCGCACAGAGGTTATTTAGGTGATGTCCATATCGGACAGACCCCGGTGCACTCGATCAAACTAACCAAACGCCGCAACCATTGATTTAACGGAAGAACAAGATGCAAACCCACCTGCTAAATAGTGAAAGCCACAATACGCTAATATCGTGATATGCCAATGGTGCGGTTTCTGGATAACCGACGGTGATGACACCACTTGATTAGCTAACAAGAGTAAATAAAAACTCCGAAATGATAAAAAAATAAAGCATTAAACTCATATGCGTGTAAATAAAACCGCAACAGACGAAAGTGGTTGAATAATGAGACAGAATGTTAACACATAAAGCGAACATTGCGGCTTAAATTGAAATAGACAATATGGTCCATTTCAGACTTTAATAATTGGTATTGTTTTTCAATAAATGTTTAATCTTTTATACGCAGTACCGATCTCTCACGTTCACACATAGTTTTTATTCAACATTATTTTTGTTGCACAGTAGGTACCGATGTGCGAGTCATTTGTGCCATACGGGATTGTCGTTTAGAGCATAAGAGAAGATGATTTTATCATGAAACATGTCGAAAGTTTACACTCGGAGACTGCTTGCAAATTAATGTCAGATCTATTCTCTGAAAAAAAATTATTCTTGTACAAACATTTCGGGAAATCCAATTTTATAAGCCGAAAACCAACCAACCGATACCGTGCGTATATAAAAACTGTAATATCGAAATCGACACAATCGATAAATAACACCGATTTAACTGCGAGTTCTTGTCGATAAGCCCGCGTTACGATGGGTGGGGTACGACTAAATGGGTTCACATGAAAGCCGGTCCTGATGGCTTCTGTCAGCGCAGACATCGCGCGCAGCCGGTTCTCCAGATAACGCACGGCACGTGTTTCCCGTGCGAACGCCGCTGTTGTCTGGTAGCGATAGGATGAGAGGTTGTCATCAAGATGTTGCATAGATTTCGTTTACGAAAGTGTTCGATTTTTTCTTCCTTAGTGAAAATCTCTTTTAAAAGTCCAGTCGAATGGTTGGGTTTAGTGCATTTTCATCGCGTTCACTTAGGTTTCCCCCATATGACCGAGCACCGGGTTTCTCCCATGGACCATCGTTCCCAGAAAACTTTTGAGTTGGTTTTACGAGGGATTGCTGCCAGGTTCAAAAGACACCCCGTTCCAGAGACGATCATTTGTCTGTTGGTGGCCGATGTGCTGCGCCTAGCACACTGCAGCTTGGATTAACCCATTTATGCCTCGTGAACTCTCCCATCCTTCTAAGTTGTATCAATTTATTTCCAACATTAGGGATGTCGAGTATATATATTTCTATATTTAGGATATTTCTTACAGAAATTCCCTCAAGCAAACAGCGCAGACCCAGATGAGATGCCGCATCATGCGGCGTCTCATCTGGGTCTACGCTGTTTGCCAATGCCTTTTTTATAGACGCTATGCATAAATGGTTTAACGACTCGTAGCGAAATACGCAATATTAGGTTATCGATATATTGATAATGATTGAGGCATCTTCGAGTCTGTTTTCAAGCCATAGAGAAAGTAATCGGTAAACCTGTCATTTGACAAATGATTCGCATGATTACGTTCTATGACCAAGCACACGACCTGCAATCGCAAGACGGACAGAGCATGACTTCACCAGTACATGACTTCACCAGCTTGCGTTGGACGATGTAACACAAGGTCATGTTTTCCGGGTGTTTGTGGCTGCATCTTATTTTAACCTTATTATTTGAAATCGACGTCACACATATAGTAAAACAATAATCGTCATTAATTGAACCCAAACACGTTATTGCTCAAACACTCACTGTTTTTAATAATAGGCACTAATATTTTATACATGTCTTTCTGAAATAATTGACGTATGCAACTTAACGGTACAAGGGTAGTGCATTTAAATGCATACTATGGTCAAATCCATATTCAACAACCTTTTTCACGTCAAACATTACAATGCAGTTTCTTAAAAATTATACCGTTATATATTGCATTGTTCAAACAGTGTTAACGTTAACCGCCTGTACTTTTATGATTACTGAGAACTGGTATACGCAACATGGTACCGATATACTTGCAAGCGCTTTTTAGTTTGTTTGCAGTATCTTACATTACTCTTAGGCTATTCGTTATTTATTTTTTTTAAGTAGCGGCCCCATAGCAAAAGGGCCAGAAAATAGACTCAGATCGTAACGCTATATATGCAACAACTATATTGGTCAAAGTATGTGTTTCATAGTATTCAAGAGGTTTTCGCGATTTTAAGACGGTAAAACGACCCGTTACGAAGCATTTAACACTTTGAAACGGTGTTAAATACAAGTTTTGAAAATAACAAACACGGATTTTGCGTTTTATTCTAGTCGTCTTACGTCCGACCTACAGTATTGGCATATTCAAACGATTTGTTTTGACTTACAAACTGTCAAATTACTTACGGTTGAAGTAGTTATGGATATTTCATTCATGATCATGATTTACGTCTATCCCGTGAGAAAAAATACACGACAAAACACATTTTATCTTGAAATTCCATCAATAACTGTCGAAGCATTCAAAACAATTGTTAACGGCATTATATTAATGGATTGTACAATTGTATTTTATAGATTTTATATTGTGACACCGGTTGTGGTTATTAAAAAGGCGATAATAAAATACTATTTTGAATCATAATTGTTAGATTTGACAAGGCTGGAATTTAAAAACCTTACAAAATGCATTTCTGTCACAACCGAAGTTATCTTTGTTTTCTTGCAATCATTTCTTTTAATTGCAGATTGCATTCAACAATCAAAGATTCAGAACCGATATTTCGCGCATGAACATAATTACTTAAATTGAAATGTGGTTCCTGGTTTTATAAAGCCAAACTATGCTGCGTCATGCATACTTTGGACTAAAGGCATGCAGTTGTTATTTGTACGTTTAAAGATATTTGTGATAATTCCAAAAGTTGTATTTGTGAATATGCGCGCCGGGGTCGGAAATCTGGTCCCATATCATGTCAACGGTGGGGAAACGTATTGGATCATTTCTTCGTCTGGAGGAGTCATGAAAATGGCGCCTCGTGACATCACAGGTGCGGAACCAATATTTGATACACAAATATGAATTTAAGAGTATTTTATCAACTTTTTAATGTATCTTTCATAATAGTTTAATGTTTTTACGAGGAATGTACTTTTGAACTAAATTAACATAATGAATACCAAAGTAACAAAAATGATTATAACAAAATTAAACAGTCGTTGTCAATATAATTTTATTTGTCTCATTATTAACATTTCGCTGTATAGTGCTCAAAGCGCTGGGTTAATAGACTAAATAACATATGTATACATATTTACATATATATAATGCAATGTTATTTTCATGGAATTCTTTCAACGTGTTTTGCCTGTAAGTCTCCTGACCGTAATTTCGCCATCACAGCACGGGGCATCCTTGCAAAATGCCTCAGTGGCATATCTCGCTCAAGAAAAATGTTTCTTTATTGTTTAACATTTCTCAATAATGACGTTTAGCCAATCCTTAGGTAACTACGACCTGCGGTCTATATGAACACGCGTGTCACACTGGCATATTCCACTTTAATAGTGATTAAGGATAATTGTGTTTTGTTTGTTGTTGTCTTTTTTTTTCAGAGAGAAACTTTAATATTAAAGGGGCCTTTTCACAGATTTTGGCATATTTTGAAGTTTGTCATTAAATGATTTATATTGATAAATAGTTAACATTGGATCTTAAAGCTCCAGTAAAAATCAAGAATATAATTTAAAAAAGGAAAAAAAAGTAGCCGGTACCAGGGCTCGAACCAGTGACCCCCGGAGTTCTGGAGTTAGTCTGAAGTAAAAACGCATTAGCCCTCTCGGCTATTCCGCCGGTTAAACGTATTTCATACCTTATATAAGCAATCTTCGTAGTTTCGTAAATTTAAACGACAACAACAGAACTCTCCCAAATTATTCAATCGTTTCGCGTTGCAACGCTTTATAATTTTTAGGTTTTCAAATCGTCAAAAGATACATATAATGGCTATATTGGACTATGGTAGATGTTCAGTTATACTGTTTCCTCACAAATATCATAACTAAAACGAGAATTTGCGAATCTGAAATAACTTTTTTCAATTTTGTCAATTTACCAAACCGTGAAAAGATCCCTTTAACATGTGTTTACTTACAATATATAATTTGTGACAGCAGGTGGCAAGTGTTGTATTACATGATAGCTCTACTTGTGCAATTATATTCCTTAACGAACTATAAATAATTTATGGATTGAACGTTATTTACGATTCTCAACACTGCACGCGACTTGTTTTCTATAGACAAAGATGGAAATCAATTGTGGGTTATTCTGCAATAACTTATGGGCGGAGCTTAATGTTTCGAAAATAGTTCCGAATAAATAAAGAAAATATTACAGTAAAATGCACATGCTAAAACCCGCTCTAAAAGAATTGTAATAAATGTAGCATGTATATAAATGTAATGAAACAAAAAATGGTATATTTGGTGATAAGTGGCATAACCACGCCTACAAAGAATGTTATTTGTTAGGAAACGTAATTCAGAAAACATTTATAGCATGTCAGCTTTTCAGTAGCATCAATAAACGTGACGTCATTTAGTTTCTACGCTTGTTGTTTTCAAAATTTGCAAAATATTTATGAATGAAAACGACGTCATATGTTGTACAATTCAATGACGTCACTATATAGTGAACTTTGTACTTAGATTAGAAAGGCGGAGTATTGAACAATATAGTTCACGTCCTAAAGCTTGAACCAAATCAATCAGAATCGTTTTAGAATCGAAATAATATTTTTCTATGATGGTTTGTTGTCGAATAACCCACAGTAAGTTGTATAGATGCGTGTTATCAAATCACTCGTGCTTCGCACTCGTGATTTAATTCCTACGCGTCTATACTCCTTACTGTGGGTTATTCGACAACAAACCATGATAGAACAATATTATTTCTTAAATACACTAATACAACAATAAATTGCCAAGCAATAGTGTCCCCTACCGGTGAAACTCCACCATTGTCAGTAAAAAAAAAATGTTTAAATATTTGTTGCCATAGCAACCAGAATTCCTGACGTAGGAACGACATGAAATGACGTGCATACTCTCCATATTGCCATCTATCCATGTTTCAAGTTTCATGAAAAAATATGAAGAACTTTTAAAGTTATCGCAGGATCCAGAAAATAGTGACGGACCTGTACAGACTGACTGACACACGGAGCGCAAACCATAAGTCCCCTCCGGTATCACCGGTAGGGGACAATAAATGTTGGTATACGAGGACAATATCGTCCAAGTGTGACAAAAAGAACCGCGGGAGCTACTAATTTTTTTTAATTAAATAATATGCACAAGCTCGTGGTTTAAATGCTTCAAATGTAGGCCTTGGTATTGCGTATGTTTGTCATAAAAACAAAAATAAAAAGATGTGTATTATCAGAAACGTAGATAACAATTTCTACGTCGCTGGTAATATTTCTCGGTTCATTTGCTTCTTGAGGCAACATGATGGAACCAACCATTATGGTAGGCTCTTTTCATTTTCCATATTTCTGCTGTAAATACAATCATGGTTTCAGTAAAATCACATTACTCGTCATTAATAACCTTTTGACTTTCAAAGGCACTCGTTGACACAATTAACCCATTTATGCCTAGCGTCTAGAAAAAAGGCCTTGGCAAACAGCGTAGACTCAGATGAGACGCCGCATAATGCGGCGTCTCATCAGGGTCTGCGCTGTTTGCTTTAAGGAATTTCTGTAAGAAATATTCTAAATATAGAAAAAATAAAAACCAGACATCCCTAATTTTGGAAATACAGTGATCCAATTTAGAAGGATGGGAGAGTCCACTAGTCATAAATAGGGTTAATGTGAAGCTCATGTAAAGCAGAGTTGACGTGAGTCTGCGATAAGGCCTGTGCAAACTTTGTCCACCTGGGCTATGGTCGTCCGGGTATTTAGTTGAATAAGCTGTTATATCGGACTGATACCGCTAGATATACGAATGACATGATCGGTGTTGGCTTTACCTGAGGATACCGGTAATATATAAGTCATAAACGTTATCTCGGTATACAATAACGCCGATGATTAATTTGGTTGTTTTATAGCCCTAGATATATGCCATAAATATTAGTTTAATATCTCGAAACGACCTTTATTAGAAAATAATCTGCGTTTAGCGCCAGTAAATGCGAGTAAGATGCGGCGATTACTGTCTGCCATCACATAGGTGTTCCACACACCCACCTACGTCAAAACATGCCGAACGTTGCGACGTTCTAGAAGAAGCAAGCTGGGTCGAACGCAGCGATGTTCTAGAAGAAGAAGCGAGCTGGGCCGAACAGAAGCGAGATGGGCCGAACGCAGCGAAGAAGAAGCGAGATGGGCCGAACGCAGCGACGTTCTAGAAGAAGAAGCGAGCTAGGCCGAACGCAGCGACGTTCTAGAAGAAGAAGCGAGCTCGGCCGAACGCAGCGACGTTCTAGAAGAAGAAGCGAGATGGGCCGAACGCATCGGCGTTCTAGAAGAAGCGAGCTGGGCCGAACGCAGCGACGTTCTAGAAGAAGAAGCGAGCTGGGCCGAACGTAGCGACGTGCTAGAAGAAGAAGCGAGCTGGGCCAAACGAAGCGACGTTCTAGAAGAAGAAGCGAGCTCGGCCGTTGATCCACGTGGCCGACCATATTGGCTCGATTCAAGGGTGGTATCCAATGCGAGCGCAAACTGTAGTTAGCATACCGCCAACTAATAACGAATTATTGGTTTCGTATATTTTCTGAAAATGTAATTGAATAGCGCTGAGTACGGAGGTTGTTTTTTTTTTTGCAATATCTAAAACGAGGACTGCAGTTATGTTTTGCGTTTTAGCTTTATAATGCGATCATATGTCGACATATACTAGTAGCAAAACGCAAAACTTCATGAAAATAATGTCACGTTATTTAATGCACATCAGCGATGTCATCGTACATACTATAGTAAGTGAGTGAGTGAGTGAGTGAGTGAGTGAGTGAGTGAGTGAGTGAGTGAGTGAGTGAGTGAGTGTGTGATGAATGAGTGAGTACGTAAGCAAGTAAGTTAGTAAGTTAAGTAATTACGCAAAAATACTAAATTGTTGATTATAGCGACATTTGCAATAAAACAACAAATCATATAAATATATATACACATGCGTTTTGCACCCGACCCGATGGGCCTATAAGTCACCAAAACAGAATATTTCATTAGCATCACATACACTGATACATGTAAGCAATGTATTACAATTATGAATATAAAAGAAATTGTACAGGAATTAATTCGATAATATACTCATTCAGAACTATGCATAGATAACAGTTCGTCTTTTTAATTATGCTTTAACAATAAATTTAGCCAGTTTTCGTATAGTATACTGACACGTGACATTACTTTGGTTATAATTTATGTATTATATGCGATGTTTTCTAATGTATAAGTCTTCATAAACTGTCTGTTCTGTTCTCTTAAATGTTACAACGGCCATCGAACAAATAGAGGAGCAAAGCGTGTGTGCTTTGCGGTTGCACTGGCGTCTATGTCGGCTTTCCAGAGTCACGAGTTCGACCATTGATAAGGAAACGACAGTTGCAGAGAAAGGTTACCGCGGTTTCAATAGTGACTCATGCCAATTTAAGAATCCTAAAGGATAACAGATATTATGATAATCAAAAAAGTTGTTCCATAAAGAATTCAATTGGTGTTACGTAATGTTTACGTCATACTTTAAACTCTTCCATGTTATTATAATGCATTTCATCAAATGATGCGAAATGCCAGATGCCATTTTAATCAAAGGTGAGGTATAAATTATACACATTACACACATATATATACATTGTGGAAATATAAAGTACAATTAAATACATAGCTGTTTGTGCCGAAGACTTAATTGCATAGCTAAACTGTCAAGCACGCACGACCTTTTTGTGTTTGTCAATCTGTCGCAAATCATTTCATCATTTGCATCATTTGCAGAGACGAGTTGGCCACATTAACTTGACATATAGTGGAGAATATTTATACCTGATCCTTAACATCTGGCTTTTCGCGTACACATTCGTTTGGTGTTCCCTAGAAAATTATGTCAAATATATAGTAGAAATCAGATTTATATAACCCCATAAAAGAGTGAATGTGATATACTTGAATTACGAAGGGTATAATATTATGTCCGTTCGTCTGTAAACGCAAACTTGTCTGTTGCCGACCTCCCACAATTGTCAACGTTCAACATTCAAAATTGTCGGCTTTTTTCTTCATTGTATGAAGGTGAGCGTGTGCGATTGGTATCGTTCCATGCAAAAACTGCCCTGTTAGTTGTATGATGTGTGATGTTTGCGTAATAACTTTAGTTCGTATTAAGTTTTTTACGCGATACGACACAGATTTAATGATGTTTGAGGCAGTTTAAAACAAATTGAAGTACGTGTATTTGCTGTATAACCCAGGGGCATGATTTGAATAAAATTAGTAGAGGACTACCATACGATGTAGCACCGAAAATATAAAATTCCTAAATATATCGGTTTCAGAGATTTTTACGTTTATTGATATTGACAATACTTTACTATAAGTCTTTTATAAACAATCGGACCACGAGGCGCGGAAAGTTTTGACCCCAAAGGCAAGATTTGAACACATTTAGCTGAAGGCCACTATAAAACGTAACATACCAACTAAAGAACAGGGCCATGCCGTTTCAGAAAGCACGATTTATTTTTATTTTGCACTATATAATATTATGAAACCAAGAAATACTTAGTACCGGCGAATATTAAACCCGGAAGAATGATTATAAAAAAGAAGACAAACAAACAATATTATATGCAAAATATCTAACCCCTGACTCTAGCAATGTATGGGATTTTTAAAGTTATTTACTTTATAAGCCTGTATAACTCTTGTGACCCTTCGGCATGGCAAGTTTTCACTACAGGGGCATGATTTGAACAAGCCTGATACAGGACCACAATGCAGTGATACATGCTACATACCACATCTCGGCCTTGTAGTTTTACAGATGTTTAACTTCTACTATATACAGATAAGAAAAACAAGTAACCCGAGGGTGGGGCCAATTTTGACTCCAGTGATATTATTTGAACCAAATTTTCAACCCCTGACCATTGCTGTTTCATAGGAGATTTTAACATGTTTTACTACATACATTTAACTCTATATAAATCACATGACCCTGGTGCATGGCAAGTTTTGACACTAAGGGCATAATTTGAACAAACTCAGTAGGTGAAAACCAAAATCACAGTGTTACTCAAAAAATATTCAAGCTCTGTACTTTCAGTGAAGAAGATTTTAAAGTTTTTATTAAAAAAATCTATTCCTAGCTCTGTTGACCTACAAAAGCCATGGACTGGACATATTTTAACAACTTACAAAGAGGGTCACCCTAGAATTCCTGCCATGTGACACTTAAATCTGCCCAGTGTTTCACGAAGATAAACAGTGAAACGAAAAAAGTAACAGAACACATACCATGGACTGAGGGACAACACAATATCCTTAAACATCCCAATCAGCACTATGTGCTAACGTTACCTAAAAAAACTCATGTTTATTTAAGTTTTAATTAGTGTATATTCTACTATAAAAGTATTCACAACTTTATTTGCATCTTTAAATATAAAAAAAAATTTATCCTTTTAACTTCAAAAATAATAAATGCATGCAAGACAGATTTCATCTATTTCTTCATTAACCCCATGGAGAAATAAACAAACTATGCGTGTGACACTAAAATATTTTATTAACCATTATAAATGTAACAAATGCAAAATACCACAACAAAGAACTCTAAAATATACCGTTTCCAAAAATTATTAAAACACATTTTTAAAGGTATATTGTTAAATCTGCTGGTATAATGAATAACTGGGGATTAAAAGCAAAATTAACTTTCACCTCAAAAACATTTAAGCACAAATAAAAACACAAAAATATAAATTTTAATGATGTCCTTTTTTGGATTCTGATTTTAAAAAATATGCAGAAAAAAATGTATAGGTGATATAAAAAATGAGAACAATCTTAAAAAGCTAAATAAATGCAAATATAAAAGCTATCTTGATATAAATATACAGTAAATATATCTGTACATAATGCTACTGTGTGTTTACTAAATTTTACAAATTTGAGCTTTTATTGTATGATATTTACTCTACAAAAACAAGTTTTATTTCTGTATTAGACATAAGTGACGCTCTTAGAAATAAATGACATTCTCTACACTTAAAATAAATTATAACCTTTCCAAAACAATTCTTAAAATTATTAATCTTAACAAGAGATGTGTTTGTCAGAAACACAATGCCCCCTATTGCGCCGCTTTGAAATAAAATTTAAATATATCATTTGGCAGGTTTAGAAATTATCTCCCTTTTATAGCTTATTACTTCCCTTGGATTGTATTTTTTGACTTTTGACCGTGAAGGATGACATTGACCTTAAAATTTGTTACAGATTATATCCTTTAAAAAAATATTACTTCCCTTGTGAAAATGATCTGTACCTGCCAAATGATATAAAATAGAAATTATCTCCCTTTAAAAATTGTTACTTCCCTTGGATTTTGTTTTTTTGACCTTTGACCTTGAAGGATGGCCTTGACCTTGACCTTTCAACACTTAAAATGTGCAGCTTTATTCAATACACATGCTTGCCAAATATCAAGTTGCTATCTTCAATATTGCAAAAGTTATGGCCAATGTTAAAGTTTTCGGACGGATGGACGGACAGACTGACTGACTGACTGACTGACTGACTGACTGACAGTTCAACTGCTATATGCAACCCTACCGGGGGCATAACAAGAGCTGTCTGAGGACAGCGCGCTTGACTATTCGAGTGCTTGACATTATAACGTAAGCCAGAATGGGGAAATTGTTCATATTCAATAATTTATTAGACAATCTTTAAAAAATAAAAAAGGGGGGGGGGGTAGGGGGGTGAGAGGGGGGTATAATGTGGGGTGTGGTAATGTTTAAATAAACAAAAAAAAAACAATTGGGGGGGGGTAGGGGGGGGTGGTAGGGGGGGTGGTGGGGGGGGGTGAGGGGGGTTTAATGTGGGGTGGGGTAATTAATTAGATGTTGTTTAAAAAAAAATGGGTGGGGGGGGGGTAGGGGGGAGAAGTGGGGGTGAGAGGGGGGTATAATGTGGGGTGGGGTAATTTATAAGATGATGTAAAAAAAAAAAATTGGGGGTGGTAGGGGGATGGTAGGGGCGGGGTGGGGGGGTGAGAGGGGGTATAATGTGGGGAGGGGTAATTTATTAGATGTGTTTAAAAAAAATGTTGGGGGGGTTGGGGGGGGGGGAAGGGATTCTGGGAAGGGGCGTGGGGTATTGTTTGGTTGGAATCCAATGTGGTATTCAGGTAAGTGTTGTTTTGTCAAAGTAATAATAAAATGTGATCATAAATAAAGAAGTTACAGCAATTTAAGCAAAATGTTCAATTATCTAAGTGTAAAAGGGGCCATAATCATGTAAAACTGCTTGATACAGTGGTCTGCTCTTGTTTATAGGTTGGGGTCATGTTCGTAAACAAGTATGCAAAATATAAAAGCAATATGTCAAAGGATATAGGAAATATGTGGGGTAGTACGCAAACTTTAACATAGATTTATCAATAATATGCATATTCTAAGTATAAAAGGGGCAATAATTATGAAAAAATGCTTGATAGAGTTGTCTGCTCTTGTTTATAGGTTGGGGTAATGTTGGTAAACAAGTATACAAAATATGAAAGCAATATGTCAAGGGACAATGAAAATAAATGGGGTAGTACGAAAACTTTAACATTTGCTGCATATTCTTAGTGGAAAAGGGGCCATAATTATGACAAAATGCTTGAGAGAGTTGTCTGCTCTTGTTTATAGGCTGGGGTCATGTTGGTAAACAAGTATGCAAAATATGAAAGCAATATGTCGAGGGACAAAGAAAATATTTGGGGTAGTACGAAAACTTTTACATTTGCACGCTAACGCAGACGCCGGGGTGAGTAGGATAGCTCCACTATATATATTTCATATATAATAGTCGAGCTAAAAATGTATGTGTTAATACTGTGTAAAGGTAGAAACTGATTATGTACAAGAGGGTTATGTGGCCCTGAAGTGCTCACCTTATTTCAAGCATTACCAGTTGTTGAAGACTTGATCTGGTGTTATCATTTTTGATCTCACTTGACCCAGATTCCAAAATGGCCTTGATATTGTCAAGATAAACATTATGACGAAGTTTTGTCAGGTTTTCAATGATTTGACCTGATGACCTAATTTAAGGACTCACACAGCCCATATTCAAACCTGACCTATGCATTGTCAAGATAAAAGTTCTGACAAAGATTCATAAAGGATGAGTAATAAATGGGGCTTTTAGAGTAGTAACAACGGTTTTATAAGATATGACCTTGTAACCTTATTTTTGGAATTGGGTAAGGCATTAGGATATTGTTAAGATACACATTTTGAACAAGTTTCATCAAGATTGATTCATTAATGTGGCCTTTAGTCTAGTAACAATAAAAATGGTCATGGTGACCTAGTTTTTGGTTGCAACTGACCCAGTTTCACACTCAGTCTTGATATTGTCGAGATAAATGCTACGACCAAGTTTCATCAAGATGGAGTCATAAGTGATTCTCTTAGATTTGACCTGGTGACCTAGATTTTGGACATGTATGACTCTGATTCAGACATGGCCTACACATTTCTAAGCCAACATTCTTATCAAATTGAACAATATTAAGTCATAAATGTAGCCTCTAGAGTGGTAACAAATTTTTAACATTTGACCTGATTTTAAGACACATTTGACCTACATTCAAACTAGGCCAAGTTATTGTCATGACAAACATTCCAACCAAGGCGGAGTCTTAAATGTTACCTCTAGAGTGGTAAGAAGATTTTTTTCAGATTTACTTGGGTGACCATTATGCACAGGGCCAACTCCAAACTTGACATATATATTGACAAGATTTAAGTTCTTATCAGGACTGGATATAAAAATGTGGCCTCTAGAGAGGTTATGACTTAATTAAAAGCTGACAATTAATGGAAGAAAGACAACAACAGACATAGAATTATTACAATAGATCACTTCAAGCACTTCATGCTGAGGTGAGCAAATACATTAGTTTGAATATAACCTGTACAATAAGAGTACACAACCAAGAATACTGACTATATAATGCTTTTCAAATCACTAACATAAATCTATATTCTACAACATATTAAAATTTAAGAGGCTTTAAAGTTTAACTATAAACCTTTATTTTTTAACTATATAAACCACACACAAGCTTAAAATAAACAGCTGTAATTGATGAGTTATAAATAATACAGACATTACGATTCTGTAGTAAGACAAACACATCGATAAATAAAAGTCCACATTTTGAAATTTAATAATTATTTTTGTTATTTATGCTCTGATGTCTTTTATTTTATATGCCAAAAATAGACTGAAATATTCATAGTATTATTATGACTGTAATGAACATTTTACTGCGTGTTTATGGTGATCGATTTCAATTTTATTCAAGACAGTTGTAAAACTTGTATCAAAAGCAGTCATCATACAAAATTAGCTGTAATGCATGTTTTTGGCATGCATGTTTTGCAATAAACAACCCATTATTAAGACGTAATAATAATCTAAAGAGCTAAAGGTGCTCCCCTGAGATACAAAATCCAAACAAACCACAGCAGTTTCTTTCTCACAGAACAGAACCATTTTCTTTGTCACAAGGCTGACTCCATAGGGGTTCAAACCTTGAGGCCCTGAGGTCTAAAGTCAGACAAGGCGGCCACTGCACCCTTATGGCCTGTATTGTCTATTCACATCCTAATGTGTTTTCATTAGATATAACAATAATAAGATCATATAATAAAACATGAGATGTGTTTGTCAGGAAAACAATTCCCCCTATTGCGCTGCTTTGAAGCCATATATTTGACCTTTGACCTTGAAGGATGACCTTGACCTTTCACCACTCAAAATGTGCAGCTCCATGAGATACACTTGCTTGCCAAATATCAAGTTGCTATCTTCAATAATGTAAAACTTATTGCAAAGCTTTAACCAAGGTTAAAGTTTTGGGACACACAATGAATGACAGACAGACTGGCCAAAAACAATATGCCCCCGATCTTTCGATGCGGGGGGAATAATATTCACTTCACTGTATACAATGAAAATATTGTTCATATTATGCATATTATGATCCCTTCACAACATTCTCAAAGCAAAATATATTCATGCCCTCTTAACATGCCTATCATATCATGTAAACATTACACTTAAAAATGTTCACAAACAATCATGTTAACCAAACAGTGCAAAGAGACATGAATGCATTTATATAAGCATAACATGTGCACAATACAATCAATGCTTTCATTCCACTACATTAGATAACATAACAATTCAAACTTTAAAATTTCAAAGTGAAAACAATGCATTAAAAATACATGTTCACATGTTTCTTAGCTGACTGTTCAAATAACCACCGGTTCACATAAGCGATCACTATGTGTTAATATCACACAATATTAATATTCACATGATCAAATAATGAAAGTGAAATTATCTACACATGTTTATATAACAAAATTATTCATGTAACTACATAAACATATTCAAGTCACACTCATGTTTTAATTGCATCACTTTCCACATCCCAAAATGTTAACATCACAAAAAGTCACATCACTATATGTTTGCATCATAAAATGGTTCACATCACCACATGCTTACATCACATAACTGTTCACATATAACAAAATGTTTACATCATATAAATGCTCACATTACCAAGCATTAAAATCACATAAATGTTTACATAAACAGTCTGCTTTTAAACGCAAAATATTTCCATCAACGCATTCTTTTATCTAAAATTGTTGCTTTATTTCAACTCATGTGTACAACACTGCAGGTGTTTTACATGACCTCAACTGTTCAAATGATCCCAAATGTTGACAGGACCAAAATGTTCACATAACCTCAAGTTTCTATATGACCTCCATATCACCACAGGTTTTCACATCCGCCCCGAGTTCAAATCACATCCAGTGGTAACATCACCCACATGTTCACATCCACCAGGTGTTCACATCAAATTCACCCAGAGTTCTACTCACATCCATCCAGTGTTCGCATCACATCCATCCAGTGTTCACATCACATCCACCCAGTTTTCACATCTCATCCATCCAGTGTTCATGTCACATCCACCAAGTCTACATCCACCTGATGTTGACATTGTTTATATCACATCCACTCAGTGTTCACATCACATAATCCAATGTTCACACCACATCTAACAAGTGTTCACATCACATCCATCCAGTGTTCACATCACATCCATCCAGTGTCCACAGCACATCTACCAAGTGTTCACATCACATCCACCCAATGTTCACATCACATCCATCCAGTGTTCACATCAGAGGCTGTCCTGGTACAACTGCTGTATCTGCTCGGCCTCGGTGGTTTTCTTGCGCGGGTCAAAGAGGTCCCAGATTCGTATGCTGCCGTCCTCACTGCAACTCACCATGCGCTCACTGGTCACCTGCAATACATGGCAAACATGTTAACGATCATCTACACATGAAGGTGATTCACCTGTGAAAGATCTTTGGGGTTCTTTCTGGGCAAATGAGGCTTAATACATCTTTGTAAAGTGTCATCCAATATCAGCCTGTGCAGACGGCCTATTTCTTCTTAATAGAAAACTACAGTAAATCAGCAACAATATGCACAGAAAACTAGTTTTGTTCAACCGATTGTCAGTGCCATTCAAAGAATGGTAAAGCATAAAGTGTTGTCCTTTTTTTTGAAACCAAGGTGTTTTGCTTGCATGGATCAGTAAAATAAAATAGCATAGGCATTCTATTTATCTATGCACACTTTTCTAGTTAACTCAAGAACCAATTACATGCATGTTGATATGATAACAAAACTCCTAACAACGCAGAGGCTGTATAAATTGCGAATATTGGCAGTAAAATACACAATTATACACCAGAAACACTTCCATGGTGAACAGTTTCTGTTGAAATTAAGTTTGAATGCCTGGTCATATCTGAAAAAGCTTTGACAAATTACAAAAACAACTGCAGTAGACCTTAGGACGTATCAAGCCCAGCTCTAGGAAAACGGGGTTTAATGCATGTGGCTTAACTCTTTCAGTGCGGGAACCGAATTTCGAAGGCCTTTGCAAACAGTTTGGATCCAGATGAGATGCCACAAAACGTGGCGTCTCATCAGGATCCAAACTGTTTGCTATTCTGATAGTATTCTTTAAAAAAAAATCGAAGAAAATGCTAATTTTGTAAATTCAGCAGACGACATTTTAGCAGATGACAAATTTCCTAGCATGCAAAGGGTTAAGTGCTATCTCAGATAAGCCTTTGCAGTTTGCAGAGGCATATCAGGGACAACACTTTCTGCCTATGGTGGATTTTTGTTAGAAAAGGTCGCACCTTCAAAACAAAATTCCATAAAAGTGGCAAGCATTCTCTTGATTAGCCTCTGCATTCTGCACAGGCTAATCTGGAAAGAAACTTTATGCACATGCATTAAGCCCAGCTTTCCCAGTACAAGGCTCAAATGCTTTCTAAAACCTTTCGAATTCAACAAGGCTTTGTTTAGAAAATCAAAGTGATCTTCACATTTTGATATAAAATTAACAACAGGCTATATTGTATTGTAAAACTAATCAGGTTTCATGACTAGAAACATTCATGATTCTAATCTTTAGACTAAATCTCATAAATTCAACCAATGGAAATGAGTGCTCTCATGTTATATGCATTCTAATTGGTCAATATTTTTAGCCTTAACTATCATTTGAAGGAGCAAGAGCTTTCATAGGTGCATGCCTTATTCAAGGAAAACTACATATTTTCAGTTTATTAATAAGAACTATTAATTAGACAACATATCATGGCTTTGGCCTAAAACTGTTAAACATGTATTACTCGGTTATATTTATGATTCAATTTTAGACTTGTATTTATTTGAAAGTTTCGTTATGATGTGCAATGTTCTATCGCATGCTTACATGCTTATTTTATATTTCACAAATCTTTTTGAGCTTTTGCCACTAATTCTCAGAAAAAAGGAATTAAAACTTTGTTTGACACTCCATCAACTATCAAACCTTAATCAGAAAAAAAGATTTTAGGTCTTCTATTAAAATACAGGTACTTTCATTATTATGTACCAGATATCTCATATAAAATAATACACCATTAGCATTTTGAATTGAACACACAATGATTCATGTATTATTACTTATGAAAAAATATGCTTCCATCGATGATTTGTATTGACAATATGCAAATTCTTCAATAACTGCTATTTTGTTTTAAAGGATTTAAAGGTCATATAAATCCAGCACACTAAACTGAATATAAGATTGCTAATCATAATAATGTCAATTTACATAGGTGTTGAATAAATGTGCATTTTGATTACGCATAACCAGTCCACAGGTGCATACTACAATATATCATATTATGTTATCATCAAGATATACTTTATATAAGGTGAGACCAGCTGTAAATAATGTTAAGCATGAATTAGCAACAGAGAACTGACAGTGTATTATGAATGATCTATCATGACAGCCACTTTCATTTGTAGCACATAATTTTATAGAAGCTGAACCAAATTTACACTGACAAATAGGTGTGATGTTATTTATACATCTAAATGATGCATGGTGAACTTCTACTTTGGATTATTCTCATCTGTAACAGGGCATGACTGTCCCATACAGTGCACAAGTTATTTGTGACAGGTCAAGGCCACACGTCAAGGTCAAAGGTCACATTTTTCTTTTCTGTTTAGTAACTTTGTAATGCTTGGGAGAGCTTTAATATTATTTAGGATAATGGCCAAATGATATGACACATACATATCCCATCTTCCTTGGTGAAAGTTCAAGATCACAAATCAACTAAAATGTCATAAATTTTAGTTTTTAATTCTGATCTTACATTGCAATCAATTTTTTTATGGAAAAGACCTTTTTACCGAGCCTGGACTAAAAGGAATAATACCTACCGGTATAGGCTTTGATGTGACTGCACAACAAGCACTGATAGTAAGGTGAGATAAATGTAGTTGTAACTGTCATTTAAGTTCAATAGGAAAATACATTTGAAACAGGCAATAGGAAATAAAATACACAAACTAGTATTTTGTTATTTATTTTTTTAAAAGGGACTGAAAAAACAGTTGGAAGTAGCAAATCAATTCCTTAAATAATTGAATTATTGTGGTATTCAACTATAGAGAGAGATCTTGACAAACTGCTATATTGTTGTAACAACAGACATACATACATGCATACAAATATACAGACAGAGAGAGAGACAGAGAGAGAGAGACAGATAGAGAGACAGAGAGACAGACAGACAGACAGACAGACAGACAGACAGACAGACAGAAAGACAGACAGACAGACAGACAGACAGACAGACAGACAGACAGACAGACAGACAGACAGACAGACAGACAGACAGACAGACAGACAGACAGACAGACAGACAGACAGACAGACATTTTATTCATGACTTGTACATGTATATGTATATAGTACATCGTCTAAACACATACATTTACAAAGAATATGTCAACACGATAGGACATTCTCATTTCCGCTAATAATAACACTTGATAAAAAAAAAAAATTTCAATAGATTTGCATCCAATGATATTACTAGCCCTAAATCTTTAAGCAGCTGTAATTTATCAATCAATTCTGATGATCAAGAACCTTATTTAGCAACTAGAAACATAATAAAAGCCAATGATCTAATAGCTCATCTTTAAAACGTTTGCAACCATTTATCTATTTAAAACATTCCTGTCCATCCATCAAAGTAATGGCTGCAGACACAGAGTAAGTAGGATGCAAATCTGATAACAAATTATTTCTAATGGATTTGTCCAATACTAACAATTATTCAGTGATGATGGCCAAGTAAACAACATTATGATTACACAGTTATTTTGGCAAGATTGCATGGACAAAACACCTGGTGGTAATATTTGGAATGTATACATCCATATGGACCACGGAATCTGATAATGCACTATATGCAATGTTAATATAACAAACAAGGAAACTCCAGAAACTATATCAGAAGAGAAATTATTGCTTGTATGAATGACTTTTATAACAGAACACCAAATATAAACAGTCTATTATGTAAAGTTGGAAAACAACATTAATTCTAGAATGGATTGTTTCAGCTTCATTTGCTTTGTTTTGACCATGCAAATGTCAGTGGTCATAAAAACAAAGATTAAAGCCATAGATAACAGAGTTCTCTATTAAAAATAGATGGACCTTTGCTCATGCACCGTATGGGCAAACCCTCTTTGCTCATACACCGCATGGGCATACCCCCTTTGCTCATACACCGCATGGGCAAACCCCCTTTGCTCATACACCGCATGGGCATACCTTCTTTGCTCATACACCGCATGGGCAAACCCCCTTTGCTCATACACCACATGGGCAAACCCCCTTTGCTCATACACCGCATGGGCATACCCCCTTTGCACATGCACCGTAAGGGCAAACCTTCTTTGCTCATACATGCATGGGCAAACCCCCAACTTTACATAATAGACTGTTAAACGTACAATCATTAAAACCAGAAAACCTTGAAACTTTCAATGCAAGGCATAAGGGGTTTAAACCGCTATGATGACTAGCCGAACGTTCCATTTACATATTTGGGCTGTGCTCTGTGAAAAAGGGGTTTAATACATGTGCGTTAAAAGGAAGTCTTTTCTTAGCAAAAATCCAGTGTATGCGGAAAGTGTCATCCATGATAAGCCTGATAAGATTAATCTGGGACAACACTTAACCCTTTTGGTAATTTGTTGTCTGCTAAAATGTTGTCTGCTGAATTTATAAAATTAGCATTTACTTTGATTTTTTTTCCAAGAATACTATCAGAATAGCAAACAGTTTGGATCCTGATGAGACGCCACGTTCTGTGGCATCTCATCTGGATCCAAACTGTTTGCAAAGGCCTTCAAAATTCGGTTCCAGCGCTGAAAGGGTTAACGTGCAGCCCAAAAGTTGGCTGCCTCTTGAGACAATTTGAGTCAGTTGTCTTCAAAGAATCAGTACCTGTGAGTCTCTTTAAAAAGACTATTTACATTTAGCTTGCCATCAGTAGACAATGACACCTGGTTTGAAAGTGGCACCTTATGTATATTAAAACGTTGATATTGGCACATAATGTTTATCACATCTTCAAAATGTGTGCCTTATGTATATAATAACTTTGGTGCCTTATATATATTACTAATATACCGTTTATAAAATGACTGTTTCAGTCTCAGATGTATCTGTATCTTGTGTGTTAAGTTTACGGTATCAGGCCCTTCCTTGTCAAAGGCTGCATTATGTGATGACCCCAAGCGTGTCCCAGCACTACTAACTTATTAACTTACTAGACCCACAGACTTTGGGACAAATTTGGAAACAGCGGCAGCTCACAGGCTCAAGTAGGGGGAGTTCAACCCAGTTCACCCAGGGGTTAAGTGCACATACCAGCAACTGCCTAACCTAACCCTACACCTTGGACAGTTGGTTTATCAGATGGACAGCAACTCTTTATTTTGCAAGAGAGGTATTTAACAAATGATACCCTATTCATTATGCCAGTGCCGCATGGTATTGGCTGTCACATTTTGAATGAATACAAACTGCATTTCCGTGCAGATGTTCTTTATTGTTTGCTGTATTTCCAAGTAAGGTTTAGATTCATTTTAAATTAACATAAATATGTTATAATAATCAACGAAAGAGATTACCTATGCGCTTAATTGATGATTGATGAATTTTTAATTTTCTTATAACAGATGCTTTAACTCTGATTTACAAAGTAAGGTGGGTGGAGTAACGTTGATTTACAGTTATTAATCACATCTCTGTAATCTTATTTTTTTATAACATATGCTTAATCAAACATTTGCATTAGAAAAAATGGCGACTCCCACTCTAATTGCTTGTCATTAAAATACTGCAAACTGAAGCAAATTATGGAAAAAACAAATTTGGTCAGTTTTGAAATATATGTTTTTGTTTTTTCATCATGCAATGCAAATACAAGGTTTAAAAGTGTTTCTATGTTTGAGCATTTAATAATTGCAGGTTTTTCAGTGGGGTTACTTTGGTTGAATGTTTGTTAAATTTCAGACCTATTCATGATATAAAAAAAAAAAATTATCCTAAGTTACTGCCTCGAATTCCGAACTTTATGTTTAAAAAAAGGAAAAATATAAAAATAAATATGCAAAACCAAAACACATGAATTTTCCAATTTCAGTCAAAACAATATGATTTTTTCCAAATCAAAAGGGCACATCTCCATTCTCAAAATGGTAAAAAACTATGCGTTAATAATTTTGATACATGTAGCTGATCCAATAGTTTCCCAATAGGTCTAGATTTCTACAAATAAAATGATCTCCTCATACAAACTTTATTCATAAAATGATTGAAAGCTCATTGCTGTTAAGAACAAAGAAAAATATGATATTATACTTTTACTACTGTTATTCCATGACATGATTTCAATCTTGGCATTTGTTTTCATCTATAAATTTATGCTTTTTTAAACAAGCAAAAAAACAAACAGAAGAGGCTTTGATATGCAAACATGTTGATTTTTTTCACAAAAACACTAAAACAAGTAGTTTTCATAAATCATCTTGAATAAATGATATCTTTGTTATGTATCACTGGTATTTTTATGTTCTATTACAGTTGTACAATTTTTAGCTTTTAAGTGCAAAAGAGTAAACTGAACTTTTTCGTATCAGATTTCGTCAGAATCTGAGACATTAAAAACATATAACATCAATTTACCATATGTTAATATTAAATTCCAGAATATGACTCATCAGTCAAACCAAAATAAAAGATGTAAAAATAATGATACAAATATAAGACCACTGTTTCAAACATAGAACAGCAGGTTGGCGAAAACTAACTCAAATAAATACATCATAGATGGGATGTTGGCAAAAAAGCAAAATAATACACCTGTGGATAATGTATTAGGCTAGGCTGAAAAGAGACAAATGAGATGGAGTTCATAACATAGTCAATCACTTCAACTTAGAAAACAGTTCTCTTTGCAGTAATCTATGCAAACTGCAACCTGTGGTGTTTATGCAACAATAAGTTAAGAAAACACAAAACATAACTGTAAGAAAACAATCACTTATGACTACAATGTCATTGTAAAAAAATGATGCAAAGTAAACTATGGCACCACTACAATCACTGAGCAGTTCATGAACAGTCCACTATGACACCTTTAAAACCAGTGTTCATAGCAGTTCATGAAACTCTCCACTATGACACCACTTCAAACAGTTCACATAGCAGTTTATGAAACAGTCAACTATGACACCTCTAAAACCAGTGTACATAGCAGTCCATGAAATAGTCAAATATGACACCTCTAAAACCAGTGAACATAGCAGTTCATGAAACAGTCAACTATGAAACCTCTAAAACCAGTGAACATAGCAGTCCATGAAACAGTCAACTATGACAACTTTAAAACCAGTGTGCATAGCAGTTCATGAAACAGTCAACTATGACACCTCTAAAACCAGTGTACATAGCAGTTCATGAAACAGTTAACTATGACACCTATAAAACCAGTCAACATAGCAGTCCATGAAACTGTCAACTATGACACCTCTACAACCAGTGTACATAGCAGTTCATGAAACAGTCAACTATGACACCTCTAAAACCAGTGTTCATAGCAGTTCATGAAACAGTCAACTATGACACCTCTAAAACCAGTGAACATAGCAGTCCATGAAAAGTATCCACTATGACACCACTACAAACAGTTCACAGAGCAGTTCATGAAACAGTCAACTATGACACCTCTACAAAAAGTGTACATATCAGTTCATGAAACACTCCACTATGACACCACTACAAATGGTTCACATAGCAGTTCATGAAACAGTCAACTATGACATCATTACAACCAGTGTACAAAGCAGTTCATGAAACAGTCAACTATGACACCACTACAACCAGTGTACATAGCAGTTCACAAAACAGTCAACTATGACACCTCTAAAACCAGTGTACATAGCAGTTCATGAAACACTGCACCATGCCACCACTACAAACAGTTCACATAGCAGTTCTTGAAACAATCAGCTATGCCACCACTACCAGTGAACATAGCAGTTCATGAAACAGCCAACTATGACACCACTTCAATCAGTGTCTCATACAACAGAAACAAAAAAGTGTCTCATTTACACATACTGTTCATTAAAAGTGTAAGAAATACACAGTTTTTGAAACACTTATCAGCGATAATTTGAGAATATGCATGCATTACAGAGTTTTTAATAATCTGTTATTATCTAAAGACTTTTTGTTAATGTTTTTTCCTCAAGTTATAACTTTATTTTTATTATTCCAAATATTATAGTTTAAACAATAGCTATATTTAATTTCTTCTTCTAAGTCCATTTAAGAATTCAGTTCATGAAACGGATAATTAAGCTGTCATGCAACTGAAACCAACTTATAAAGGGTAACCATTAGTAAATAATGATACAACTGCTAATAAGCAATGACTATGCCACACAGTTTTAAGTAGTTACATGGGTTTTGTGCACTAAGTTTTGTTTGCTATCAAGCCGCTATCCTGAGCTATATATGAGCCTTGTTCTGAGAAAACTGGGCATAATGCATATGCGTAAAGTGTCGTCCCAGATTAGCCTAAGCAGTCCGCACAGGCTAATCAAGGACTACACTTTCCGCTTTTATGGTATTTTTAGATTTAAGGAAGTGCCTCCTCACCGAAGTCAAGTTAAGGCAGAAAGTGTCATCCCTGATTACCCTGTGCCAACTGCACAGGCTAATCTGGGGTGACACTTTAAGCATATGCATTAAACCCAGTTTTCTCAGAACAAGGCTCATATATGGGTCACAGCTGCATCATTTGTTCACACCACAGGTGTTCTACCAGCTATTACAAAATATTCTCCTCCAAACCATTACCATAAATAGTTTTCTATTTAAATCAGTAAGTATTATGTATACTCAGTAGCTAAATCCAGTTTCTTCGATACATAAAGCTATGTAAGAAATTGCAAAAAATGTTCATCATAATAATCACATATGATAAATAATAAATATATCAGAATCAGGCAGATTGGCAAAGTATGAAGAGTTAAATATTGCTTCACCTAATACATGTACTTCATATTAAGACGAGTTATATGATTAAAATATAAATGCTACCTTAAAATAGCATACATGAAAAAAAATAAAAAAATATTGTATACTATATAATTTCAACCCATTATAACAAACACAATCTATACAATGTAAAACCTTTCATTCTCACTAAATAAGTTTTACAAAACGTAAATGGTTGGGGTAATTTATTTTTATGTAACAAGTTTTAACACACTTAAAGTGGCAACCATAACTCACTTAAGATGGTCTAGGCAAACAATTTTTTTTCCAGACACATACAGACTGCATCTCCTAAAATGTGCCTTTGGCTGCAACATTAGTTAAGGCAACACCAAAATTGTTTGTTTCCACCAACATCTCAGAAAAGATTTAGGCAAGAATGATGGCCCAATTTTTTTTCTGAATCTTTGTCCAACCCAAATTTTGACCTACATTAACATCCAATGGAATGTTGGAGAAATTTCGTAAGTATACCCTATTACGAATAATTTCTATCATCCAATTGGCATTACAGAGAATTGCTCCAAAATACTTTGGCTTAATATCTTTTTAGAGATTAATGAAAACATCAGTTGCAAATCAGACCTATAAGGCTATACCTCCACACAGGCTTATCAGGGATGACCATGTCAGCCTAGACCTATAAGGCTATACCTCCACACAGGCTTATCAAGGATGACCATGTCAGCCTAGACCTATAAGGCTATACCTCCACACAGGCTTATCAAGGATGACCATGTCAGCCTATAAGGCTATACCTCCACACAGGCTTATCAAGGATGACCATGTCAGCAAGGCTATACCTCCACACAGGCTTATCAGGGATGACCATGTCAGCCTAAACTGGATTTTCATTAAGAAGATACTTCCTTTAACCCTTTGCATGCTGGGTAATTTGTCGTCTGCTAAAATAACGTCTGCTGAATTTCTAAAATAAGCATTTTCTTTGATTTTTTTTCCAATAATACTATCAGAATAGCAAACAGTTTGGATCCTGATGAGATGCCACGTTCTGTGGCGTCTCATCTGGATCCAAACTGTTTGCAAAGGCCTTTAAAATCCGGTTCCAGCGCTAAAAGGGTTAATACAAAAATACAATAAAATCAGTTAGTGCTGTTCCTGATTAGCCTGTGCGGACTGAACAGGTTAATCCAGCATGACATTTTACATACGACATTAAGAACTGTTTTCCCAGAGCACGGGTAATATCTCTTTTAAAGATATTTCTGGTTTATGACAAACAAGTTATTTTCCATTTTCAAAGTGTGTTATATGACAAATATTTACAAATCTTCCAAATCTCAACTAAATTCTTTCTTCAAGTTAATTTAGCATAAATAACTGAAGGAAGCAAAATTGTACAAACTCAATCACGGATTACCCCCAAAACAAGGCTCTACTGAATGGTAAGGGACGGTTGGGTGAGTGGAAAAAACAATTTTGTACGCCTTATTTAGCTGATTGAAATTACTTATTACTAAATTATATACTAAAGTACTTTGGTTAATCAGGTTTGGATGAATGCACCAGGACAAGAACCATACTCAATAATTCAATCATTATAATCACTTTGACATATAGACAAAGGTACTCAACAGAAGTATGCAAAAAACTTGACACCTCTAATGAATTAATCTACGCTATGAAACCCGACCTTGTTGAATCAGGACACCTGTAGTATTTCCTGAGGACCTCCTAGCACACTAAAGGCTAATTTGAAGCCACACGCTTATCAGACCTCATGCAGATTCTAACACACCTCTGTCACACTAGTCAAAACCAATGCTAGGGCTATAGATCATGATTACTGACTTGAGGAATGCAAAAGGCTTTTAATCTTAAAAAGAAAAATAGTTGAGTAATAATTGGCAAATTGACAATTTCCAATTTTGTATCACACAGATTAAAATATAAACGGACAATTATGATTTGAAAGAGCAAAATAGAACAACATTTATTTCATTTGATTGGAAATCATCTTTAGTTCATGAGTAATCATTAGTAAAAAATGCAATGAAAAAAGCAATTGGAAAGCGAAACTCATTTCTGGTTTATGTGTAATCATAAAAAAAAGATTTTCTTAAACATTTGGAAAGCAAACTCAATTAATTGTTTTTAATGTAGTACATGTAGTTGGTTTCGAGCATTTGCAACAAACATGTCAATATTTGATGCACATACAGGTAGATCAATCAGACTGGTTGAGCATATCAGAGGTTTGGATGTCTGAGTTTAGGTTAAGGCAGCAATTTATTTATATTTTGTTTTCAATGATTTCCCTTCTACCGCTTTCAGTCAAGCTTTTCTGAGTCTAAAATAATTGTTTTTGCTATTAATATGCTTAATTGCTTAAAGAAGAAGCAAAGAACATAATCATGAACAAGTAAATTTAACGATCAACCAAGTGGTTCGTTTTGATAGGAAATTTGACACCATCACAAGTGTATGGTTACATAGAGAGGAAAGGTTGTCTTTGATCTAATTGGGTGTCTTCCACAGGGACTGATATGTGTCACAGGAGAATTTATATGGCACACAGTCTTTACACAGGGGGGTCTTGATCCACTTGGAGATAGCCAGCTGTGAATGGGGGCAAGGTTAACACTGTTCAATGCCATAAGCATGCTTGCACGCAATGTTGTCAATACTGAAACGCTGCTGTTGTGTATTTCCAATCTTGGATCACATTGAGGTCATTTCATGCACACCAAGATAATAATGTTTCTTAACCATTTACCACTCAGATACAAGCTTTAACACATTTGTAGTCCCTTACATAATCAAGTTAAATTTACCTTTAAAGGTTTCATTTCCTACATTGAGATATTGATGAGCAGCAAAGAGCATAAAACTCGAGGGCTGCTTTGGTTTTATTGTGGCTGCATATAACCATGTTTAGTTTGCTTTTGAGCAGCAAATGGTGAACTTACATGCTGTTTATATTTGCGTCTTCATGTTGGAAATCGGTAACACATTGTTGTCTTATTCATCAACAAACTCAATGATGGCAATGTATCGCTAATGCTTATTTTAGTTGCATACAAATTTTGCTTTAATTTGTGCGTTAATGCCTTACCACAAATAAAGTAATATATTTTAATAATCTGCAAAGTAACTAGTGTCAGTTAAATATATCTTTACTCAAGAAAACAAAATAACTTGTTCTCATTAAAATGTAATTAATTGTAACCTCATAATATACATGCTAATCTTTCTACAGGAAAAGATCAAAATTATCAATTTTTAACAACCTCATAAACAAAACAAGTTTTGATCAAGGGGTTCATTGTATTCTGTTAATCTGATTAGAAAACAAAAACTTGCATTAATGTTGTTTATTAGTCAAAAACTTAAAAGAACTCTATCCTTTAGGTATGGGCCACTTAAACTACATGGGCTAATGACTCAATGCTTTTATTTCTTGGCAACTGAGGCCGAAATGTTTGTAAGGCTGATGACAATGATACCTTGAACAATTATTCCTTAAACACATGGCCTGTGTCTCCTTATGAGACAAGAAAACTTGCATTACTTAAAAGCAGACAGCAAGCTGGTCTGGAGCTACACTAGCAAAATATGGCATAATACCCATTGAGGTATGATGTGCCTCATACATTGTAGAGCAACTGTACATACAAACAACTCTCTACTCTCTACCTAACTCAACATGTGTACATTGCAACATACCATGAAGTCCCTTCCTGGATCTAACTCAACATGTGTACATTGCAACATACCATGAAGTCCCTTACTGGACCTAACTCAACATGGGTACATTACACCATACCATGAAGTCCCTTACTCTAGCTAACTCAACATGTGTACATTGTACCATACAATGAAGTCACTAACTGGACCTAAATCAACATGTGTACATTACACCATACCATGAAGTCCCTTACTGGACCTAACTCAACATGAGTACATTGCAAATACCATGAAGTCCCTTACTGGACCTAACTCAACATGTGTACATTGCAAATACCATGAAGTCCCTTACTGGACCTAACTCAACATGTGTACATTGCAACATAACATGAAGTCCTTTACCAGACCTAACTTAACATGTGTACATTGTACCATACCATGAAGTCCCTTACCAGACCTAACTTAACATGTGTACATTGCAACATACCATGAAGTCCCTTACCAGACCTAACTTAACATGTGTACATTGCAACATACCATGAAGTCCCTTACTGGACCTAACTCAACATGTGTACATTGTACCATACCATGAAGTCCCTTACCAGACCTAACTTAACATGTGTACATTTCAACATACCACGAAGTCCCTTTCTGGACCTAACTCAGCATGTGTACATTGCAACATACCATGAAGTCCCTTACTGGACCTAACTCAACATGACTGTGAACATTGTGCTATACCATGAAGTCACTTACTGGACCCTTGCAACTTACTAAATATGTGTACATTACACCATACCATTAAGTCACTTACTGGACCTTACTCAACATGTGTACATTGTACCATACCATGAAGTCCCTTACTCTAGCTAACTCTACATGTGTACATTGTACCATACCATGAAGTTCCTTACTGGACCTAACTCAACATGTGTACATAATACCATACCATGAAGTCACTTACCAGACCTAACTCGACATGTGTACATTTCAACATACCACGAAGTCCCTTTCTGGACCTAACTCAACATGTGCACATTGCATCATACCATGAAGTCCTTTACTGGACCTAACTCAACCTGTGTACATTGCATCATACCATGAAGTCCCTTTCTGGACCTAACTCAACATGTGCACATTGCATCATACCATGAAGTCCTTTACTGGACCTATCTCAACCTGTGTACATTGCATCATACCATGAAGTCCCTTACTGGACCTAACTCTATATGTGTACATTGTTCCATACCATGAAGTCCCTTACTAGACCTAACCTAACATGTGTACATTGCAACATACCATGAAATCCCTTACTGGACCTAACCTAATATGTGTATATTGCAACATACCATGAAATCCCTTACTGGACCTAACCTAACATGTGTACATTGCAACATACCATGAAGTCTCTTACTGGACCTAACTCAACATGTGTACATTGCAACATACCATGGTATTGCTTACTGGACCTAACCTAACATGTGTGCATTGCAACATACTATGAAATCCCTTACTGGACCTAACCTAACATGTGTATATTGCATCATTCCATGAAGTCTCTTACTTGACCTAACTCAACATGTGTACATTGTACCATACCATGATGTCTCTTACCGGACCTAACTCAACATGTGTACATTGCAACATACCATGAAGTCCCTTACCGGACCTAACTCAACATGTGTACATTGTACCATACCATGATGTCTCTTACCGGACCTAACTCAACATGTGTACATTGCAACATACCATGAAGTCCCTTACTGGACCTAACTCAACATGTGTACATTGTACCATACCATGAAGTCCCTTACCGGACCTAACTGTATATGTGTACATTACACCATACCATGAAGTCCCTAACTGGACCTAACTCAACATGTGTACATTGTTCCATACCATGAAGTCTCTTATTAGACCTAACTCAACATGACTGTGTACATAGTACCATACTATGAAGTCACTTACTGGACCCTTGCAACTTACTTAACATGTGTACATTGCAACATACCATGAAGTCCCTTACTGGACCTAACTCAACATGTGTACATTGTACCATACCATGAAGTCCCTTACCAGACATAACTCAACGTGTACATTGTACCATACCATGAAGTCCTTTACTGGACCTAACTCAACATGTGTACATTGTACCATACCATGCAGTCCCTTAATGGATCTAACTCAACATGTGTACATTGTACCATACCATGAAATCCCTTACTGGATCTAACTCAACATGTGTACATTGTACCATACCATGAAGTCCCTTACTGGACCTAACTCAACATGCGTACATTGTACTATACCATGAAGTCCCTTTATACTTGACCTATCTCAACATGTGTACATTGTACCATACCATGAAGTCCCTTACTGGACCCTTGTGAATTACTCAACATGTGTACATTGTACCATACCATGAAGTCACTTACTTGACCTAAATGAACATGTGTGCATTGTACCATACCATGAAGTCCCTTACTTGACCTATCTCAACATTTGTACATCGTACCATACCATGAAGCCCTTACTGGATCTAACTCAACATGTGTACATTGTGCCATACCATAAAAGCCCTAACTGGACTTAACTCAACATGTGTACATTGTACCATCCCATGAAATCCCTTACGGGACCTAACTCAACATGTGAACATTGTACCATACCATGAAGTCCCTTACTGGATCTACCTCAACATGTGTACATTGTACCATACCATGAAGGACCTTTCTGGACCTAACTCGACATGTTAACATTGCAACATACCATGAAATCCCTTACTGGATCTAACCTAACATGTGTACATTGCAACATACCATGAAGTCCCTTACTGGACCCATGTGATTTACTCAACATGTGTACATTGCAACATACCATGAAGTCCCTTACTGGACCCTTGTGATTTACTCAACATGTGTACATTGCAACATACAATGAAGTCCCTTACTTGACCCTTGTGATTTACTCAACATGTGTACATTGCAACGTACCATGAAGTCCCTTACTGGATGCTTGTGATTTACTCAACATGTGTACATTGCAACATACCATGAAGTCTCTTACTGGATCCTTGTGATTTACTCAACATGTGTACATTGCAACATACCATGAAGTCTCTTACTGGACCCTTGTGATTTACTCAACATGTGTACATTGCAACATACCATGAAGTCTCTTACTGGACCCTTGTGATTTACTCAACATGTGTACATTGCAACATACCATGAAGTCCCTTACTGGATCCTTGTGATTTACTCAACATGTGTACATTGCAACATACCATGAAGTCTCTTACTGGATCCTTGTGATTTACTCAACATGTGTACATTGCAACATACCATGAAGTCCCTTACTGGATCCTTGTGATTTACTCAACATGTGTACATTGCAACATACCATGAAGTCTCTTACTGGATCCTTGTGATTTACTCAACATGTGTACATTGCAACATACCATGAAGTCCCTTACTGGATCCTTGTGATTTACTCAACATGTGTACATTGCAACATACCATGAAGTCCCTTACTTGACCCTTGTGATTTACTCAACATGTGTACATTGCAACATACAATGAAGTCCCTTACTTGACCCTTGTGATTTACTCAACATGTGTACATTGCAACGTACCATGAAGGGACCCTTGTGATTTACTCAACATGTGTACATTGCAACATACCATGAAGTCTCTTACTGGACCCTTGTGACCCTCGAGGAGTCTAACACTCGTCATGGTGACGAGGTCCCATTCTCTGATACTGCCATCTCTGTAATAAAACATAATAGTTCTTTACAGTCCATCCCCTATATGTTTATGGAAACTTTTTGTAAATTACTTTTTAATTTTAATTGTGAGATGTTGTATTATTTTGCCATTCCTAATTATTTTGTTTTGCATTTGTAACATTATTTTAAGTTCATCAACATTTTACATTTGTTTAAAACAGACCGCATTTTACTACAATCTAGTTAAACAAACTACCATTTTTAGATATTTTCATAAACATAAACTTAACTGCTAATGTCTTAACAGGAGAGCTAGAACTCATGGCAATAAATATAAGTAAATCTGCAAGGACTATGGGAAATGAAAAGGAGTTAATCAACTTGCCCTCTGATCAATGAAAAGGAGCAAATATATGAGAAAATCAGCAAGCACTTCAAAAGCAGAAAGTACTCTGGGCTATGAAAAATCAGCTAGCATTTTGGATTATACAAATGAGAAAATCAGTAAGCATGGTTGGAAGAATAGGACCCTTATGTTTGAGAAGCCTCGTTTGTAAATCCCCTTTGATGCTTTCCCAGAGGCAGTGTAGAAGCCTAATGTGTAAATCCCCTTGGATGCTTACCCAGAGGCAGTGTAGAAGCCTAATGTGTGAATCCCCTTGGATGCTTACCCAGAGGCAGTGTAGAAGCCTAATGTGTGAATCCCCTTTGATGCTTACCCAGAGACAATGTAGAAGCCTAATGTGTAAATCCCCTTGGATGCTTACCCAGAGGCAGTGTAGAAGCCTAATGTGTAAATCCCCTTGGATGCTTACCCAGAGGCAGTGTAGAAGCCTTATGTGTAAATCCCCATGGATGCTTACCCAGAGGCAGTGTAGAAGCCTAATGTGTAAATCCCCTTGGATGCTTACCCAGAGGCAGTGTAGAAGCCTCATGTGTAAATCCCCTTTGATGCTTGACCAGAGGCAGTGTAGAAACCTAATGTGTAAATCCCCTTGGATGCTTACCCAGAGGCAGTGTAGAAGCCTAATGTGTAAATGCCCTTGGATGCTTACCCAGAGGCATTGTAGAAGCCTAATGTGTAAATCCCCTTTGATGCTTACCCAGAGGCAGTGTAGAAGCCTCATGTGTAAATCCCATTGGATGCTTACCCAGAGACAGTGTAGAAGCCTAAAGTGTAAATCCCCTTGGATGCTTACCCAGAGGCAGTGTAGAAGCCTCATGTGTAAATCCCCTTGGATACTTACCCAGAGGCAGTGTAGAAGCCTAATGTGTAAATCCCCTAGGATGCTTACCCAGAGGCAGTGTAGAAGCCTCATGCGTAAATCCCCTTGAATGCTTACCCAGAGGCAGTGTAGAAGCCTAATGTGTAAATCCCTTTTGATGCTTACCCAGAGGCAGTGTAGAAGCCTCATGTGTAAATCCCCTTGGATGCTTTCCCAGAGGCAGTGTAGAAGCCTAGTGTGTAAATCCCCTTGGATGCTTTCCCAGAGGCAGTGTATAAGCCTAATGTTTAAATCCCCTTGGATGCTTACCTAGAGGCAGTGTAGAAGCTTATGTGTAAATCCCCTTTGATGCTTACCCAGAGGCAGTGTAGAAGCCTCATGTGTAAATCCCCTTTGATGCTTACCCAGAGGCAGTGTAGAAGCTCATGTGTAAATCCCCTTGTATGCTTACCCAGAGGCAGTGTAGAAGCCTCATGTGTAAATCCCCTTTGATGCTTACCCAGAGGCAGTGTAGAAGCTCATGTGTAAATCCCCTTGGATGCTTACCCAGAGGCAGTGTCGAAGCCTAATGTGTAAATCCCCTTTGATGCTTACCCAGAGGCAGTGTAGAAGCTCATGTGTAAATCCCCTTTGATGCTTACCCAGAGGCAGTGTAGAAGCCTCATGTGTAAATCCCCTTGTATGCTTACCCAGAGGCAGTGTCGAAGCCTAATGTGTAAATCCCCTTGGATGCTTACCCAGAGGCAGTGTAGAAGCCTAATGTGTAAATCCCCTTGGATACTTACCCAGAGGCAGTGTAGAAGCCTAATGTGTAAATACCCTTGGATACTTACCCAGAGGCAGTGTAGAAGCGCCCAGCAAGGTAGGCCAGCTTGTTGATCGCTCCGGTGTGAGCCTCAATGGCCGCCTCATTCTCTCCCGTCATCTTGTTCCAGAAATACACACGACCCATGCTGTCCCCACTGAGGATGAGGCTGCCCTTCATCTGTCGAGAGAAATGAAAGTGATCATAACCTTAATATTAGTATATAGCACACCTGATTATAATTGTGAATCGCTAAAAAATTGGGTTTAATGCATGTGTGTAAATTCCTGTCCCATATTAGCCTGTGCAGTCCACACAGGCTCATCGGGAAAGACACTTTTCCCCTAAACTGGATTTTCACTAAGAAGAACCTTCCTTAACAAAAAAAGAAGCATAAAGTGTCATCCCTGATTAGCCTGTGCAGACTGCACCGGCTAATCTGGGACGACACTTAACGCACATGTATTTAAACAAGTTTTTCGAGAGTCAGGCTCAATTCTAATTGACTTTAATTCAAGAGTGGCCCTATAACTTTAAAGGAGAGTTCTACCCATCTTCTCCTTTGGATCCTTTTATTGACTCTAGTCTATTAAACATAACCATAGTTATAACTTCACCATCGAACATGAAAAGTTCAACAAACATGCTTCAATCCTACAACTAAAAATTTCGTGATAAAAGTATTATATATTAATGAGAGTAATTGCGGAAAAGTTTTAATATTTAAAATTTTCATTTTGCCTTATTCTTACATATTTCTTTATCACATCTTGTTATATATATAAAATAAGTAAATTTATGCATCCCATATTTTCCTTTTGATAACAAAACTTGCTAAAATATGTACCAGTTGATAGATATATATTATTTTTTACATTTCACACATGCCACATAATTGTATTCTGAATAAACTTTGAATTGCTGTCCCTCTGTATTCAATAAATTGATTACTGCTATCTATTGAAGATGTACTTAATTGATTGATAATTTCCTATAATTTCCTATCTGTCTGTTTTCAATTGATTGATAATTTCCTATAAAATTATTTCAAAGCGCAATCTTCAAACATCATTTGAACTACAAGGAGCACTTCACTGGCTTTTTTGTAATTTCTATTTCTTTACCATCCAAATAACAGTTCACCAGTAACAGTGATACATTGTAAATGATGCACTAACTAGCGTTTTATTGACAGAGGCATAATTTGTTAACCAAACACGAGTTTTATGGTTGATTTACCTTAGATAAACTTCTCCCTTGTTAAAGAAACCGTAGGCAAATTAATTTTAACACCTGTTAGAAATCACTTTGCTAAATTGTTTTTAATCCATTAGGAGATAAATCAATCAGATTCGCTTACTATACCCATCGCCCCTGTTTATTTCCTTTTAATTACATCAAAGTTTTCTTGAAATGTTTCATTTCCTCAAAAAGGCCAACTTCCACTCTCTGCTCAGTTTAAACATTATTGAAGTTTATTAACAAGCCTGTTTATTTGATACAGGCTTTCATTAATAAGTCAGCTCTCTTTATGGTGTCTCATCAAACAGAAGGTGAACGATTTATGGTTTGGGAATTGAAAAATAAACTCCTCATTATACATGATGCCTCATTGATCAATAACACATCTCAATACTAAAATGTCATATATCCTTAAAACATCATTTAATTGTCTATCCAAACATTGATACAAAGTCAATCGGAGCTTTTTCCAACAAATTGCGAAACATTCCAGATGGCAAATGCACTTCATAGAATCTTTGGCCAGATTTGTAGCAAGCATTAAATCTACATAAATATTTATAGTTATTGATGTTCAAGTATGAAAAATGAGCATTTCATCACTGTAGCCAGAATGAATGCCTTTCAAACGAGAATTATTTTAAACCGTTTTAACACCTGGCACCGAATACTCACAACATGTAGTAACCATAGGTAAAATTGAAATAATTTTACAGATATTCCCATTACAAAGCAAGAAGAATGACTGGTAAAACTTGCATCTAAAGAAATAATACAAATAAAAAGAAAATTCACACTAAAGATTACATTTTCTCTAATGTATCATTTGTTTTTATATTTTGTTTTAATTCAAACAACTATAAATGTTTAAATGGCTTATATTTGAGAAAAAAAAAATCTTATCTTTTGGAAGTTATAAATAGTGATTTTCCATGAACATCCAAGAGCATAAAATATTTTAACAAACTCATCTGTAATTGTGCATAACTATCACAAGTTTTGCTTACTTAATACTAGCCTTACATTTCCCTAAATTTCACATAACCAGCCTTTGTTTTGACCATGGTCTTTCATTTATCTTGATGGTCATTCATGTTTTATTTATTAAAATATATATTATGAAAGAACCGTGGAATGGTACTATTTCACAATATGACTGTGCTCTGTGAAAAGGAGGTTTAATGCATGTCCCTTAAGTGTCCTCTCAGATTAGCCTACGCGGTCTGCACAGGCTTATCATGGAGGACACTTTCTGGTTTTATAATATTTTCGTTTCAAGAATGTCTCTCCTTAGCAAAAATCCAGTTTAGGCGGAAAGTGTTGTCCACACAGGCTAATCTGGGACGACACTTTCCGCACATTCATTAAACTCCCTTTTCACAGAGCAGGGCTCATATGAATTTCACACATGACTTACCGCCACAGTGTAAATAGGTACAGGTACATCAGCTGCCAAGAAAGTCCAAACGCATTCGCCCGAGAGAATGTTGCTCAACCTCAGGTTTCTAAAATCACAACAGCTCTCATAAGTTGTCCATTCATATAGATTTAAGGTGAGTGTGCTTATATCTTAAGGTTGAGTATCAGTTTTAAGTGAGATTTCATATTCCTAGGGCAATTTTCATATTCAAATTGAGCCTGGTTTTCAGTTCAAGATATGCCTGATGTTTATATTTAAGCTCAGCCTCATGGTATGTTTAAATTGCGTCTGATTTTCAAAAGTAGCGGCGTTCGTGAAGCGTAACTTCCCTAAAGATTTACAAACTTTACAAACAAGTACAACAAAATTAATAACAAAAGGAATACACTTAAGAATTTGGGAGCAAGAATTACGCCTTTAATTTACTGCACTTCACCAATGTAGTTTGAAGCATTGTACCTATTTAGTTGTTCAGATATTTTTGAGACAAAATTTAAATATGAGCTACAAATAGTAATTCTAAACATATGAAAGCACTGAGAACTATGACATTTGCGCACTGCACTATCCCTTGCAATGAAGTTTGAGTTTGATATCTCTAATAGTTGTAAAGGTATTCTCCAGACAAGAAATGCATGATAGGGATGCCCTGTCAGCAAGTAGTTAAAGAAAATCACAAGACAGATATAACAGCAATTGTACTGGATAACTAATGGATATTATAACCAACAGTAATGATAAGTGACGGTTAATAAAATACCCACTTGTCTTTTACAATTGTCAAAATATTACTTATTTTCTTTTGATTAACTTCAAATGTTCAATAAAAAAAACACACTCATTCCTTGCATGTTTTGTTCAATGACCATACAAAACTTCACACTACACAATAACTGTAAATCTAGCCTATGCATTACCAACTCATTAATTATTCACATGATTAAAGTTATTTTTCATAAAGACATAACTTTAAAATTAAAATAGCCACCCACCTAATATGGACAAAATAATTTATGATTATTCAAACAAGCTAATGGAAAAGAAGACTGTTTCATCCTGCATAATATTATTAATCAAGTAATGAATACAAAAACTCTTCTGCCTGTGGTACAAAATTTCTTTTCTATTTGTAGATTTGATAAATGGACTGATTAAAATGACAGACTAAATAAAGTTACAAGTAGGGAAATATGATCTGCATTATTAAAGGCTTTACAAGATCCACTTTACTTGAAACATCTGTTGAGATATGTATTAATGTGATGGAACATTAGATTTCAGATAACCCGAGATTTCTATTATTGTTAAATGTGCCATGAATATGAAATATGAATATAAATCAGTGGATGATCATTATTCGTTCATAAAACCTGAACATTATATTTCAAACAAGATAAACATAAATTTGACAATTTTTATACAATCATTACCAACTTAATAGGCTGTAAAATTCTCCCTAAACCAACAATGATGCGCTTGAGACCTGATCCATATATAAACAGATAAAGTACATAATTTTCTTGATACAATAAATCAAGACTTTCATAAATTCTAACCGCTTAAACAAACAGTAGGATCATTTAACCTGTGTTTTGAGACTCTAAAAATAAAAGCTTGCACAGCAGGTAACTAAAAACCTACGCTGATGTTGATTTTGATTAAATTTCTTCATTATGGTGCTTGTAGAGAACAATCCTCTTAATACTTAAGAACATAACACATGAAAGCCATATTGGAAAAAGAAATGAAATTCTCCAATCAATCAAACAGATATAGACTTGCATCAACAAGACACATCAACTGGTGTCTAATCACTTTGATGTTTATGGGATGAGGCGAAAACCCCATAGCTGTAAGGTATATGCCACCTGTTAATCTCTGGAGACTTGCTTTTACAGATCATATCTGGCTTTTAAACACAAGTGGGTATTGTTTATCGAGAAGAGGGGCCATTCTCTATTAGTGCACACCTGGTAAAGTGGTATGGAACAAGAGTGGAAAGAAGAGCAAAAGAGAAAAAAGAATGAGACACAACAATTATTAGCTTAAAATAACAGTATCATCATTAAACATGTTCATTTCTATACAGCTATTTAGTGCCTAAGTCTGGCGTGTTCCTTTTTTCTTCTTCTTGTAGCTGAAGTGATTTCTTCAGCAATTTTGATAACCAGAGATGCCTAATAATTTGAAAAGAAAATTCTGATAAGGCATCATTGAAAATTTGAAAAGGAACAGATGCCAGCGAATAGCAAGAAAAAAGATGGATCAATTCTTCTGTATTTGCTAATAATACGGTTCGTAATAAGGTGGTAACATGTAAATGTGGCACATCTGCCACAGCAACCTATAGTGCCACAGCAACCTATAGTGCCACAGCAACCTATAGTGCCACAGCAACCTACAATGGCCCACAGCAACCTATAGTGCCACAGCAACCTATAGTGCCACATTAACACATAGTGCCACAGCAACCTATAGTGCCACATCAACCTATAGTGCCACCATAAGATATAGTGTCTCATCAACATATGGTGCCACATCAACATATTGTGCCACAACAACCTAAAGTGCCACAGCAACCTATAGTTCCACAGCAACATATAGTGCCAAAGCAACCTATAGTGCCACAGCAACCTATAGTGCCACAGAAACATATAGTGCCACAGCAACCTATAGTGCCACCATAACATATAGTGTCACAGCAACCTATAGTGCCACATCAACATATAGTACCACAGCAACCTATAGTGCCACATCAACCTATAGTGCCACAGCAACCTCTAGTTCCACAGCAACCTATAGTGCAACAGCAACCTATAGTGCCAAAGCAACCTATAGTGCCACAGCAACCTATAGTGCCACAGCAACCTATAGTGCCACAGCAACATATAGTGCAACAGCAACCTATAGTACCACAGCAACCTATAGTGCCACTATAACATATAGTGTCACAGCAACCTATAGTGCCACAGCAACATATAGTGCCAAAGCAACTTAAAGTGCAACAGCAACCTATAGTGCCAAAGCAACCTATAGTGCCACAGCAACCTATAGTGCCACAGCAACATATAGTGCCACAGCAACCTATAGTGCCACCATAACATATAGTGTCACAGCAACCTATAGTGCCACAGCAACCTATAGTGCAACAACAACCTATAGTGCTGAATCAACCTATAGTGCCAAAGCAACCTATAGTGCCACCATAACATATAGTGCCACAGCAACCTATAGTGCAACAGCAACCTATATTGCCAAAGCAACCTATAGTGCCAGAGCAACCTATAGTGCCACAGCAACCTATAGTACCACAGCGACCTATAGTGCCACCATAACATAGAGTGCACAGCAACCTATAGTGCAACAGCAACATATAGTGCCAAAGCAACCAATAGTGCCACAGCAATCTATAGTGCCACAGCAACCTATAGTGCAACAGCAACCTATAGTGCAACAGCAACCTATGATGCCAAAGCAACCTATAGTGCCACAACAACCTTTAGTGCCACCATAACATATTGTGTCACAGCAACCTATAGTGCCACCATAACATATATAGCCATAGCAACCTATAGTGCAACAGCAACCTATAGTGCCAAAGCAACATATAGTGCCACCATAACATATAGTGCAACAGCAAATTATAGTGCCTAAAGCAACCTATAGTGCCAAAGCAACATATAGTGCCACAGCATCCTATAGTGCCACATCAACATATTGTGCAACAGCAACCTATAGTGCCACAGCAACCTATAGTGCCAAAGCAACTTATAGTGTCACAGCAACCTATAGTGCCACAGCAACCTATATTACCACAGCAACCTATAGTGCCACCATAACATATAACACCACAGCAACCTATAGTGCCAAAGCAACCTATTGTGCCACAGCAACCTATAATGCCAAAGCAACCTATAGTCCCACAGCAACATAAAGTGCCACAGCAACCTATAGTACCACAGCAACCTATAGTGCCACCATAATATATAGTGCCAAAGCAACCTATAGTGCCACAGCAACCTATAGTCCCACAGCAACCAATAATACCACCATAACATATAGTGTCACAGCAACATATAGTGCCACAGCAACCTATAGTGCCACAACAACCTATAGTGCCACAGAAACATAAAGTGCCACAGGAACACATTGTGCAACAGCAACATAAAGTGCCACAGCAACATATAGTGCAACAGCAACATATAGCAACACAGCAACATATAGTTCAACAGCAATATATAGTGCCACAGAAACATATTGTGCAACAGCAACATATAGTGCCAAAGCAACCTATAGTGCCACTTTATCCCGCCAACATATAGAGGATACTAGTGCAGAATTACAGGGGTGGCCTGTTCCATAGGGACTTGAACAATTTTGTGTAACTGTCATGAAACTTTATGAAAGTTTAAGAGGACAAAGAAAGAATATAAAGTTTTATATTCCCCAAATAGGCTCTTGTTGTTTTTGGATTATTGCAGTAACTTAGTTTCATTTAAAGAGATAAAAACAAATACAAAGCAAATATATTTATTTCTTTAAAGAGAAAATCTCCTTGGTTACAGCATGCTAATGCCAGGTTTTATCAACACCTTGTCAGGATACACTTTTAAAGCTTCCAGTAAGAAAGCATTATTGAAGATACAAGACAAGTGTCATTAGGACAAATTCCCCCATTCTACTTCTAATTTTTAAATATGACCTTTTGTTTCTGAATGTGACCTTGACCTTTGAAGTATAAACACAGTGTTACAAGTGACATTTCTTATAATGTTTTAGTTTTGTGCTACCGGTAAGTTATTTTAAAATCAATGAATATATGGCAACACTATGACTCAGACATGAATTTTCAGGCTGTTATATGGCAAACTTTGACCCAAGACCTCGGAGTTTAACGTTGACCTTTGAAGTAGGGAAACAGTTGTTACATGCAACATTGTCTTTTGATGGTTTACATTTGTGCCAAGTGATTGTAAATCCATCAATATATGGCACCAAAAGGGCGGACACAGGAATTTTCTGACAGACCACAAGACATTGCAGAGACTGACAGTTGGACACCGCCGCCTTCTTCAAAAAGGGCATTCAAACTACTTCACTAGACAATAATGTAAATATGTACAATATACCCATACACAAAAGAATTTAGGCAACTGAAGAAGAAAACAATTTCAAATGTTATTTAAATTAAAGTCCTGTCATTTATTGCTTATGTCTCTCAAAAAATGTTATATCATTATATACAATACAGTCATAACATATATGTTGAAATATGTTTTCAAATTGTTAAGGATGGTCCTTTGATACTTAATATAATTGTCCTAAAACTGTTTTGAAAATCAAATTTCTATCTTTGATTAATCATATTTATTGAAATACAAACAAAACTAAAAACATACATAATTATTTCAAAAATCTCCTACAATTTTTTACACAATGTTCATTTACTTCTTTACCAATTGCAATTCAGAGATTTACTTTCCTTTGTGCAAAAATGTATCACAACAATTCAAACAATTTCTTCCATGTAATTGTAATATCTTAATTTCAAAGATGAAAACTACTAAAGCATTTTTAAACTGTGTTCTGACCTAACTTACTAACATACAAACGATAACTTAATTTTCCCCAACGTCACTCTTCCATGTCAATTTTTATTATCTTAATTTCAAAGATGAAAACTTTTGAAGAATTTTGAAACTGTGTTCCGACCTAACTTACTGACATACAAAAGATATCTTAATTTTTCCCAACATCACTGTGTGATCTATACGCGTATAACATAAATATTTGTGACAACAATGATTGTATGGGGTAAATTAAAATATACGAGCTAAGTTAAATTAATTTTTCACAGGCTTTGGCCGTAAGATCTTCTAAAATTTCATGATGCCTGTCATTAAATACATATTACGGTAAATAGGTACATTTTACAAGCAACAGGAAATCTTAAATAACAAAAGCTGACTAAACCATGAGCAAGATTCATCTGAGAGTGGAAAGATAGGCTTAATACTTTTCAAGTACTGGGAACCGATAAGAGCCCTGTGTCTTTAATGAATCTTTCAATTACTTGGTAAAGAGAACAATCTGCAGTACATGAAATATAGAGCCATGGGTTGGAAATAGAATACAAATTAGTCAACAAACTTATATTTTTATCGGGCAAACAGTTCAGCTTTGGGTTCAGAATGTTGGGCTGTTAATAGAGTACTTCTAAAGGATTTGCCATCAGCTTTACATGCTGTGTCAGAGAGGGTTGAAAATCAGACATTCACAGATGAGAATGCAGGCTACATTCCAATAAAAGTTGCCCACCTGAAGAATTTCAGACTTAACCACTTGATGTTATTAATGAATCTTTACACTGGATCATTTAAAATGCATCAGCAAGGTTGTAATTTAGTTTTCATAAACACAATCTGGGCAGACAACATTTTGATGTGCTATATTTTCTCGTCTGCATTTTTAACTGAATATGTGATTCAGATACATGTAATTGCACCAAAAATACATTTGTTGTCTATTTTATAGTTTTCCTTGTGTTTTAACTGATTACAACACCAAATAATTATTTGAAAATATATTTACAGTTTTTTTTTAAGTTCATCAACTAATATTTATTGAATCTATAGAACTAGGTTAATAAAGTATTTTATTAACATATTTATACTTCAATTACAGTATTAATTTAAAAAAAATATTTTCATTTTAATTTCTTTGATAAGATTTTGGTCTATGTGGCATGAGTCAACTTTAATTTACAAAATCTATTTCTCTTAAATGGTCAAGTATGGAAAACAGTTCAAAATTTTAAGATAAAGGCAAAAGTTCTGAGTTGGAATGTTAATGTTTAAGATTTATTGCCTCTTGCAGTCTAAAACAAAACTTGAAGACAAATAAATAATCTCCCCAATACATCCTTTCATACAAGAGCACAGCATAACGGGTGCCACGCTCGGCTGCGAAAGCTTGTAAATTTTTTTTTTTTTTTTAGAGGTCACAGTGACCTTGACCTAGTGACCCAACAAGAGATGTGTTTGTCAGAAATACAATGCCCCCTACTGCGCCGCAATGAAATAAAATTTCTATTTATCATTTGGCAGGTATAGAAATCATCTCCCTTTAAAAGTTATTACTTCCCTTGAATTTTGTCCAATCCAACTGGGAGGGGGCGGGGGGGGGGGGGGGAGGGTCTCACAGTCAATTATGACCATGTCAGACATCACTGACAACCAAGGCCTGTGGTTAAAAAGAGATCATAACCAGAGTAGATCATGTCTCTATTGACATAAGTCCACAGATATGTTATGAACATCAAAGAAATTATATCATTAAAAAAAAACTTTGAAAAATCTATCATTTGGGTTATAAATAATCGAAATAATAAATCTGTACAGTAACTGTGAAAAGAACTTCAATTCTTGGTAAGGAAATAAATATTATGAGATTTATAATTATATAAATTACTTCCCTTGAAAATAATTGTCAGTAACAAATCTCTATTTTTAGTAGCAAATAATTAAAAGCCACTATACTGTAACTGTAGATTCACCACTCAGATGTGTAACTCCATGAGATACACATGCATGCCAAATATATAAAGTGGCTATGTTCAATATTGAATAATTTTCTCCCTTTTTAAAGCTTATTACTTCCCTTAAATCTGTATTTTTTTACCATAGACCGTAAAGGATGACCTTGACCTTTTACCACAATGTGTTTGTCAGAAACACAATGCCGCCTACTGTGCCGCTTTGATTTATTTAACAAAAATATACGTGGGAAAGGTCAGATAACTATGTCCATTTAAAGCTTATTACTTCCATTGACTTTGTTTTTTAGACCCTAGACCTTGAAGGATGATGTTCACCTTGAAATTTTACCACTCAAAATGTGCAGCTCCATGAGATACACATGCATGCCAAATATTAAGGTGCTATCTTCAATATTTAAAAAGTTATGACCAATGTTAAGGTTTTAGCATGACGCTTACGGCGGACGGCGAGCTGGCTATGACAATAGCTCGGGTTTTCTTCGAAAACAGCCTCGCTAAAAATAACATTATTTCATTATTTGGAATTCGTCCACTAATGTCATAACATACAACAACCAGTTAGAAGAGTAGAAGCTTGTTCATTAATTTTTTACTGTTTTTTTTTAATTCTCAAAACTCTACAACATAACAATTTAAAGCAGGCTTATCAAGTAGGGAGTGTTCATGTTTTTTATGAAGATGTTTATTACAGAGTCATTCAAGGTCTCGAACCTTGTTTGCTTTAGATAAAGATGAACATGCCCCTTAACTTGAGATATCTAGAGTGTGAGAGAGCCCATTTTATCCCGTGGGTCTAAGAGATTAAATAACAAGAGTACCCTGTGTGCCAAACACTTTACTGACTGCAAGTTAATGCACTTGTTACAAATTTATATTATTTCAAAATTGAAGGTTTGGGGATGTAAAAATGAAACAAAATGAAAGTCTGGGGTGGTATTCCAGAAGCATCTTAAGTTAAACTTTATTTTTATCCTTAAATTGGGAATTTTTCTTAAGTGTTTCATTTCATACTGCAATAGTAAGGCAACAAAAATTACATAAAATAACAGCATTTTGTCAATGTTATTTGAGGAATACCAAAAAAACATGCATGTCTTTATTTAGTTAAGAAATATAAAAACATTGTAATTTTGAACTTAAGTGAAAATATTTAAGAAATGATGTTTGTGGAATACGACCCCAGACCAACAAACCACCATAAGGCAACAGAGTGATTTCAATAATAACCACATGGCTGCAGTGGCACTAATACCACATTCAGTAAAAATAATGTATAGATTAGAAATATGTATTAACCCATTTATGCCTGGCATCTAGAAAAAAGGCCTTGGCAAACAGCGTAGACCCAGATGAGACGCCGCATCATGTGGCGTCTCATTTGGGTCTGTGCTGTTTGCTTAAAGGAATTTCTGTAAGAAATATTCTAAATATAGAAATAAATATAACAGACATCCCTAATTTTGGAAATAAATTGATCCAATTTAGAAGGACGGGAGAGACCACTAGACATAAATGGGTTAAGGACACTTAAATTTCAATACCTATTAATTATATACCACAAGTGTTCAAAGGCTAAAATGATAAAATGTTCACGTCAAACCTAACATAGTTACAACATTCAACACTGTTTATCATTTATAAAATTCATCTGAAAAGCAGGCTAACTCCCCACTTCAAACACAGACACAAAATCAAATTTCCCTACAAGACGAAATCATCAGCTTGCGCAACAAACCAATTATCTACAAGTCTGGCCTCAAGCATGCCATTCAACCAGATGTATTCCATAGTAAATGTCAAAACATCAATTTAGCTAGCTAATGCCCATGTAAATTTTATGATAAACAAGAACATGGCTAGTTAATCAGGACTGATGAAACAAGAATGTTTGTTGATTGGTGAGAAATTGAGAAATCATGCTTCTTATTAGCTGTGTTTATGTGGAGAAATGCGTCATTAACATTACAAGTGTCTGGAAGACAGTGAACAATATATAGTCAAGGGAAGTAACACATTGCATGACATGGATTGAAAGTATTGCAGTACTAACTTCCCTTGATAAGAATATTTCAGATTTAAAGTGATATTATGGGCATTTTTCACTGTTAAATTGAGCTGAAAAGAATTAACAGGTCAAAAGAGTAAGTTTAAATGTGGTTACCGACCAATTATATGCAACTCATCTTGCTACCAGTTGTTTATAAAATATATTTTATATTTTACGTGACCCACCCAGTCCTGTAAGCCGAAATGATCCGTAAAACAAAATGGTGTCTTTGTGTCGTACAAACGAATCTGCACTAAAACTAAATTTAGGTTCACATTGTACATGCGTGATCAGTTGTCAAACGAAAGTACGGTTGATATTCAAATGCATTATTTTTCTCTTTCCGGGATATTGTTTTAGTATGTTGATGCTGCATTAACAAATATAAGTGTATATGAAGTGAAAACAACTGTTGCGATAGACACCTATAAACTGTTAAATGCCCATAATATCACTTTAATTATTCAAACATTTCATAATGTCCAATTTATTTTCTTTAAAGTGATGTAGGCTTTGGTAATGCCTCAAATATGATTGAAGATAGACAAAAGTATGCCTTTAGCTAAATGTTTTTATGTATTAAGTTTACCTTATCAGAGATGACAAGGTTTCTTAGTGTCTGCCAGTCACCTTCTTGTCAGTGTGTCCAACAATTTTAGTTACTGTTTAACTTAAAACCTAACAGTCTGATAACCAACAAACTGCATGTGTGTGGAAACAATATCGAGGCCAAGTTTGGTAACAATCCAGATCACATTTGATGCTATATTGAGTCATGTCCCTTGAATTACCTAAAATTAACCCTTGCTCTGAGAAAACAGGGTGAAAATGGCCAAGTGAAATAGCTTTTGCAACCAGCAACAAACCAGACCAGCCTGCAAGTAACTCCCAGTCTGTTCCAGTTTTATGCTGTTTGCTGCTCATCAGTAATTAAGGGTTGGAAATGAAACCTTCAAAACTTGAATCTAGTAAGAAAGGTCTTTAATTTAATTTAACTTTGTAACGGACTACAAATGCGTAAAAATACGTATCTAAGTGGGAAAGGGTTATATGAGGAATACCATTAATGCGGAAATTGTCTTCCCTGATAAGCTTGTGCGGTCTGCAAAGACGACTGGGATGACACTCTATTCATATGCATTAACCCTTTCAGCGCTAGAACCGAATTTTGAAGGCCTTTGCAAACAGTTTGGATCCAGATGAGACGCCACAGAACGTGGCGTCTCATCTTGATCCAAACTGTTTGCTATTCTGATAGTATTCTTTGAAAAAAAATCTTAGAAAATGCTTATTTTAGAAATTCAGCAGACAACATTTTAGCAGACGATAAATTTCCCAGCATGCAAAGGGTTAAGCCTCGTTTTCCTAGAGCACTGCTCAATTGTTTGTTTTTCATCTTTTTTCTCTAAGTCTGAACAATCTTCACCAAAGTTTCACAACTGTTTTTTCCTTAAACAAAACAAAACTGTTTAACAAACAGTTCTTCCTTAATAACTTCTTAAACAGTTTACTTATTCAAAAATCTTTTCAATGTTCAACCAGTCATAATCTTACCCATCTTTAGAAGCAGAAACAACATGGCTCCCATCAAAGGCAATGCTTGTCACACCCATTTTATGGCCGCGTATCACATTGGAACAGAAATAGGTTGCCCGTCGCCAAACGCGCACTGTTGTGTCTTCTGAGCCAGAAACCCTGGAAATAGGTTATACACTTATTCAGCTCATTGCAAGTGGAAGGAGAAAGACACCTGCGCTAATTATGCAAACTAGAAATTTAAAAAATGTCACAGACATTATTAATACAGCCGTAAAAACCAAAGGCTGCAAATACGTACATGAAGTCCTGGTTCAAGGCCAGGCATGTGACACTGTCACTGTGGTCGGTGAGGATGTGGTGGCGACAGAGATTACGCAAGTCCCAAATCTGAAACCAAGTAATGTACAGCATAATTCCTGTGGTCATTCGAGCCTTGTATTGGGAAAACTAGACTTAATTCATAAGCCTAAAATGCTTAAGTGTTGTCCCAGATTTGCCTGTGTAGTCCGCAAAGTCTAATCAAGGAGAAAACTTTCCACTTTTATTTTAAAAAAATGTTTAAAGGAGGTTTCTTTCTTAACGCAAATCCACTCTAAGCAGGAAGTGTCGTCCCGGATCAGTCTACAATAAAACCTGCATTAAGCCCCATTATCCCAGAACGCTGCTCATTTCATCAGCATAAAGTGACAGGACAAAAGTATATGTAAGGGTTATGTAGTTCTTATTTAACGTGTGTAAGTGTTTATTTCTTTTGATACTTTATTTTTATTTTAGGGCATATAAGGGTATTTAGGGTAAACTTAAATGCAGCAAATTTTGCTGATTAAAGAGAACAACCAACAATTAGACTGAAGATGTCTGAATGAAGAATACTATTCAAGAAAGAAAGCTAATCGACCTTAATATTTCTTGGTGTTGTCCATTTACAATTTTTCTGCTTAATATTTTATATTTTGATTACAGTGAAAACCAAAATGACACACTTTACACCATAGCATATTTGCACATTCCAATTTAATATTGTATGCATATAATTTATTTTTTTTTGCTATTAAGAATATCAAACTTGGCACTTTGTTGTTGCCCTAGTGTTGTTAAGAATAATATTAAAACAAGTGTTTGTCTCACAGATCCTGACAAATGCATCAAAAATGGCTGCCACACATTGTTTTGACCATCTGAATTTGTCTTAATCCAAAAGTAGGTCATGTCAAGGTCAAAATGAGGTCAGGTGATGTGTATATGTTGACAGTGTTCAAACACATCATCCATGCAAGTATCAAATCTATGTAGAAAGCATTAGTGGTATTTGACAAAATGCCTCATTGTGGGTCAACCAAAATGGACCCTCTAAATAAGCTTTAATTCAAACGAAGATTTAAATCAAGGTCAAAGTTAGGAAAGGGCCATGCAATGATATTGAGATGTGGCCATTTTTTAACAAAACCAATGCTCAAACTACAAAACGGGCATAAATCTTTTAAGTTACATGTCAGAGTTGAATACCTATAGTAGAAATAGTCATAGGATATGTTACAAAAGATTGTGGCATGCGATCTCAGTTTAATTTAATTTCAATTTTATCATTACAATGGGTTCTTACACCAGGAAAATATTAATTCAAAGAGCAATATGGATCATACAAATATTTAGGAGCGCAACCATGCAATTGGTTTGTTGCAAGATAATTACCCCATGTGCTAGTGTCTGACATTCACGCATAAATGATTGTATCGTGGTCTTGCACAGAATGTAGTCAAATGATCACATGTGCAATTTAAAATCAAAATCTTTACCCATAACAAGGGATATTCAAGTTCAAAAAGTGTTGCGACAGAAAAGTCTCCAAGTGCATGCTGCATCAGAAAAGTATCCAAAGAGCTTGTTGTGTTAGAAAAGTCTCCAAGTGTAAATGTGGGAAGTTTCATTTGAATACCTGTTGTTAACAAAGTGCCATGGAGATTTGGCATGTTAACCTTAACCAGAGCACTTTGCAGATTCCAACATTTGGATGAGTAGTATAGCAGAGCCTTTTGAGTGAATAGTTGAGCAATTGGATAGGTACTATTAATTAACGCTTTTCAAAAGATGATCCTTTTTTTAAATAAACCACAGAAACACAGTGTTAGCTGGTCAGTGAGCCCCTAAAACACATAAAATAACCTACCATAATAGTAGTGTCCCAGGATCCAGTGGCTAACTCATTCCCATAGAACTGCAGACATCTAACTCCTCCCTGTCAATGGAGTAACAAGTAGAGAATTTGAGTAATCTTAACTTTACTTGTTTTGTAGATTAAAATGCAAAATATATGTAGAGTTAGTTCAAACCAACACAATTATCATATTAATAATAACTTAAATATACTTACCAAAATACAAAAACAACCCAACAGATGAACAGCCTCACCTGAACCATGTCTGAAGGACATGGATGCCTTCACTTTATATGTTACTGGACACAGTCTTTTGGAACTATTTCTACACATCAAGCCTATTCCACAATTGTGACATTGACCTGTCAGTGAGCACTATAGTTGTTGAATATAACATGTTGCCTTGAAATTATGAAAGATTTTGGTTATGCACTATAAAGTAAAAGAACTGACAGTCGCTTCAATATCTGCTATCATAATTACCATATTAGAACAATAAAAAAACGCTTCATGTGTGTAATTTGACCTTTACCTTTAGGCAAGCATCATAATTGTGCACAAAACAAGTCTCTGTCATTCAATGATAATATCTGCAAATTAATTTCAAACTCAAATAATGCACAGTTATTTTTGGGACATATACTTTCAATGTATAAATATGATGATTACTTTAAAATCATTATTATTTGAGTTTATTTAATGCTTTCCGGTGGTTTATAGGGAAATATCAGTGAATTAAAACTGATAATTTCACTGTTTCAAACAGTGAAAATTATCAGTGAGAATTATCGATTATTTTCATTGTTTACTGTGAAATGATGTCATTTTTTTGACGAAATGACGTCATTATCCCAGCAAAATTCTTTAGTTAAACTCTTGAACAATGTATATAAACTGTGAAAAATGCATTAAATAAAAAGAAAATTTGTTGGATTCGGTGGATTATCGATTTTAATTCACTCATGATCATAGAAAATATATATTTTCACTCGTGGCTGTGCCACTCGTGAAAATATTCTTTTCTATGATCACTCGTGAATTAAAATCGATAATCCACCGGATCCAACAAATATACTCTATAAAATCATTATTATTTGAGTGACATTAATTTAAGTAGATTTTGTGGATACACAAATCTACAAGTTTAAGACCTCAATGTACAATTTTAACTATGTTTAAATTTATAAAGAATTAATTACTCTAGACACAAAATACGTTAATATTATTTGTTATCAAAACGGCCATCCTGTGTTTGTTTTGCAATTCATATCATTCCAGATACGATACAAAGAGAAGTAACTTAAAATTACACTTTGTTCAAAGCTGACACTTGCCATTCCTGTTTTTCAACTTATTTTAAATCGTACATGTGGTATTGCGGACAATTTTGTTGTTCTTAACTCTTTCAATGCTGGAACCAAATTTTGAAGGCCTTTGCAAACAGTTTGGATCCAGATGAGACGCCACAGAATGTGGCGTCTCATCAGGATCCAAACTGTTTGCTATTCTGATAGTATTATATGAAAAAAAATCAAAGAAAATGCTAATTAAAAAAATTCAGCAGACGACATTTTAGCAGACGACAAATTTCCCAGCATGCAAAGGGTTAAAATGATCAGATAATTACAATGCTCTGTCCACTCTGACCTTTAGCTTGAAGCGAGTGACATGGTTTCGTATACAACACATCATCTTGATATGATCACAATTGACAATTGAAGCCAATTTATTTTGAAATCCAATAAGCACTACAACTAATAAATCTGAAACAAATACATACTTTTAAATATAACCATATATGGAGGATTAAACAAGACTTGCGTTTTTGTGAAACACAATGACCCCTACTGCGCTTTGAGACCACACAGCAGCTATTTCAAAGAAATTTGTTAAGTCTATAAGGCCCATAACTTCGCCAAAAATCAATGGACTAACACAAATTCCACACTTTATCTGTAAAGCATGTAGGTACACTCAAACACCAAATATCAGCTCAATGTCTGAAAGCATTTTATAAAAACTTCCAAAAATATAGAGGTCATGGTCATATAGGTAGACTCACATACCAAAAATCAGCTAAATATCTAAAAGTATTATGTAAAAAATCTCTGGAAAACAAAACGCTGAACAGACAGACAGACAGACGGACAGACAGTGCAACTTCTATATGCCACCTTACCAGGGGCATAAAAACTTCAAGGTTCCACTGTGATGTTGACCTTGACATTTGAGCAAGCTACATGGTTTTGCACCTGAAACATTGCCTTGATATGCTGATTGTTTGTGGCAATTTATTAAAAAACCCTGTCAGGCACAACTAAGTTATGGGCCGGATACAAACATTTACTTTCACTTCAGCCATAAAAGGACAAGAGCTGTCTCCATCGGGAGACATATGCCCCCGAAAAACGCTTTTTCGAAACCTAAACGCATATTTCAAAACCTAAATGTGGACCCTAAGTTCAAGGTCAAGGTCAAATGGGTCAAAATTTGTGTGGGTATGGAAAGGCCTTGTCCATATACACATGCATACCAAATATGAAGGTAACATCTGAAGCGACATAGAAGTAATGAGCATTTTTCGAGCTGAAACGCAATTTTTTGATGATTCAAGGGCCGTAACTAAGAAGTGCCTGGGTAAATTTGGCTTATTATTAAACTTAACCTAGATTTGATTGCCTTACACATTTTTATGAAGTATGGTGAAGATCCGATGACAATTGCTGGAGTTATTGAGCGGAAACGAGAAAAAACTTAATTTTTTGATGATTCAAGGGCCGTAACTCAAGAGTGTCTTGGTCAATTTGGCTGATCATCAAACTTGACCTAGATCTTATGACCTTTATTTTCATGAAGTGTGGCAAAGATCCTATGAACACTGTATTATGTGAATTGGGAATAGGACATCAAACTGGGAATGGACATCATTTTGGTGATTTTCTCAAACAAGACTATTCATTTCATGATCTACATATATTTTTGTAATATATTATCTATAATTTAAGCTTAATAAGAAATTTTCCATGACTTTTTCATTAACAGTGATTGAATTTTTATCATTTAAAGTGTATTTTTAAACCGTGTCCATGCGCGGCATGGACACAGTTTCATTTCATGAGGATTTTTTTTTTAATTAATAAAAAATCCAGTTTTGAAGTAAAATCAATTTAAATGATGCTATTATATATGCAAGTATATGTTTTAGTTATAATTTGTAAAACTAGATAAATACAACAGATAAAACTGCATATTATGCACTTTTGATAAAACACAATTTATTCCCAAATTGATGTCTTATTCCCAATTCACATAATACAGTGTAATATGACATTTGCTCTAGTTATTAGGTGGAAACGAGAAAAAACGCAATTTTTCGATGATTCAAGAGCCGTAACTCAGGAGTCTCTGGGTCAATTTGGCCGATTATCAAACTTGACCTAGATGTTATTGTCTTACACGTTTTCATGCAGTTTGGTGAAGATCTGATGACAATTGCTCGAGTTATTGAGCGGAAACAAGAAAACCCCCAATTTTACAATGATTCAAGGGCCGTAACTCAAGAGTGTCTTGGTCAAGTTGGCAGATTAATGAACTTGACCTATATGTTATTGCCTTCCACATTTTCATGAAGTTTGGTGAAGATCTGATGACAATTGCTTCACTTAGTGATTGTAAACTAATCCGGACCGAAGGACTAACGAATGGACAGTGCGATTATAATATGCCCCCAGAACCTATGGAAGTGTGACCTTGACCTTGGAGGGATAAACATGCTTTCCAGGCAACAATTACTCTTAATATGATATAATTTGAGCCCAAACATTTTCAAATCAAATTATGCATTACAAAGAAATTATGCAATGGAAAAGGATGTGCAAAATTCTCCCACACAGGCACAAAGACGGACAGGTGTAACACTAAATGGTGAGGGGAATTAAGGTTTGTGGGGAAAATGAGTGTGCTTCTTACGATGCCATAATACTGGTTCAAAAACATGGTCATTTACAATCATTTAATTTCAGCAAATGAAATTTTGCATGAAAGCTTTAAATTCTGAAATCTTATACAATACATTCAAGTGTATATGATAAATGTATTGCTTAAAAGTTACCCTCACCTTGTGCCCCAAGAACTTATGCAGACTGCGACCACTGCGTATGTCCCACATTCTGATAACGCGGTCCAATCCTGCTGAAACCAGTCTGCGTTTGTCAAATTGTACACAGGTTATCCCACTCATATGACCCTGTGAAAAATCAATCAGTTAATCAAATAAAATGTTGTTAAATGTTTATTACAGTATTTGCTAATAGTAACAAAACTGTAAACAATTTAACGGGACTTTATAGACCAGTGGCTACATTAATCGGTCTTAAAAGAACCGTAAACACAGTCACAGGATTGACTTATTAGAACTGGAAACAAATTCACATGACTTAAAACACACTGTCAACACATTCACAAAACTTAGAAAAGTGCAAACACATTCACAGAACTTAATGTAACTGTCAACACATTCACTAGATTTAAATAAAACTGTAAATATATTCAATGGACACAACATTTTTAAAAACACATTAACAGAACTTAATGGAACTTATACATAATTGAAGGATGTAAAAGTACTGCAAAAACAATAAAAAGACTTTAAAATAAACACATTCACATATCTTACAGAATTGTAAACACATTTAAAAGATTGATAAGAACTGTAAACACATTGAGATGTTTTAACAGATTTGTAGACACAATCAAGAGGATTTATACAAATACATTTACAGTGCTGTAAACACATCAAAGGACTTTATTGAACTATTCATTCAGTCATAGGACTTAATAGACCTATAAAATCTGTTTACTCAAAAGACTTAATAAAGTTATTAAAACATGCACATGACTAAATAGACCTATTATAACATTCACATGAATTAATAGACCTATTAACCTTTTACCAGTACTTAAAAGATCTATTAACACATTCAAAAGACTGAATAGACCTATGAACACATTCAGAGGACTTAGTAGACTGATTAAGACATCCACATGACTTAATAGACATTCTCGGAACTATATAGACCAATAAAAACATTCACATGACTTAAAAGTCCTATCAAAACTTTCACAGGACTTTAAAGTCTTATTTACACAATCACGGGACTTAACAAAACTATTAACAAATTCACAGACTTAATAGACTTTTTAAACATTCACAGGACTTAGTAAACCTATTTACAAATTCACAGAACTTAATAGACTTTTTAAACATTCACAGGACTCATTAAACCTATTAACAAATTCACAGACTTAATAGACTTTTTAAACATTCACAGGACTTATTAAACCTATTAACACATTCACAGACTTAATAGACTTTTTAAACATTCACAGGACTTATTAAACCTTTTAACAAATTCACAAGACTTAATACACCAATTAACACTTAAACAGATTCATAAAAATGGTGATAAAGCTACCCCACCTGTAGTTTCCTGGCCCTCAGCACACTCCTCACTTCCCCCACAAACCTGGGCGGTCTTGTGTACCTGGGGGTGTGGTCCTGACCACTGGGGGAGCCCTGGGGCTCCTGGTGCCACTTCAGACTCATGTTAGCCTTAGCCTTGCCCTAAAACAGGCACATTTAAAATATGAGCGTCATTCTGTGAAAACTGGGTTAAATGCATGTGCATAGGTAGTCTTATTTATAAGAAGCGCAAAGAATTTAGAGATACTTTTTTATATGGGCTAAATTCTTTGGAACGTCTTATTGGGGAAAAGTCCATTATGTGTTGGACACCAGAAAGTTTAAATTTTCATCAATTTGCGTAAAATTGCAAAATAACATTACCAACTCATAATGTTTTAGTTCAGAAAGTCCATTTTTATCTCAAATATCTTCGAATTGAAGTTAGAAAGGCATAAATTCTACAGTTTAACTTCTGCTTAAATCGCAAAACAATCACTGACCTGTCGCCCTGTCATGAAACTGATTTAAATATGAACCAATCAGAAGAAGGCATTACGGTGTAACGTGTACGCGTAATTTTATTTAACATGAGCTTTTAACACCGACTTTTACCATAGTAGATCTAGTATGCTCATCTTTGTCAATTTAATAAGCATATGTTCAAAACAGATATGAGGCAGTTTCTATTCACTCTTCTTAGTTTCAGCAACTTTTTATGCATGTCTTTTTCGCACCACTGTCTGTGTTGTTTTATGTACTTACAATCTACGTTACATAGGACGGTATACTGTACGATCTGTATCACTATTATTAATGAACTGTATACAAATAAAAGATGTTATTTATTTCAGAACTTTTTAATTGTCACTTTAGAAAACAAAAATTCTTAATAAATCCAGAAAAGTATAATAACATCGGTTTACTATATAACGCTCTGCACCACAACAGACAAACGCAAACTGTATTTTAGGCCGTTTATTCTTCCACATGCTTTACATCGAGGCTGTGTTATAGATTTATATCTACACAGCGAGCGAATTGAGAGATATTAAAAATTTGAATAGTGGTTGGGTTTAAATTGCGCAGGTGTGCAAAATTCAAAGTGTCATTACTTCATTTTTACGGAACATTATCGAGAAATGAATTATCTACACAGGTATGTAAATATTATTGCAATCCGTTGATATTAAGTGTCTGATATCGGGGCTTGAATGTTGCACACAAAATCCTTGCGCAACAATATAGACAAAGAAGGAAAACTTTCCAACATTGTTTGAATGCTTCCCCGGTTGTACGCTCCAAATTTTACCAATATAAAAAGTAGCTTAATATTTGAGAGCGTCAACAAGTTAGGTTAGTGCATAGAGTGTCATCCCAGATTAGCTCATGCAGTTTGCACAGGCTAATCAAGTAGACACTTTTCGCCCAGACTGGATTTTTCTGAGGAAGATACTTCCTTTAAATGAAAAATTTCATACAAGCGGAGAGTGGTGTCCCTGATAAGCCTGCGCGGTCTGCACAGTCTAATCTGGGACAACACTATGCACACATGTGTTAGGCCAAGTTTTTCCAGAACCAGACTCAAATTCATGTTTATGGATTTCATATGAATTGACTGTGAGTTTCTATAGAAAGTTTTTATTTTCATAAATTCCTATAGACATTTTCATAAATTTTAATAGTTCTTTGCATAAGGTACAAACCATATACAGACAAAGTGCAATATATGTTTTAACCAATTTCAATACATTATTTGGTAGGTTTCAATAATGATTTCCACAAAATTCAAATGGTATTTCCATTTTCCTCAATAAATATTTCTCTTAACTTTATTTACATATTAAAATTGAAATAAATGAATTCATATACAAAACAAGAGATTTGTTTGTCAGAAACACAATGCCCCCTCCTGTGCTGCTTTGAATTAACAAGAGGGCCAAGATGGCCCTAGTTTGCTCACCTTTTTTTACAAGGCCTTGTTCACTGCTTAGTTGAAAATTCAGTACTCTAGAGCATATTAGATTGATTCTCTGCTGTTTACTTTTGCAGTGTGAACATATGATTAATTCTGATTGAGTACTGTCCAGTTGCATGGGTTTTTTTGCATGCAAACATTTGCAAGTAATGCTAATTCTACATGTGTTTCCAAGGTTTTTGTAAGATTTGGACCTCGTGACCAAGATTTTGACCCCGCATGACCCAATGTCAAAATTTGCCTAGATATCATCAAGAAAAACATCCTGGTCAAGTATAATCATTATTGGACCAAAACTATGGCCTCTAGTCTGTTTGCAAGGTTTTTGTAAGAGTAGACCCCATGATCTAGATTTTGTCCCCACCTTACCAAATGTCAAACTTGACCTAGATATTGTCTAGACAAACATCCTGGTCAAGTTTCATCATTATTGAACCAAAACTCTTGCATATGGAGTGTTTATGAGGTTTTTGTAAGATTTGACCTGGTGACTTATATTTTGACCCCTCATAACCAAACATCAAACTTTGCTTACAAAAATAAATATTATGACCAAGATACATAAAATCTGAAACAAAATTGTGACCTCTATAGTGTTTACAAGGATTTTGTTTAATATCATGAAAATTTTGAAAATATAAGGGCAATAATTCTGGCATTTATTATGCGATTTTGCTCAGTATCAATCTTGACCTAGATCTTTTGGCTATATAGCTTCTCAGCAACTTTGATAAATGCTTGAGAAATTTGAATGCTAGAGTGTTTACAAACCAAATGTGGATGGCTCGACGACGGACAAAGACAGATCCTAAAACCTCACCTGAGCATTCAGGTGAGCTAAAAAGTGTTTTTTTTTCACCGATCTGAGCCATTTTCCAACTTGTCCGAGATATCAATAAAACCAATGTCTTGACTTAGTTTAACGATGATTAGGCAAACAATAGCTGTCTTCATCGAAAGACATATGCCCCCAAAAAACGATTTTTCGAAACCTAAACGCAGATTTCGAAACCTAAACGCGGACCCTAAGTTTAAGGTCAAGGGGGTCAAAATTTGTGCGTATGGAAAGGCCTTGTCCATATACACATGCATACCACATATGAAGGTTACATCTGAAGCGACATAAAAGTTATGAGCATTTTTCGAAACCTAAACGCAAAAGTGTGACAGACAGACCGACAGACAAACAGACAGACAGACAGACGGACAGTGCGATCACTATATGCCCTCCTTCGGGGACATAAAAATGTGACTTCTAGAGTGTTCACAAGGTTTCCCTATAGTCATATAAAGAAAACTGCCCCAAGCCCCTGGTGGCCATGTTTTAAGACCGATCGGGACCATTTTTGAACTTATCTGAGACATAAATAAAATCAATGTTTTCACCAAATTTCATGATGATTGGGCAAAAAATGTGACTTCTAGAGTGCTCACAAGCTTTTTTTACTATATAAATATAATGAAAATGCGCCCCGACCCCCCCTGGAAGCAATGTTTTTCAGCGGACCGGAACCATTTTCAAACTCAAATCTCGTATCTAGAAAACAAATGTTCTGACCAAATATCACTGTGAGTGTTCACAAGGTTTCTCTATAACCAAAGAAAGAAAACCGCCCCGCCCACTGGCGGCCATGTTTTTCAATGGACCGGAACCGCTTTTGAACTCAACCAACATATCATTAAGACAAACATTTTGACAAAGTAACATGAAGATTGGGCATGAAATGTGACTTCTCCAGTGTTTACAAGGTTTTTCTTTTTTTGACCTAGTGACCTTGTTTTTGACCCAGCATGACCTAGTTTCAAACTCTATCGAGGTATCATTGGGACAAATCTTCTGACCAAGTTTCATGAAGATCGGACAAGAAAAGTGGCCTCTAGAGTGTTCACAAGGTTTCTCTATAGCCAAATAAGGAAAACTGCCCCGCCCACTGGCGGCCATGTTTTTCAACGGACCGGAGCCACTTTTGAACTCAACCAACATATCATTAAGACAAACATTTTGACAAAGTAACATGAAGATTGGGCATGAAATGTGACTTCTACAGTGTTTACAAGGTTGTTTTTAATTACCTAGTGAGCTAGATTTGACCCCGCATGACCCAGTTTAAAACTTGATCAAGGTATCATTAGGACAAATCTTCTGCCCAAGTTTCATGAAGATCTGACAAGAAATGTGCCCTCTAGAGTGTTTACAAGGTTTCTCTATAGCCAAATAAGGAAAACTGCAACGCCCACTGGCGGCCATGTTTTTCAACAAACTGGAACCACTTTTGAACTCAACCAACATATCATTAAGACAACCATTTTGACAAAGTTATATGAAGATTGGGCATGAAATGTGACTTCTACAGTGTTTTCAAAGTTTTTCTTTTTTTTTGACTAAGTGACCTAGTTTTTGACCCAGCATGACCCAGTTTCGAACCAGATCGAGGTATCATGAGGACAAACCTTCTGACCATGTTTCATGAAGATTGGACAAGAAATGTGGCCTCTAGAGTGTTTACAAGGTTTCTCTATAGCAAAATAAGGAAAACTGCCCCGCCCACTCGCGGCCATGTTGTTCAACGGACCGGAACCACTTTTGAACTCAACCAACTAATCATTAAGACAAACATTTTGACAAAGTAACATGAAGATTGGGCATGAAATGTGACTTCTCCAGTGATTACAAGGTTTTTCTTTTTTTTTACCTAGTGACCTAGTTTTTGACCCGGCATGACCCAGTTTCAAACTCGAGTGAGGTATCATTGGGACAAAGCTTCTGACCAAGTTTCATGAAGATCGGACAAGAAATGTGGCCTCTAGAGTGTTAACAAGGTTTCTCTATAGCCAAATAAGGAAAACTGCCCCGCCCACTGGCGGTCATGTTTTTCAACGGACAGGAACCACTTTTGAACTCAACCAACATATCATTAAGACAGTCATTTTGACAAAGTAACATGAAGATTGGGCATGAAATGTCACTTCTCCAGTGTTTACAAGGTTTATCTTTTTTGACCTAGTGACCTAGTTTTTGACCTGGCATGACCCAGTTTCGAACTAGACCGAGGCATCATTGGGACAAAGCTTCTGACCAAGTTTCATGAAGATTGGACAAGAAATGTGGCCTCTAGAGTGTTTACGAACAAATGTGGACGGACGGACGGACAGATGACAGACAATGACCAATCACAAAAGCTCACCTGAGCAATCAGGTTAGCTAAGCATGTTTTTCTTTTATTATAACCCTTTAAAAAAATATTACATCCCTTGTGAAAATGATCTGTACCTGCCAAATGATATAAATAGAAATTATCTCCCTTCAAAGCTTTTTACTTCCCTTGGATTTTGTTTTTTGACCTTAAAGGATGACCTTGACCTTTCACCATTCAAAATGTGCAGCTCCATGAGATACACATGCATGCCAAATATCAAGTCGCTATCTTCAAAATTGCAAAAGTTATGGGACGGACGCACAGACAGACAGACAGAAGGACTGACAGTTGAACTGCTATATGCCACCCTACCGGGGGAATAAAAAAAGAATTTTATCCAACTGCAATCAGATATTTGTTATTAGTTGTTCACCAAGTATTAATAAACTGATTTAATGTTAATTAGTGGTTTCAATTCGATTTTTGATGTTCACTTTCAGAAATAATACAAATAAATAAGAAATAGGAGCCTACTTGCCTGTTACCATAAGATTAAAATCAAAAGACTTCTACAATAAATTTGACGTCGAACATACTTTATCCCACTTATACAGCGAATTTGGTTGATTAAAGCCCCATTGATTAAATATCATCTATAATCAACGGCAGGAAATGACGTCAATATTTCGACGAAATGACGTCATAAATACAGCAAAATTATCCAGTCAAACTAATTTTGTTTAAATAAAAAGGTTTACAAAATAAAACTGTGGGATAAATAGAATAATAGATTAGTGTTGATTATAGATCAGGTTTATCATGCTCTGCACGAAAACGAAAAAGCACTCGCCAAGGCTCGTGCTTTTTGTTTTCTATGCCTCGCATGATAAACCTGATCTATTATCAACACTAATCTATTATTCTCTATGTAAATAACTAAAATAAGTAAGCGTTACACTTAATTTTGTATGAACTCATATTTCATCATCCCACACTTTATTCACATAAATAAAACCATCCAAATATTAATAGCTCTTAATTTCAAAGACTCTAGAAAAGAAAAGATTTTTCGAAAATTAACTTTTCTATAAACCAACCAAGTTAAAATTCTTTATGAATACACTATATTAACTGCAAATTGATTGAAAATACCTTGGCTAGATAAACTGGGTCAGCATAGCAACAATTAGCTGTTAGTAATTTTAACCCTTTCCCACTTAGAAACAAAGTGAAAATGGCTATGTGCAAACAGCATAAAACCAGAACAGCCTGCCAGTAGCAGCTGTTTGCTGCTCATTAGTATCTAACAGTTGGAAATGAAGCCTTTAAAACTTGAAACTAGTAAGAAAAGTCTTAAATTAAATTAAACTTTGTAAGGGACTACAAATGCTTCAAAATATGTATCTAAGGGGTAAAGGGTTAATTAGATTTGAGCCTTGCTCTAAGGAATTGGGTTCTTAACCCTTTGCATGCTGGGAAATTTGTCGTCTGCAAAAATGTCGTCTGCTGAATTTCAAAAATTAGCATTTTCTTTGATTTTTTTCAAAGAATACTGTCAGAATAGCAAACAGTTTGGATCCTGATGAGACGCCACGTTCTGTGGCGTCTCATCTTGATCCAAACTGTTTGCAAAGGCCTTAAAAATTCGGTTCCAGCACTGAAAGAGTTAGTGCTTGTCCATGTGTTGTCCCATATAAGTCTGTGCAGTCCCTAAATGCTAATTAGCGATGACACTTTCCACAGTATGGTATATTTCGATCAAAGGAAGTCTTTTCTCAACGAAATTCAATTAAGGCAGAAAGTGTCATATGGGGCGACACTTTGGACACATGCATTAAGCCCAGTTTTCTCAGAGCCGGGCTCGAAAAGACTTCAGCAACTGAGGCCTAGTCAGAGATGTTATACGAACCATTATATCAGTAGCAGGGACCAGATCAGGGCGGATGTCATAAGCCACATCATCACCAGCCGCGTCATCGGCCATGTTTTGGGGCTTGCGGCGTAAAATAGACGGGCCAACGTCCTTCCTGAAATTATATGTCAATAAATATGTGGGGGGATGTGACTGAGTGAGAAACGGTTGCATCTAAGATAGTTATAAATAATGAGAGATTAGTTTCACATTTGACACCCCATTTATTGTGGTGCACTGTAAGTTAAAAGGCTATTTACAAAACAGACATGATAAGTATATTATTTTGTACTTTGAAGCTAACCAGCAAAATAATTCTGAATGTTTATTTAGTTGTTTCCCTAAATAGTATAGTGCAATATTTAGGTGCTTTCAAATGAAGGCAGTTTGAAGGTGCTTTAAATTTGTTCTGTCATAAACTTATTTGTGAAATCAGCCCACTCTGCCTAAACTAAACACTCAGAAATATTTTTGCAAATAATTGCTTTAATCAAAATGAGTAGAAAAAGTGTGAAACTAATGTAGCATCTTTGGTTTTATCCCAGATGGATCATTTTACCGTAATTACTCTTAGTTTTTGGACACTTTAAAATAAACAATTTTTTTCGTGTCCGAAAATTTAGATACGAAAAATATTTAAAAAATATGAGTGTCCGAAAATTTAGAGACATATATTTTATGCTTGTTTGTCAATTATTATATTGAAATAAAACCAATAAATTAATGTGCAATAATTGTATTGTGTTGTACTCTCCTTTCTCTGCTTTAAATAAAATACAACTTCACTTATTTGCAATCTCTTACCTGAAATGGTATATAACCCGTTATAACAAGAGATGTGTTCATCATAAACACAATGCCCCCTATTGCGCCGCTTTGAAAAAAAATAAATTAGTTTTTGTTTTTTTGACCTTTGACCTTGAAGGATGACCTTGACCTTGAACTTCCACCACTCAAAATGTGCAGCTTCATGAGAACGCCGCTTTGAAATTTTTATTATTATTTTTTTACCTTTGACCTTGAAGGATGACCATGACCTTGAACTTCCAACACTCAAAATATGCAGCTTCATGAGATACACATGCATGCCAAATATCAAGTTGCTATCTTCAATATTGCAAAAGTTATGGCCAACATTAAAGTGTTTTTTTCGGACGGACGGACAGACTGACATACTGACAGACAGTTCAACTGCTATATGCCACCCTACCGGGGGCATAAAAAACCAACATACTGAATACAATATCATTTCAAATGCTAATGGGTGAAACCATTGTTTATTATATGGTAATCTACCCAATAACGCAATTGTTATGGTCCATCGCACTCAGGGCATTCTGTGTCAGGTTATATATGACCTTAATCTGGTTGTAAAACTTCATGATTGAAGGGTTCCACACACGCAAAACACGGCAGTAAAATAACATTGTTAAATATACTGTCCAAAAAATTGGAGTCAAAAATTGGGGGGGGGGGGGTCTGAAAATAATCATGTTACTTTATATGTGAACCATATATTGTAAGCACAATGAGGGCCTGAATCGCTCTACTGGTATAAACACCGTGCAAGTTTGGAAAGAATAAAACTTTGTACTTAATCGCGCTAACAAGGAGAATTTTCTCAATTTCAAGGGGAGATTATTGTGTTCTTATTTCTCCGATACTGCTCATATTCAATAGGGTTCAAGTCCTCGTTGATATAAAGATACTGTTCAAATTTGGAAATAATTGGATGAAAACTTTGGAATTTATTGCGTAAACAAGTGGGATTTCAAAATTTTCTCATATTCAAGGGGAAGTCATTCTGGACTTATTGCTTCGATATTGCTCTTTTTAAACAAGGGCTGTTTGTAAAACATGCATGCCCCCCATATGGGCTGTCAGTTGTAGTGGCAGCCATTGTGTGAATACCTTTTTTGTCACTGTGACTTTGACTTAGTGACCTGAAAATCTATAGGGGTCATCTGCCAGTCATGATCAATGTACCTATGAAGCTTCATGATCCTAGGCCTAAGCATTCTTGAGTTATCATCAGGAAACCATTTTACTGTTTCGAGTCACTGTGACCTTGATCTTTGACATAGTGACCTGAAAATTAATAGGGGTCATCTGCCAGTCATGATTGATGTACCTATTAAGTCTCATAATCCTAGGCGTAAGCATTCTTGAGTTATCATCCGGAACCATTTTACTATTTCAAGTCACTGTGATCTTGACCTTTGACCTAGTGACCTGAAAATCAATAGGGGTCATCTGCCAGTCATTATCAATGTACCTATAAAGTTTCATGATCCTAGGCGTAAGCATTCTTGAGTTATCATCCTGAAACGATTTTACTGTTTCGAGTCACTGTGACCATGACCTTTGACCTAGTGACCTGAAAATCTATAGGGGTCATCTGCCAGTCAAGATAAATGTTCCTATGAAGTTTCATGGTCCTAGGCGTAAGCATTCTTGAGTTATCATCCGGAAACCATTTTACTATTTGGATTCACTGTGACATTGACCTTGACCTAGTGACCTGAAAATCAATAGGGATCATCTGCCAGTCATGATCAATGCACCTATGAAGTTTCATGATCCTAGGCCTAAGCATTCTTGAGTTATCATCTGGAAACCATTTTACTATTTCGAGTCACTGTGACCTTGACCTTTGACCTAGTGACCTGAAAGTCAATAGGGGTCATCTGCCAGTCATGATCAATGTACCTATGAAGTTTCATAATCCTAGGCCTAAGCATTCTTGAGTTATCATCCAGAAACCATCTGGTGGACGGACCAACGGACCGACCGACCAACCGACATGTGCAAAACAATATACCCCCTCTTCTTTGAAGGGGGGCATAAAAAAGGTTTGAGTCCTCATTGATACAAAGACACTGTGCAAGTTTGCCAAGAATTGGACGAAAATTATGGACTTTTATCACATAAAAAAACTGAATTTTCATTTTTTTCTCAAATTCAAGGGGAGATAATTCTGGACTTATAACTCCGATATTGTTAATTTTCAATAGGGTTTGACTCATCATTCAGATAAAGACACTGTGCAAGTTGGAAAATAATTGGATGAAAACTGTGGACTTTATTGCGTAAACAAGCCTTATTTCACAATTTTCTCAAATTCAAGGGGAGATAATTCTGAACTTTTTACTCTGATGTAACCCATTTTCAATAGGATTCGAGTCCTCATTAATATAAAGACACTGTACAAGTTTGAAAAGAATCGGATGAAAACTGTGGACTTAATCGCATAAACAAGAAAAAGTATCACGCACGCACGCACGGATGGATGACAGAAACCACGACTTTATCGCGCAAACAAGAAAAAGTCTAACGCAAGCACGCACAGACGGACGACGGAAACCACGCCATGACATAAGCTCTTCAGGCCTTGGGCCAGTAGAGCTAAAAACCACTCTTATGGTAAATTTGATGGAAAACCACTTTATTATCCCAATAGAATTTTTCTTGCTGTGTTTTAAATAGTACTTTTAAGATTGACAGCAAATATTGCCAAAATGTTAAAAAGGAAATAAGCTTTGCTTCAGTAAAACATGCCTTTATGCATGTGTGTACAATTTCTTCCAAGATTAGCCTGTGTAGTCAGCACAGTCTTATCGTAGACAACACTTTTTGCATAAACCGTTTTTTTGCGAAGAGGAGACTTCCTTTGAACAAATAATACCGTAAAAGTGGAAAATGTCATCCCAGATTATCCCGTGCAATCTGGGACGACACTTTATGCACATGCATCAAACCTTGTTTTTCCAGAGAGATTCAAATTTATTTATTTACCTGAGTGCAGAGAAAGGGTCCTTAGGTCCTTGTTTGATGTCCGGTGTGGCCCCTATCAACTCCACTGTGGCTTCAGTTAGCATGACACTTGAGGGATTTGTGCGCTTACGATCTGAAATAATATTATATTGATTTAGTGGGTCACATTAGTACCAGTCCTCAGGTCATTTCCTAAGAAAAGTGCAGTTTCGTTGTGTTTAGTGTTTTGCTAGTTAAAAATCTAGTTTACAATTTCTATTGAAGGAGTAGAAATTTTGGCATTGCAATAATATTTCTGAAGGAGTACAAATCACGCATGCAGCCAGTTGAGTTTTTCAAAAACTTTACTCACCAGACTTTCATAATTTTTTGCGAATGCAAGTGGATTTTTTAAGACCTTATTTAGCTAAGAATGCTCGTTAAAAACATGTATGATCAAGGGGATCTCTGCATAGAAAATGTTGACCTTTGTTATTGCTTAAGTTGAAGGTTTTTAATTTAGTTACATAATTATTGAGATTAATATACAGTCAATCTTGTGGATGCGACCACTTGTATTAAGCGACCTTTGTCTTATGCGACCATTTTGAAATCCCACGGAGCTTTTTCGCTATATAATGATATTGTATTAAGCGACTTTTGTCTTACGCGACCAGCGACCGCTGATTTGTGTGTATTTTGATATCCGAATCTTGTATTAAGCGACCACTAGGAGGTAAAAGTGGTTAATCTATCGATCTTTCAGGGACAAATCCGTGTTAATTGTTTATCTAAGCCGATAAGATGTACTGTTACACCTCTGCTTTGTTTTCACAACCATTATGATTATGCTTTGTCTCATTGACCGGTTCTGACCGGTATTGTTGTAGACTGCGTATTAATTTATTGAGTTGAATCATAGAGGAACGTATTGCGCACAGTCTACAGCTTAAAAAGTTTACGATGTGGAATGTTAAGAGACAATGCCGATTTTTCTCGAGTATAGATAACAGGTGCAGAAACAATGCACTGTACGCGACAAACATTTCCTGAGAAGTGCGGAAAATAAACTATTAATCGGCAACATCTGTCGAAATCCGTACATTACCAATTTGTAATTATGCTAATTAGTAGAGATTTGTGAGCCAATCACATTGTCATTTACTTAATAAATTTTCCAATCAGGTCTGTTTGTTTGTTTTCAATTGACGTGTTTTTGTTTTTTTTTCATTATGTATCATAATCGAGTCAGATTTCCTTAAGCGTACATGCAGAAATTAAAATGTCAAAACGAAAAGTGTTAACATTGAACGAGAAAATTCTGGCAAAACTCAAATTCAGAACATTCTTAAGCGTAAAGCCTAGGTGCTTGAAGACGTGGAAAATAATGTGTCAGGTGAAAAAAAAAAACGCGAAAAATATTTCCTTGTCTATGTTGTTTTTGCAAATAAATATGTACACTCAATTCATTTATAATTGATGATAATTTATAATAAATGAAAAAAATAAAACACATTATAAGTAAGATATTGTTTATGTATTGTGTTTATATTCATTTTATTATAAAAGTTAAAATCATAGTGGACAAAAGAGATTATCCTTCATATAGATTAAAATTGAGTTTAAGCATTCGTCCAGAATGGCCTTTTTTTATTTAAAGACCATTTTATTAAGAGACCACTTTTGATTACTCCCTTGAGTGGTCTCTTAATACAAGATTGACTGTATTGTGACCTGATGAGGACTTAGTTAGCCCTTCTCCACTCAGATACATACATCGATGCAATTTTTCTCCCTAAGATAATCACATTGAATTTAAGACTTTTCTTAATAAATTCAAGTTTTCAAGCCTTCATTTCCTATCCTAAGTTACTGATGAGCAGCAAACAGCATGAAACCTGAATAGACTGTGAGTTAATATGGCTTAGACATTTATAACCAAACCACAACTACGTACCAGGCATTGTGTCCCACTGTATCCTGTATTCATCGTCATAATGACGCAGGTCCTCAGACACCACACTCTGTCCATCCACGTCCACCTGTCTGGGCTGACCCCTCACCGCCGATAATGTGCCCCTCTTGACCTCAAGCTCAACTAGGGAGGAAAGAACATGATACTCATATAAATGGACTCAAATTCAAGTCATCATCTCTCTGGGAAAACAGGCTTAAATGCATGTGCCACATTTTCAACATTAACTGATTTTTGGTTTACAAGAGACTTCCTTTAAACGAGAAACTCCATAAAAGTGAAAAGTGTCATTCCATAGCTTCTGCGGACTGCAAAGACTTACTCTTTCAGTGCTGGAACCGAATTTTGAAGGCCTGTGCAAACAGTTTGGATCCAGATGAGACTCCACAGAACGTGGCGTCTCATCTGGATCCAAACTGTTTGCTATTCTGATAGTATTCTTTGAAAAAAATCAAAGAAAAAGCTAATTTAAGAAATTCAGCAGACAACATTTAAGCAGACGACAAATTTCCCAGCATGCAAAGGGTTAATCTGGAACTTTTCAAACAAGCATTAAACACCATTTTCCCAGAGCACTGCACAGGGCTAAAATTCAAAATTTGCAAATCTAAATTAATATTTTTTCAATTTTTGTCAATTTACCAAAACTTTTAACAGGTCCCTTTATTGTCAATATGTCACATTAGTTATCCACTTTGACAAAAACAGAAACCTTTAATAGTTAACTGACAATGATTATACAAATGTTGATTTACATAATGTTAAATCATTATAACTATGAAGTATTGTGTATAAAGTACAGTTATTTAATCCTATACATATTCTTCGTGTAAAGGACATTCATTATGTAATGCTAAAATACTATTTTGATGATACTTCACTATAACGTTAACTGTTAAAAGAACACTGCACTAAGTATCTAGAATAAATGTCATGCCATATATAGACACTTAACTTGTTGAAATACATGTTAAATGAAAAAAAAAAAAAAAAAAACAAATACGATTGTTAATAAAAACGCATGACCCTTGACTATAAGCCACAACATTTGCTGCAACAGATATTAATGCAAATGACCTGGGTGGCTGTAATGAGAAATCAAATTGCTGCCACAAGTCAGTGACAAATAGTAAACATTTAAGGTTAAAAACTCACTACATAATTGGCATTATGTAGAAAGCAGTGTGTTTCTTCAAAAATCATCATCATTTGGATCAAGGATCTTGCTGTACTACGTGTGTGCGGCTGCTGCAGTTACGCAAACAACTGCTACTTTTGGAGTAAAGTTATTTAAATGAAAAGATAATTGAAAATTAAATTGCCAGTTGAGTGCATATAAATTATTACGCTGTAGTAATTTAAAACAAGAGGGCCTGAAAGGCCCAATGTCACTCACCTGAGATTCAAAGGAACTGATCTGTTCTGTGCAGCCAAAGATGTCATTAGAACAAATGTTCTAACCAACTTTCATGACTAGTGAACACCCTGGCAGCCACGTTTTTCAACAGACCACATTTTCATACACATCCAAGATATCATTTAAACAAATATTCTGACAAAGTTTCATGAAGATTCGTGAAGCTATATAAAAACAAATGCCCCGCCCCCTGGTGGCCATGTTTTTCAAGCAACTGGAACCATTTTCAATCTTGTCAGAGATATCATTGGGACAAAATTTATCTTCTGACCAAGTTTCATGATGATCGGACAATAAATGTGGCTTATAGAGTGTTAACAAGGTTTTACTATAGCTATATAAGGAAAAATGCCACTACCCTATGGCGGCCATGTTTTTCCACCAACAGGAACCATTTTTGAACTCATCCAAGATATCATTGGGACAAATTGTCAGGCCAAGTTTCATGATGATCGGACAATAAATGTGGCCTCTAAGAGTGTTAATAAGGTTAAACTAAAGCAATATATATCCACTTTAGGAAAAATGCCCCGCCCCCTGGTGGCCATGTTTTTAAAGCAACCGAAACCATTTTCAAACTCATCCAAGATATCATTGGGACAAATTTTCTGACCAAGTTTCATGAAGATCAGAAAATAAATGTGGCCTCTAGAGTGTTATATAGCCATTTAATGAAAATGCCCCGCCCCCTGGCAGCCATGTTTTTCAAGCAAACGTAACCATTTTCAAACTCATCCAAGATATCACTGAGACCAATCTTCTGACCAAATTTCATGAAGATTGGACAATAAATGTGGCCTCTAGAGTGTTAACAAGGTTTTACTATAGCCATATAAGGAAAAATGCCCCGCCCCCTGGCGGCCATGTTTTTAACCAACCAGCATCTTTTTTGAACTCGTCCAAGATATTATTAGGATGAATCTTCTGACCAAGTTTCATGAAGATCAGACAATAAATGTGGCCTCTAGAGTGTTAACAAGGTTTTACTTTAGCCATAATATAGCCATATAAGGAAAAATTCCCCACCCCTTGGCAGCCATGTTTTTCAAGCAAACGAAACCATTTTCGAACTCATACAAGATATCATTGAGAGCAATCTTCTGACCAAATTTCATGAAGATTGGACAATAAATGTGGCCTCTAGAGTGTTCACAAAGCAAATGTTGATGCCGCACAACGCATGACGCACAACGCATGACAGACAAAAGGTGATCACAAAAGCTCACCATGAGCAAGTTGTGCTCAGGTGAGCTAAAAAGGTGATATTCTTCATCCGTCGAGGCTTCATATATATAACAAAATGTTATGAAAATAACAGACATATTATTAAAACGTGAAGCATATTTAAAGCAAACTTTGGATTCATGACAAGATTTCAAAGTCACTGTCTTAGTTAAGCTCATATCTATGAAACAATATCATTAGATGTGTGCAACAGGAGAGCATTTTTTCTCTATCCTGAGATCTTAATCTGTTGCAAAAATGGCAACCAATTTTTTTCACTGAATTTTTTTTTTATTTAATCGGCTTTTTAATAATACCTGTTAAATATTGGTAATACAATCACATTTTAGTACGGAAAAAGTTAAACATAAGGGATAATATACTGTGTACAAATTATCTGACCATATCTCTGTGTTATTATGATATTGAGCATAGGATACATAGATTAAGAAAGAAGCATACATAGATACCTAATCAACTATATCAGACATTACAATATTGTATGGTACTTGCTCTTTTAAAGAGGATATTGGATATTTCATGTATAAGTATTTGAAAAACAACAATTAGTAAAACATTTGCTTCTTACTTTAAGGTAAAATGTTAATCTTTTTTATCAATTGAGGATTGATTGTTGTGGTCATGCGGAGTAATACAATTTATGAATGTCTGACAAGTCTAAAATAGATAAACGAATTTCACACAAGTTGTATAAAAAACGATATACAGTGTGTGGAAAATACATACATGCAGAAATGGATGTGCTCATGTGATTAAATATTATTGTAAACTTAAAATTATAAAAAGATATGATAATCTTCTGTTTGTTTCTGAACAAAGACAAACAAGAAATGTGTTTGTCAGAAACACTATGTCCCCTTCTGCGCCACTTTGACTTTTTTTTTTACCTTGAGGGATGACCTTGACCTTGACCTTCCACCACTCAAAATGTGCAGCTCCATGAGATACACATGCATGCCAAATATGAAGTTGCAATATTGCAAAAGTAATGGCAAATGTTAAAGTTTGACCAAACAGACCAACAGACCAACAGAAAGGGCAAAAACAATATGTCCCCCACTATAGTGGTGGGGGACATAAAAATACTGTATGTTTAATCATTAAATATTTTAGCAAAATATTCAAAACTTATTGGATTTTGTTGTTCCATCAATTTATTAAAACTATTATTATATTTTAAATGATATTCTAAATGCTGATCACCGTATCTAATATCCAAATATTACCTGAAATAAAATCCAAAACTTTCATCACATGAGCATTCCAGATTTACACTAAACATTTAGAGCTGAGAAACAAGCTACATGTATAGAGAGGTCTGTATCCATGGCAACATTACCTATCACAGGTGTCCCACGACTTATAGCTCGCTCCTTCTCTTTCTCTGTGTTATAAAGGTCAAGGCTACTTTAACAAAGGTCAAATCTACTTAAACAAGGGCCAAGGCTACTAAATTATAGGTCATAGACACCGTAGATTAAAGCTTAAAGATAAATAAAATAACTTCACAACAAACAGTCATCTACCTGTAAAAAATATTGCCTTGTTGCTGTTAAGAATTAGGTATGTAAAAAACACTATATATATGCTTATATGAAAGAAAATAACATTATGTTAATACAAACTGACTCAACAATACTAATTTATTACTCAAACACAGAAGAAAACATCCAAGACGAAATAGTTACTTTTACTTAAAAATGTCATATTTCTTTACATTTTAATTCATGTTTAAACAAAATACAAACAACATTTTAACTAATACATATTTATAACGGTCTCTACTTATACTTTGGAAAACATTAATAAATATAGTGCTGTTAGTTTATTGGTGTAATAGTATGGATAGCACAAAATTAAAGAGACAAAGATACATTATTTAGACGGGAGGGGGACGTCAGCTTGCAGAGTTGAAAGCAGTAAAGTACAAGCGAGTAGTTTACTTCAGCAACTTGTTCCCAAATATTTCATATGTTTAAAGCATGCCCTTAAATTTACTCACATGACTAATTAAAAAATTTATGCATTAAGTTGCTTTCCCTGGGGTTTTAACATCAGACCTCTGTATCATATCAAAGTCTATTGCCTTACCTACAAAGCCTTTCCAATTTCTGTGTCTCTATAGTAAAAAGCTGCTATTTTATGAGCATGCCAACATAAACTTAAACATAAGCCTTTTGGGATGAATGTACATAAAAGCAAACATTAGAAAATGAAAGTGTAGGCTGTATTCCATATGTCAGCAGTGTGAACTTACCCACCTGCTTCTTAGCCTATACCCCCAAATTTCAATTAAAAAACTGAGTGTGTTATACATGGAAACAAGGCTATTTTTACCGCTTTTGCAAACAAGAAATGTGTTTGTCAGAAACACTATGTCCCCTTCTGTGCCGCTTTAAAGCTGTATATTTGACCTTTGACCTTGAAGGATGACCTTGACCTTTCACCACTCAAAATGTGCAGCTCAATGAGATACACATGCAAGCCAAATACGAAAATGCTATCTTCAATATTGCAAAAGTTATGGCAAAATGCTATAGTGGTGGTGGACATAAAAAGCGTTGTGCTATCATAAATATCCATATACTAGGTGTATCTGTAATAGTTATTCCATTGTAGATCTATTTATTTTTTATTTTGTAATCACGCTTTCATTACCCCTGTTCGTTAGATTTTAAGGTCCCATACAAGCAACATTTTTGTTGCATACATATTACGTTATGAGCGTTTCAATAATAAAGCTATTTAATAATAATTTAATACAATATAATGTATAATAACAGCACCAAAAATTGTGAAATATCTATTTATTGATGTTAATTGTTTATATATTTTACAGCACCAAAAACAACTTCATGTTACAAGTAAATTTTCTGGTGCATGGAATCTTTCTTTAATGATTTTGTATCATGCAGGCACTAGATTGATGTGCATTTTTTCTAAAAAATGTATTCTTTCTTTATTTTATCTGGCAGAAGCATGCTATACACTAATTGTTCAGTCTACTGGTGTTTATTCATTTGATTACAGAGCTGAAAAATAAAATTTCACAACAACATGCTTCAGAACATTAGTCCTGATTCCAAGTGATATCAAGGTAACTATGCTGTAGGGAGAGATCAGTGTCCTGTAGGGGATGAGGCCTTATGCCAACTGGAGTTACCACACAAACTAAACAGTTTAAATTCAGACTCTCTTCTGATCAATAAAAAATAATCCTATTTAAAAAATGTGTCTTGCTCTGATAAAACTGGTTATAATGCAAGTGCGTTAAGTGTCATCCCAGATTAGCCTGTGCAGTCCGCACATGTTAATCAGGGACGACACTTTCCGCTTTAATGGTATTTTTTGTTTAAAAAGAGTCCCTTTTTACCGAAAATCTAGTAAAAGAGGAAAGTGTCAACCTTGATGAGCCTGTGCGGACTGCACAGGCTAATCTGAGACGACACTTTACGTACATGCATTATGCCCAGTTTTATCAGGACAAGACACAAACGATAAACGAACACTAGTTAGTCATCTTATCTCGCAATTTCCTATCATAACGGAAGTTGATTGAGCAGGTTGCTGTTGTTTCTTAGATGCATGCACCATCTTGCCATTCTACATTCCAAAAACCTCACATTGATTTATATCTATGCTTCATAGATAGAAATTGGTCAATGAGCTTACTGGTGTCTTTGTTAATATTAAATCATGTTTTAAAAAAAATTAACAACTGATTGCCTGTTAGAATGTAATAATTCTTTTTTTTTCTAGTAAGCTTTAGAAAGAGAAAAAATATTTTACTGATAAAAAATTTAGGTAATTAATTATGAAACCAGTAAGGCATTCTTTATCTACCCATCAAAGCCAGAAAACCCTATCTGAACTTGTTGATATAAGGCCCCTAATTTTCATTTATATGAGCCTGTCTCTGGGGAAACTGGGCTTAATGCGTGTGCAAAAAGTGTCATCTCTGATATTGGACAACACTTTCTGCCTTGACTGCATTTTTGTTTAAAACAGAATTCAATTGAACGAAAAATTCCATAACAGCAGAAAGTGTCATCCGTGATTAGAAGGTGTGGATTGCAGCTTCTAATCGAGAGAGCCCAGTCATTCCAGCAGGCAGCGCATAAAGTGAAAAAATACTCTTTCTGAAAATGCTTACGAGAAGTCTCTGTATTCCTTTTCTTTTTCTTGGGGATTTCATAACATATATGATATACAGCCTTATAATTCTAAGTCGCTGAACATTTTCTAGCAAAAACTGGCATTTATTACACATGCATTATACCTGACTAATAATAATAGTTATACATAATACAGTTGGAGTTGGTCTGGCAAGTTTGACTGGACTTACATTAACCCATTTATTCCTAGCGTCTAGAAAAAAGGCCTTGGCAAACAGCGTAGACCCAGATGAGACACCGCATGATGCGGCGTCTCATCAGGGTCTGCGCTGTTTGCTTCAAGGAATTCCTGTAAGAAATATTCTAAATATAGAAATAAACATACTAGACATCCCTAATTTTGGAAATAAATTGATCAAATTAGAAGGATGGGAGAGTCCACTAGGCATGAATGGGTTTAATTAGTATCATTGCTTTCTATTGCTTATTATTGCTCTGTTCTTTGCAATCAAAATCAACTCAATTTTTCTCAGAATGATAATTTGAAATATAACTGAAAAAGAAGCATTGTTTCTGAAAATATTATTTCCCGTTTAACTTATTTTGAGTTAACCCTTTGCATGCTGGGAAATTTGTTGTCTGCTAAAATGTTGTCTGCTAAATTTCTAAAATTAGCATTTCCTTCGATTTTTTTCAAAGAATACTATCAGAATAGCAAACAGTTTGGATCCTGATGAGACGCCATGTTCTGTGGTATCTCATTTGGATCCAAACTGTTTGCAAAGGCCTTCAAAATTCGGTTCCAGCACTGAAAGTTTTAAATACTGTCTGCCCAAATAATCAGCCCACTAGAATAATTATTATAAGTAATGTCAGAGCTTCAGTTTTGCAACTTGGTTTTATTAACTATTTTTACAATTCACATAAATAAATAAAAAAAACACCTCAGCATACAAAATTGGGAGCATAAATCCATGTAGAAATTCAGATTGAAACTTGTTCTTGTTAACTACAAAGACCTTATGGATTTTACATGTGCCTGCAGTTGTAACAGTGATGAAAGAAGTAGTACCCCCCCCCCCCAGACACCACAAGTCTTTATATGCAGAATAGAACTGCAAAGTTCAAATACGGGCATAACTATAGAAAGAAATTCCTACAAGTTTGAATGTTGTAAGTTGAAAAATTCAGGATGACCCCTTTGGATAAGTATGGGTCTATGGACAGACAGACAAGCAGAAATGGTTATAACAGTCTTCTTAAAGTGAACACATACTCATGATGTCAATGAAAGACTGATTTGAAAAAGCATGTCGCTTTTGAAATTGTTAACCGAAAAGGATAACAATTGTTCAAACAACATGGAACACTGCCTGCAAGCTTGAATGTTGTATGTTGAAAACTGTAGTAACACAACAACAATTGACAGACAGACAGACAGACTGACGGACCGACAGACAGACAAATGAACTGACGGGCAGACGGACAGACAGGTGGGCAGAAAGACAGATGTCCACGGTGATTCCTGTATACCTCCCTTTACTTCATAATAATGGGTATAACAAATAACTCATAGGGGATGTAACTGCTGGCAAGGGTTACAGGATAAAAATGTCTGTAAACAGATTTTTAATCACTCATGTTTAACATGCCAGACCAACCCCCAGAACTCTGGTTTATCTCTATGGGCTGTAGCATTATAACTAGAAGCAGGAAAATAATCAAACCAAAATCATTTACATCCTCAGCAGAGATGGCGAAGGGGTCCTGAAAAGGGCAGGTTTACAATGAGCGGCGTGGCAACAGAATAGAACATGAATTGTGCACTGAAGGTAAATGCAAGAGACCAATAGCTTCTTCGATAGATAACATATTTCAGTCAAACTAGGGATCCATTTTTATGTGTGGAATTATCATTTATTTTCATATGAACAATTATCAAACATTGTCCATACATTTATTTGTCTGACTTAAAACATGACTGAAACAGTGGTTTGCTGTTCAGAACATGTTTAAAATTATTTTTTATACCAAGCATATGATTTACAAATCAGACATACTTGCAATAAAAGTGAAATTTCCATTCAGCAAGATCATAGTAAAGTCTTTTGGATCCCAATTTTGAACATTAGATTGACCCTATGACTACAGAGATTTCTATCTTGGTATATATTAAACACTGACCAATGGTATTCTCTGTACAGAGCATGCGCACAAATTTTCCACAATTGTCTAATACATCACTTTGCCTGTAAATGTATTAATCATTCTTGGACTTGAAAATGAAAGATCAAGACCAATTTTTAAACTTGTTAATTTGAGTATTATGAATGCCATTAGCTAAATTGGTATCAGCATTTTGATAAATTAAAAAAAAAAAAAAAAAATAGCTTTATATGTTATTGTTGAGTAGATGTTTGGTGACATGAGATCAGATTACAACTACATATATGGGCCGTGCTCTGTGAAAAGAGGTTTTAATGCATGTGCGTAAAGAGTTGTCCCAGATTAGCCTGTGCAGTCCGCACAGGCTAATCAGGGCTGACACTTTCCGCCTAAACTTGATTTTTGCTAAGACGAGACCTTCATTTAACAAAAAATATAAAAGCAGATAGTGTTGTTCCTGATTAGCCTGTGCAGGACTGCACAGGCTAATCTGGGACGACACTTTACACACATGCCATGCATTAAACCCCCTTTTCACAGTGCACGGCCCATATTGAATGTCTATAGTCATGTGTCTGGGTCCATAAGTAAACTCTGAATAAATAATCAACTCAGTTCTGGCCTATCTTCAGCAGTGCCCAATCCCAAATGCAGAAAATGTGCAATAAAGTTGCGTAACTGCTATAGGCATTCCAACATCATCCTAAATTTCCCACAGAGTTGTTAAGGCCCTTTTTATTGCTTTGGTTCACATATTTTTTTGAAAAACATTAATTAGGTGGTGGTTCATTAAAAACTAATCTTAAGTTAACAACTGATACACAATTACGAAAACTATGGTATTGTCTGAAGAACTCTATTTCTTCATTCAGTAAAAGTAACAACGGAAGTTGGTGCACTTATTTCCTATCTAACATATTATGAAACAGATAAAGTATTTTTTTATAAGTGAATGAAAAAATTAAGAGATGAAACTTGTTTTAATAGAAAGAAAACTAAATGGAAATGGTTAATTTATTACAGGAAAGAAAAGGGTGCTGCAATTTGAAGCTGGTGACTCAAACGGAATACCTTCAGGATCAATAACCAGGCGTTTAATTATAGCCTGGAGTTCTTCTCGTGTTAGGGCAGCCCGCGGGGCCACATTGGTTAAAACAATTTTATTTGTGAATTCAAATTTTGGGCGGGGATAATCAGGTTCAAATGAGGAGCTTTCACTGGAAGTTACTGAGATGTTGTCCACTGTAAGGAAGAAAACATAAGTCTCTAGTGCACTATCAATATTTAGGGCAGATGAACAACAGTTAACCCTTTGCATGCTGGGAAATTTGCATCTGCTAAAATGTCGTCTGCTGAATTTCTAAAATTAGCATTTTCTTCCATTTTTTTCAAAGAATACTATCAGAATAGCAAACAGTTTGGATCTTGATGAGACGCTCTGTGGCGTCTCATCTGGATCCAAACTGTTTGCAAAGGCTTTCAAAATTCTGTTCCAGCACTGAAAGAGTTAACCTAATCAGAATATATTTAATAGAATTTTTTTTTAAGAGCCACACTAATTTTACATAACATTTCCTTGATGCACAGTAGTTATGAACTGATACATAACACATTATTTAAAAAGTCCTCCTTAATGAACATTAGTGATGAACTGATTAAGCAAATTGTCAAACAATCATAATAAATGGAGCCATGAAATGACGAAGACAATAAGAAACCTTCGTCAACTAACTACTTAAATAGTGCATGTCTTGAAAAATACCAAATCTTTCTTCGTCCATCAAAACAGAATTGTTTAGCCTTAACAAAAAAATTGATTAATACCACTATTAACTAAATACAATGTATGTAAGTTTTATTTTTTCTTGTATAATCAACTTACAAGTTAGTATTCTTAGTAGAACCCATTACATCACAGAATCACAAGTAGTGTCTGAGTGATGAACAAGTTTGGTAGACTATGAACAGTTATACTGGAGACTGTTTCAATTTGCTCTTATAAGTAAGTATGACTTGTGGGTCAGTTTAAATTCTCACTTAATACTTATCATTGGCAAAAAGTTACTTGTTACCTAATCATAACAAAGTTTATTGAAACAGTCCCTTGATTAGTATTCTACAACATATTGTAGCTCACCTGAAAAGAAACATGGCAAATGATCCAATACAAACAAAAACATGTATTATTGTCTCATAATGCAAAGGAATTTTAAAAAGTAATTCAAGTGCTTTTCATGCATTTTTATGCACGAAAAGCACTAACAAGTAAAAAAACTTGAGTTACTCATAAAAATAGAGCATTAAATGTATTTGAATTTTTAAATGAGTTTGAATGATTGCTCATTAAAAATTTTTCTTTTGCAATTTCTACAGTATTTCAGTTAAAAAACTTTAAACAATTTTTTTTTAAACCATCTTGTAATGTATGACACTGACCTCAATCTGGGAAAACCAGGCAAGTGCGTAAAGAGTATCCCAGACTAGCCCTTTGCATGCTGGGAAATTTGTCGTCAGCTAAAATATCATCTGCTGAATCTCTAAAATTAGCATTTACTTCGTATTTTTTGAAAGAATACTATCAGAATAGCAAACAGTTTGGATCCTGATGAGACGCCATGTTAAGTGGCGTCTCATCTGGATCCAAACTGTTTGCAAAGGCCTACAAAATTCGGTTCCAGCACTGAAAGAGCTAGCCTATGCAGTATGCTAAGGGATGGCAATTTTTGCCTTCAGTGATTTTCGGTAAGAGACTTCCTTTTAACCAAAAATTTCATAAAAGCAAAATGTGGTGTCCAAGATTAGCCTGTGTAGACTGCACAGGCTAATTTTGGACAATACTTAACGCACATGCATAAAGCCTGGTTTTCCCAGAACAGGCTCATATATATAAAACAGCCAAGACTCCATTAAATATGCTCCAAACCAGTCTTAGCTTTCACAGAGCCATGTCTGAGAGTACAGTGGAAATAATTAGCAATATGGTCTTACACATGACTGACTGTTGCATTACTTTTCAAATTCCCCTTGTAAGTCAGTTGAACACATGCACATTGTAAGTATGCAAACATCTTTAAACATGCATTAGATAAGATGATATGACAGAAAACTATTCTTAATTTAATTATAACTCTAAATAAGATTATCAATTACATCATTGAAGGAATGATTTTAAACATAAATAAAACATGCTTCATGTAAACTCTTAGTTTGTTCAATAAATGTTGAGGTTAATGCCTGTTATAATTCAAATCTCATTATAGTTTCATAAAAAGGCATTGTTAATAATCACTTATGTAGACATTTGAGCTAATGATTTCTATGACTGTCAACTTCAAACCAACCAAGTTCTTACCTGCAATAACTACAAATGCAATTAAAAGAACAAAGAATATTTAAGCATTGAAAACATCTAAGTAATGTAAGAAACCTGTTAAATATCATAAAATGTACAAAGTAAAAAAGGTGTATAAACAAGAGATGTGTTTGTCAGAAACACAATGCCCCCTATTGCGCCGCTTTGAAATAATTGTTTATTTTTTTACCTTGACCTTGAACTTCCACCACTCAAAATGTGCAGCTTCATGAGAACGCCGCTTTGATTTTTTTTTTGACATTTGACCTTCAAGGATGACCTTGACCATGAACTATATGCCACCCCACCGGGTCATAAAAAATATTTTACATTGTATTCTTTGAATATCATTATGAGATTCAGTGGTTGTGCAAATTTTAATTCACAATTTTTTTAATTCAATTTATACAAATGTATGTAAAACGCTGTAAATATTATAGACCAAAAGGCTACAATTCAAGTATTATTTAATTATAATCAATATATACAATATATACCAACGTTCCCATCCAAAATTTAAATGTGTAAAAACAAAGGCAATAAATATATAAAAATGATATTTGCTTAGTTTTCTTATTTCATTTCCATACACATTCTTGTAACAAACGCGTAAAAGCGTTGCCTTCAACAAAGCAATAAAATATGTATGTATGAAAATCTCAGCAGACAAACACCAAATACAACAATCAATGGGTGATCAGGATTGAAAAAAAGGTTTTATAAAAATGCACAACATAAAACAACAAAATATGTGCAATAAACAAAACACCAAGGGAATGTGTAACAAGTGAAAAATAGGGTTGCACTACACTATACTTCACTCACAGTCTGGTTTTATTTTTGTTGTTTTTGCAAGATCTGAATGTGATTTTTGTGGCGAGACATTGTCTACATCTGAAAATAAGCGCAATTTCATAACACTAAGAAATACAAGTGTAATATAAGCACTGAGTTGAATAACTTCAACTTCACTGTAACTTTTAGATATCAGGCAAATTAAATTTGATTAATCTCTCATAAGCTGTTTGTTAATTTTCTTTGCACAGTCTGAAAATTGAAAGAAATATTGATTATTTCCTTAACTGATGTTACTCTATTTACCTTTCTGTTTCAGCTCTTCCAATTGTTCTTTGAACTCCACTGTTCTTCCTTAAAAAAGATAAGAATTTAATCACAAATAAATACATGCCATCAGGCCATTAAAGGAACCTTGTTCAGGGAAAACTGGACAAATGCCTGCGCATTAAGTTTCATTCTAAACTAGCTTGTGCAGTTTGCACAGACTGATCTGGGACAACACAACGATTTTTGTTTAATGTAGATATCATGTAACCCTTTCAGTGCGGGGACCGAATTTTAAAGGCCTTTGCAAACAGTTTGGATCCAGATGAGACGCCACAGAACGTGGTGTCTCATCAGGATCCAAACTGTTTGCTATTCTGATAGTATTCTTTGAAAAAAAATCGAAGAAAATGCTAATTTTAGAAATTCAGCAGACGACATTTTTGCAGACGACAAATTTCCCAGCATGCAAAGGGTTAAAATAAACAAATCCATAAGGGCAAAGTGCTGTCCCGCATTAGCTTGTGTAACTCCACAGGCTCATCAGAGACAATACTCTATCCACATGCATTAAGCCTAATTCTTCCAGACAAGGGGAAGTGAATCTTTATTCAATATGTCCTACTTGTGGATTATTGAAATAAGCCATGAACATAGCACAAAGCTTAGTTTAGTTTTAAGACAAGAGATGTGTTTGTCAGAAACACAATGCCCCCTATTGCGCCGCTTTGAAATAAAATTTCAATATATCATTTGGCAGGTTTAGAAATTATCTCCTTTTAAAGCTTATTACTTCCCTTGGATTGTATTTTTTGACTTTTGACCTTGAAGGATGACCTGGACCTTCCACCACTCAAAATGTGCAGTTTCATGAGATACACATGCATGCCAAATATCAAGTTGCCATCTTCAATATTGAAAAAGTTATGGCCAATGTTAAAGTTTTAGGACGGACGCACAGACTGACAGACTGATAGACTGACAGACAGTTCAACTGCTATATGTCACTCTACCGGGGGGCTTAATAAGATATAAGTCATAAACATTGCATCTTTCTTGTCTCTCTTCCCATCTGTCTATGGGTCACATACATATGGATATTCTCATGATAGAAAAGACACTGGAGACTAATTCAGTCTCTTTGGTGACTTAAAAGGCTTTAAAATGGGTAACTATAATGAAATAATCACAAAAGTATCCAATAGTCATGGCATAATGTTTGTTTCACCTATTTCTGACTGAAGTGTGGCAGTTTTCAGATGCTGGCATAAGTATGTACACTTTGTACTGGTTCACCAGGCATAAGTATGTGCACTTTGTACTGGTTCGCCAGGCATGTGCACTTTGTACTGGTTCACCAGGCATAAGTATGTACACTTTGTACTGGTTCGCCAGGCATGTGCACTTTGTACTGGTTCACCAGGCATAAGTATGTGCACTTTGTACTGGTTCGCCAGGCATAAGTATGTACACTTTGTACTGGTTCATTAGGCATGTGCACTTTGTACTGGTTCACCAGGAATAAGTATGTGCACTTTGTACTAGTTCGCCAGGCATAAGTATGTACACTTTGTACTGGTTCATTAGGCATGTACACTTTGTACTGGTTCACCAGGCATAAGTATGTGCACTTTGTACTGGTTCGCCAGGCATAAGTATGCACACTTTGTACTGGTTCACCAGGCATGTGCACTTTGTACTGGTTCACCAGGCATAAGTATGTACACTTTGTACTGGTTCACCAGGCATGTGCACTTTGTACTGGTTCACCAGGCATAAGTATGTGCACTTTGTACTGGTTCACCGGCTACCCAGGAAAGTGTGAGATAACTTCCAGAGAACTCTGATGAGACTGAGATAATGTTCTTAAATTTAATATTTGGAAAATGGGTGTCCACATTTCATAGATCACAGTTTAGAAGTAGCACCGCCTTGCATAGATTACCTACCCTGAGGTGGTGGCTTCTCTTTCTTCTTCATCATGGCCTGTTTCATTTTGTCCGTGATGAGTCTTATCTCGTCATATGCCATCCTCCAGTCAATCACCATCCGATAACCTTTGGCATGCACTATCATCTTCTCCAGATTCTTTATGCCTTCTTGTAGTCCTGGGTAAAATAGGGGATGGGGCAATGGGGGACATTTGTATACATGGTGGTATTAAATTTTAGCCTCGCTCTGGGAAAACAGGGTTAAATGCAAGTGCGTGAAGTGTCGTCCCAGATAAACCTGTGCAGTCCGCAGAGTGTCAGGGGCAGCACTTTCCACTTTTATGAAATTTATGGTTTAAAGAAAGGCTTTTATAAACGAAAACCCAGTCTTGGAGGAACGTGTCATCCCTGATTAGCCTGTGCAGAATGCAATGGCTAATCTGGGATGACACTTTCAACACATGAATAAAGACGGGTTTTCCCAAAACAAGGTTCACATTATTAGTGGATCACCATCCAATAACCCTTAGCATGCACTATCATCTTCTAAAGGTTCTTTATGCCCTCCTGTATACCTGAGCAAAATAGTGAGCTGTGGACATAGTATTAGTATACATGGTTATATAACATTTGGGTCTCACTATGGGAAAATTAGGTTTAATGCATTTAGAATGCTTATAGACTGTGTGACCTTAATACCTAGCTCATGAAATTTCATCATTGGCATAGATTTATAGCTTTGAAATGCAAGTAGACTGTGTGGCCTTCATACTTAGCTCATGAAATTTCATCATTGTCATAGATTTATAGTTTTGAAATGCAAGTAAACTGTGTGACCTTAATACCTAGCTCATGAAATTTCATCATTGGCATAGATTTCTAGCTTAGAAATGCAAGTAAACTGTGTGACCTAAATACTTAGCTCATGAAATTTCATCATTGGCATAGATTTATAGCTTTGAAATGCCAGTAGACTGTGTGACCTAAACACTTAGCTCATGAAATTTCATCATTGGCATAGATTTAAAGCTTTGAAATGCAAGTAAACTGTGTGACCTTACATGTAATACCTAGTTCATTAAATGTTATCATTGGCATAGATTTATAGCTTTGAAATGCCAGTAAACTGTGTGACCTTAATACCTAGCTCATGAAATGTTATCATTGGCATAGATTTCTAGCTTTGAAATGCAAGTAGACTGTGTGACCTAAATACTTAGCTAAGGAAATTTCATCATTGGCATAGATTTATAGCTTTGAAATGCAAGTAGACTGTGTGACCTTCATACCTAGCTCATGAAATTTCATCATTGGCATTGATTTCTAGCTTTGAAATGCAAGTAAACTGTGTGACCTTAATACCTAGCTCTTGAAATTTTATCATTGGCATAGATTTATAGCTTTGAAATGTAAGTAGACTGTGTGACCTAAATACTTAGCTCATGAAATTTCATCATTGGCATAGATTTATAGCTTTGAAATGCAAGTAAACTGTGTGACCTTAATACCTAGCTCATGAAATGTTATCATTGGCATAGATTTATAGGTTTGAAATGCAAGTAGACTGTGTGACCTAAATACTTAGCTCATGACATTTCATCATTGGCATAAATTTATAGCTTTGAAATGCAAGTAGACTGTGTAACCTACATGTACATACCTAACTCATGACATTTAATCATCCACAGGTCGTCAGTAGCACATAGATATCTCCATCTTCTGCATACCTGCATGAACAAAAGAATAAACATTTTGATTCACACTACATATCAAGTAGAAATAAAGATAAACAGATACATTGTGTGACACGATTTCTTCAGCATAGCTGACTTAGATCACCAGTTTGCTCGATATATTTAATTATTTTTGCAGAGCAAAAATTTCATGCTCAACAAAATTTCCAAACTTTTCTAATTGTAGGGACTGTCTTCTCGTAACTGTTGGGGATAAAACTTAACATAAATTGGTAAAACAAAGTAATGAATGCATTTTTGACAAAAACACTAGAAATGAAGATATTAATCAACACTGTAACTCATTGCGTGTCATAAGTTAATGTGTCATTTATAAACATAATCAAATAACTATTTTGTTTAGCCAACATAAGCGCTCTATAAATACATGTACCAATCACAAAGCTCCAGTTCATGGCATTCGTTAATCAGAATATACAAATACCTTTTCAGCCTGGGTCCTGGCCTTCTTTAACCCATTACCACTTAGATACGAATTTTGACCCATTTGTAGTCCCTTCCATAGTTAAATTGAATTTAAGACCTTTCTTTCCAGATTAAAATTTTTTAGGCTTCATTTCCAACCCTTAGATACTGATGAGCAGCAAACAGCATAAAACCTGAACAGACTGCGAGTTACTTGCAGGCTGTTCTGGTTTTATGCTGTTTGAATATAGCAATTTGCACTTTGCTTCTGAGTGGGACAGGGTTAAATAGGGTTGTATAAAAGGTGAAATTATTTACATATACTGACTGCCGATGTACATTTATATTTTATTTTATGCTTTTCAGTGGTTTATAGAGAAATATCAGTGAAATAAAACTGATAATTTCACTGTTTCAAACAGTGAAAATTATCAGTTAAAGTTATCAATAATTTTCACTGTTTACTGTGAAATGACGTCATTTTTTGACGAAATGACGTCATTATCCCAGAGAAATTCTTTAGTTAAACTCTTAAACAACGTATATAAATGGTGACAAAAAGCATAAAATAAAAAGAAAATGTGTTGGTTTTGGAGGAATATCGATTTAAATTCACTCGTGATCATAGAAAAAATATATTTTCTATGATCACTCGTGAATTAAAATCGATAATCCACCGAATCCTACAAATATCCTGTATTTAATTGTGGTTGTGTTGTTAAGGAAAATGATTAACAATTATGCCTATTATTTTTTGTTTGGTGACAACCTTGATAACCCTGCAAGGGGTGGGTGAAACCCTGGCCCTAGAGATCTCTAGGCAGACACCATAACCACTATAGCACCTCTTTCATACCTTCTTAAGCGTGGTGATACCGCTCGCTGGCGTGAAAGAGAAGATGTAAAGCAGTAGCTTGTCTGACAGGCGGTTGATATCCCTGTGGTCGCGTAACCTGCACAAATAAATGTAGTGGGTATTTTAGGGGGTGGTTACAGGGCTGCCAGTTGGTCATTTTGAAGCTGTTCAAAGTAACAAGAGGGCCATGATGGCCCTGAATCGCTCACCTGACTAACCAAATACAATCCCAACCCAGTTTTCATCAAGATAAACATTCTGACCAAATTTCATAAAGATTGGATGAAAACTGTGACCTCTATTGTCTACACAAGGTTTTTCTAAAATTTGACCTATTGACCTAGTTTTTGACCCCAGGTGACCCAAATACAATCCCAACCCAGATTTAATCAAGACAAACATTCTGACCAAATTTCATGAAGATTGGATGAAAACTGTGACCTATATTGTCTACACAAGTTTTTTCTATTATTTGACCTAGTGACCTAGTTTTTGACCCAAGATGACCCAAATACAATCCCAACCCAGATTTCATCAAGATAAACATTTTGACCAAATTTCATAAAGATTGGATGAAAACTGCGACCTCTATTGTCTATACAAGGTTTTTCTATTATTTTACCTAGTGACCTAGTTTTTGACCCAGTGACGTAGTTTTTGACCCCAGATGACCCAAATACAATCCCAACCCAGATTACATCAAGATAAACATTCTGACCAAATTTCATAAAGATTGGATGAAAACTGTGACCTCTACTGTCTACACAAACAAATTGTTGACGGTTTTTCTATTATTTGACCTAATGACCTAGTTTTTGACCTCAGATGACCAAAATACAATACCAACCCAGATTTTATCAAGATAAACATTCTGACCAAATTTCATATAGATTGGATGAAAACTGCGACCTCTATTGTCTACACATGGTTTTTCTATTATTCGACCTAGTGACCTAGTTTTTGACCCCAGATGACCCAAATACATTCCCAAGCCAGATTTCATCAAGATAAACATTCTGACCAAATTTCATAAAGATTGGATGAAAACTGCGACCTCTATTGTCTACACAAGGTTTTTCTATTATTGACCTAGTTTTTTACCTAGTGACCTAGTTTTTGACCCAAGATGACCCAAATACAATCCCAACCCAGATTTCATCAAGATAAACATTTTGACCAAATTTCATAAAGATTGGATGAAAACTGCGACCTCTATTGTCTATACAAGGTTTTTCTATTATTTTACCTAGTGACCTAGTTTTTGACCCAGTGACGTAGTTTTTGACCCCAGATGACCCAAATACAATCCCAACCCAGATTTCATCAAGATTAACATTTTGACCGAATTTCATAAAGATTAGATGAAAACTGCGACCTCTATTGCCTACACAAGGTTTTTCTATTATTTGACTTATTATGTGACCTTGTTTTTGACCTAGTGACCTAGTTTTTGACCCCAGATGACCCAAATACAATCCCAACCCAGATTTAATGAAGATAAACATTCTGACCAAATTTCATAAAGATTGGATGAAAACTGTGACCTCTACTGTCTACACAAACAAATTGTTGACGGACGCAGGCACACACGCATGCACACACAACGGACGCCGGACATCACACGGTCACATAAGCTCACCATGTCACTTTTTGACAGGTGAGCTAAAAATGTCATGAACTACTATTTCTTTCAAATATGTAACATGTTTTATGAAAATTGAATAAAAATTGAATACATGATTCAAAGAACAAACTTCTATTTAATATCGCTGCTAGTAAACCCATTTTAATCGTATCAAGGAGAAAGTATTATCTTAACATCGTATGTTAAAAAAGTTTCATAGAATTATGCCAATCAAAAAAAATCAGCAAATCCAAGATGGCTGGCTCATGGCCATTTTGTATCTGATCAACACACAAATTAGCCAAATGAAAATCTGCCAAATGATAAAGTCGATTTTTGCCTTAACAGGTGAGCACAAGTGTTTTTTTTTAATTTAATTTAAGTCACACACACTGTACTTAATGAATATATGTAAATCTAATGGGGTTGGTTGGGGTATAATAAATGCATAATACATACAAACTTCTTACATTTTTTAATCCAAATCTGGTCAAAATTGACAATAATTCAATAGTTAAACAAACACAAATGTTTGCATTTTTTCAAAAGTGAACATGGGTGTGATGTAATAAAGTGATTTGTGGGGTATGCTTATATAAAAATGTGATATTTGAGCATCATGATCTTATAACTAACAATTAACAAATGAATGTAAATTAAGGTTGGATGAAAAAAAAATGAAATAAGAACAGAAGTCAAAGCAAATGTACCGTAAATTTGCGGCCATAAGTCGACCTAAAAACGCTCCCAAAATTGACTTTAAAAGTCAACTCGACTTATGGATGTGGTACTAAATAAAAATAAAAAAAAAACACATATTTCTGTGCCGTTTTTTTTAAAGTAATAAATCTCTGAAGCGGAGGAATGATGACTGTTTACGGTAAGGCCGACTCGTCTTTTACTTAAATGTCCGCCGATAACAAAATACTGCATGTTTACATTGGTTTTTAATTCATTAATCTTCGTTATAAGTCCAAATTAAAGCATGTAAAAATAACTTCGAAAATATTAAACATTTGTGACGTACGGTAAAGTGGCGAAATTTATACATAGCAATTTGTCTATTGATACATCGTCCGTTGTCTGCTAAGAACAATAGAAAATCGACTGCTGACACTTGTACCCATTTAAAGTTAATCCGTGTAAATACAAACTGTCAACAGATGCAGGTGTCTTTGAAAAATGAACTTGCATGTGTCTGTTTTCAACAACTTATTTGTTTAAATAACTGGCATACAAATTGTTGTTCTTTTGACAGATGATAAATGCCTGCCTAAATGTAAATGTTACAGTTAATATCTTGCTATTGGGGTTTAATTTATGCTCCACTTTAACACCTTTGTTATGGGTTTTGTTTTCAGGACTCATAACTATTACTGGTATTCAGTCTGCACAGTTTGTTTTTTTGATGGACAGTGACATATTTCATCTTAGCAGCACAAAGGGACAGTCCGTGCCAAACCTAGCAAGACTTTGACATGCATGCAACTGATATGAGTTAGTACAAGTCACATTTGTTTCCATTATAACAAAGTAGGTTGGCTGACCTCTGATGCAGGTGTGCATACAGGAAGTTCAGATCCTCCGGGGTGCACAGTTTCAGCAGCACCTTCAGTAGAGCCACCTTCTCAAAGTCCTCCCACAGGGACATCCACTGTAAGATGAATAAATACGTTTCAGCCAAGCACCGGGAAAACAGGGCTCAATGCATGTGCATCAAGTGACATCCCAGATTAGCCCATGCAGTCCGCACAGGCTAATTAAGGACACCACTTTTCAATTTTTTGTTTAAAGGAAAAAAAGTTAGTCTCGGCCAATTTCCCTAAACAGGCTAATCTGGGACAACACTTTAATCACATTCATTAATTCCTGTTTCTCAAGAACGCGGCTCATTTAGTATCAACATTTGTCCCTTATGATGAGTTACTTAAACATGCTACAACTTTCCAATCTCAATGTATTCGAAAGAGATCTTTCAATTAGTCCAAATTGTACAGTAAAGCTTGACTGAAATGATGAACATTATTTTCCAGCTTTATTATACGTTTGGTAAAAGAACAATTAAACCCACTAACATGTGCATCTATTGATATCCCCGACTAACTTAAGTACCTTTAAACGTAAACACAATATGAAATGTCCCCAACCATTTTAAAAAGAACCAAACAATGCAAAAATGCTGCAATTTTTGATTGACCAGTAACTTTTTACAAAGTATCTACTGATACCAACCTTCCAGACCTGCTGAAGCTGCTCCTTAAAGCTGGCCCCTAGTTCCGATTTCTGGGCCCTAACCAGGCTCTTACCATCCCCCGCCCCCTCAGTCCACCACTTCACGCTCTTGTAAAGCTTGGAGATGGGCACCGGGACACTCTGAATACCCTGGGGCCTTCTCACCCCACCCTGACGTAAATGTAGCATGCCCCCTAAAACAGCAACATAACATTAGAAAGATATAACTTTTTTTTACTTCAATACAGTTGTAGAAAAATTATCAGAAATAAGTTTCAAGAAAATCTAAATAATATAGAGCTTCCACGTTTCAAATAAAATATTGGCAATTCAGGATATTTTATCTCAAACACTACTTTGATAATTATTGTAATAAAATGCCATTAATTTACAGCTATGTTCTTGAGTTTGCTTAAAAATTGTTTTAAACTGGATGTTTGGTACTGTATCCAGTGTTAACATATTCCAAATAAAAAATACATTGGCCTTCACAGTTTGCATAGGGACAACACTTTCTGCCTATACAGGATTTTTGTTTAGTAAAGACTTCATTAAAACGAAAATTTTCTTAAAATTGGAAATTGTCTTCACCGCTTTTGCAGACTGCACAGACTTATCTGGGACCACACTTCAAGCACATGCATTAAACCACATTTTCCATAAGCGTGGCTCAAAAGCATGTAAAATCAAATTCTTTACTGCAACATCACTGAGTATTAAATATAAAGCAGTGGCTCAGGCCCCAGTTCTAATAACTATCAGTAACAGTAAATAAAATGTATTGTTTTGCTTCTTTTAATTACTTAAATATTAAAACACAATTTTTGCCACTGCTGTCATCAGTATTATGAGTAAGGATCTGAAATCAACGAGAAATGTTGCACACACCCTGAGTTTGCCCCACTCCATCACTCTTGAAAAAATCTGGCGTGGCTACAGCCCTAGCTCCAAACAGCTTGTAACGAAGTTCACTCAGGGTGCTGTGGGTAACAGCTGACCACCGGGAGACCATAGACTTTGGGCTGTCTGACCTTTTCAGCTCCCCCGGAGCACCCTTTTCAGGCACAAGAATCCGTACCAGGGACTTTGGACGCCCAGTCATCTTGTAGAAATCTGGCTTGTCACTGTCACTTGGTTGCTTGTATCTTCAAAATTGTGCACAATTATTTTTAATTTATTAATCATACTTGAAATGCATATGATTATCATCCAAAATTGTCAACACTGTATAAGATTAATACAAAATAGGACATAAAAGGCATGAAACATACAAATATTAACATATAATGTATTATATAATGTTTGTCTAAAGTTTGTTATAATAAAACAAATTAGATATTATAATTGAAGTTGCACAAATGCTCTACTGGTACACCAAAATTTGTCGAAAATGTTATAGTGAAACTGTAATTATACATTTTCTTAACAAGAATTTAACATCTTCTTTTCAGCAGGATCTGTCATTAAATACTTGTTAAGTTTCTGTATGCATTTCAAGAACTTACTTGCGATATTTATCAAGGATTGACATGTCAACTTTCTTTTCAGGCTTTTCAGATTCAGACCGTACAATTACACGCTTTACTGGTGAGATTCCTGGGCCATCCAACCTAATCTTTCCACTGACAACTTGTGCCACAGGGCTGTTGTGTAATGGATCTGTAGCCAGCATGTTTTCATAGCTGACTTGTTCTCTCATCCCATGCTCTTGCTCGTCAATCAGCGTATACAACTTGGTGGTCCGCTCAAGAATGGATTTTTCTTTCGCTGTCATGAAGAGCTCAACACTATCCATAGCCTGTTGCACAATAGTGCTAGCCAAGTCTTGGGCATACAGCTCTGAAGGATCGAAAATCTTTACTGTTTTTGGTATAGATTCCAAGAGTATTCTACTAGCCAACGAGTTTGCAAAGTCTTCAATGTTTGTGGACTGTAGTCTACTCTCAGACTGATCAAGCGTTCTTTGCGTGTGGTTCCCATCATAAGTGATAGTCTGTGATTCAAGTTTTTCATAAATGACATCTCCTTGACTTCTCAACAAGTTTTCTTGATCATCGTCAATCACTGATACAGGTGAGGATGCATTTGCAAAAGTTCCCTCTCTTGTTAATGTAAGCTGAAAAGTTGAAGGCTCTTTTACAGATTTTTGCTTGTTCTTTTTTTTCTTTGCTGGAGCTTTCTTCTTCTTCTTTTTGTTGTCCCTGATTTTCTTCAGAGGTGTTGTGGGATACTGATGATTGACAGCGACTGTGTAGTCACGATGTTTGACAGGCTCAAGAGTGGTTGCCAGCATGTCCACTTGACGCATGGAACATCTGAAGACATATACAAAATGTTAAGTCTCATTAATTTTACACATTTCATACAAGGTAAATACAATAAAATAAACAAACAAAGTTTAATTCACCAAACAAGCATCATTTACAGACTTTACTGTATAAAGTATTATTTAGAAGACATGATACATACTTGTATGTAAGTAAGGAATACTGCCAATATATTGTTTTATGTATATAATAATTTTTTGCACTGTAACTACATGTATCACTCATGATCATTAGTACAATAGAATATGTTAAAAAATCAACTGTATTTCATAAATTAATCAATAAACATTAATGCATTAGTGGAAGTTACACACCAACTGAATTTGAAGAAATTAATTGATAGATCATGTGTTGCAAACAATAAAACACATTTTATCACCTGTAACTGACACACATAAAGACAAACACAAACCTGTCCACAATTCCGCATATCAACACCCTCTGTTGCCATGGACGCCATGTCTCGTACCAATCACACACTGCCTTGTAGATCTGGTTGTTGTTCAGACTGGAGAAACTCTGAGCGCCAAGGCTGGAAACAAGGGGCTTCAATGGCGGGAGATTGACAACGCCTTCAAAGTTTCCAAACCTTAGCCCACCTGGAGGCTTCAGGAAGGCTGCGCGGGTTCGTTCTATGGGTAGTATGTAGGCTGGCATGTTACTGAAATTTCAATCACAGTTTTTTGTTAAGATACGCATAGATTTTTCATTTAACATGGTTTCATTAATGTATGACTTGCAAAACATGTATTAATATTAATTAATGGCATAGTACATTCAAAATAATAATCTAAAGAAGATAATAGGATTGACATAAAATAAATTTGTATTATGTTGCCCATGATGTCATCAAGTACCTAGAGTAAAGCATAGGGTATAGCAAATGTTTCAAGTTAGCTGTTTGCTTAGTTGTTAAATTTATTTCTGTTTTCAACATTTATTTGAGTCAGTTAACCTTCTCACACTTCTCCAGGTATAGCTGGTTTACCAGTGCTAAATGCATGCACTTATGCCAGTAACTGACAATTTCTCTCCTGGACTCATAAGTAGAAACAAATGGCTGAAGAAATGATTACATGGCCACACCCTTAACAGTGTTCTTTTTGGCGAAATTTGAGGCTGAAATTCGGCCCATTTCCTAACGGAAAAGAGTATGCATTTTCCATAAATGACAGCCTTTAATTCCCAATTGAAGGTTTTAACAATATTTCATTATCTATAAGTTGCAATAATAAGTTCACCCAGCTCTGTAAGTTAAACCAGAGTAAGTATTATATCGAAAACACTTTTGTTCTTACTTTTAAAGTACTTTTATTGCTACATTGTTTTAACACACCACACGCAAACAATTGTTGCAGTTATTCTTTTAGTTAAATATTTGATTTACTAAAGTAATTTGACATATTTTGAAATTTTCAAATTGGAAATAGTGTTTTTTTATTGCATAAATGTAGATTACATCCGTTATCTGGTTACGATTTGATCATTAAGGAGTACATAGTAGGAACCAATTAGTGTCTTAGGTAAAACAAAGCCAACCAACTGTCAAAAACACACACAGAATTTCTTGAAAAGTAAAATCACATAGTTAATAAAAGAAAAGACTTATTTTGTCTTGAGTTGTTGAAATAATATTAATTTTAAATAAAATTAAAAATGATATCATGTGTGGTACATGGTAGATATACCAAGGCAAGTGCTCTAATACAGCGACATATAAAAACAAATATAGCTCTCTGTCTAATTCTAGAGATGCAACAGGCAGTCTCAAATTCTTGGCTAGAACTTTGGCTTCAGTTTGTAAAATTTGGCTACAAAAAATCCATTTGTTGAAAGTGTTGGCTACTGAAATTTTTGAGACAGGGGGAGCCCTGAAATGTAGACATTTATAAAACCAATGTGTTTAAACCGTAGATAAATTTTATTATTCTGCAAGAACACCATATAACTATGCCAGAAAACAATTTGTGTGACTACTATGAAGAATAAAAATACATGGATTCCAAAATGTGAGTTTACGTGAATTTTTTTTTATGAATTGCAACTCCTATATCCTCCAATTACCTTGAGTCGAGCATGACCCAAAGTCTATCACTTTGTTTACATTGAAAACGCGGCTCTCGTGATGACGTCACACGCATGTGCTCCGAGTATTTTGTTTTACTAACATAGCACGCTGGAAAATAATTATAGGCACGACTAAAATAAGGAAAAAAACAGTTTAATTGCATTGATAAATCTTACTTCAACTGAAATAATCCAAATTTATGCCTATTGCGTGCATTTTTTTCGGTACTCTTCATTAAACTTGCACATAAATTGCAGACCACTGCGCAAGAGTCAACTCATAATTTCATGTATTTGATTTATTTTAAAGAAAATTATTTTACCCTTTCACGATTCCCAGAAAATGTTGCATAGAACAATCTGTGCGCGCACATCGCGAAAATAGGCGACATGCCGATATTCACATGTTCAGTGGGTTTACCCTGTCCTGATTGGATGATAATTTTATCAAATCTTTTAATAGTAACATATATGCCGAAATTTTATTTGAACAAATTGCGAACGTTGTTATTTTTTTCAATTCTTGAGCACTTTTTCGTGTCAATGTTGCTCAAAAGAAGATCGACTGATAAAACAGAAACTTGTTAAATGGTAAATAGAAGTAATAAAAAAAGTTAAATTAATCTTTCAGTTACTCTTAATTTGTTCAGTGAATTGAATTTTCGAAGTTTTGTTGACCTCATGCCTATTGCAATCGAGTACTCTCGCTTTTCAGATGTGACCTCTCGACTCAAGGTAAACAACGCGCGTAGTTTATGTCATTGCCGGTGTGTATGGAACTATCGGCTTTGTGTGGTTGAACACGCTGTAAATAAACACTTTTGACATAGATTTTACGGGAATGAAATAAATCTTTTTAGGTAAATCGTTTATTGCGGGATTGTTTTAATTAATTCAGAAATTATTTTAGTTGTTTCCTTAACCGCTCGACTCAAGGTAATTGGAGGATATAGCCATCCGGAGATTCAGTAGCTTGGAGTTGGATTATTGCAAAATTAATATCAACTGAATTGACAAACCTGACTAGCCAAAGATAAACAAATGCAGGATGTGGCGAGTGTTCTACATAGATTTTATTCAAAATGTCATTAGGTATCAGATTTGAAAAACAACTACATAATACAATGCTTTCCCTAAACGAATTATACGAGAAGTTGAGTGATAATTTTATAAATCGTTTTCCCCCATAAACGCAACTCATCAGTAATGCAGTTATAGTTAACAGATAAAAATAACCTGGTTTCTTTTACACGTTATAGCGTCATCACGATCACGATAAAAAATACTGCTTAAATAATTAATTGAAACATCTTAATTAAAAGATATTTGATTGTTGACATCCGCCATGTTTGTTTCTATGCTAAGCTACCCCAAAGACACAACTGGTGGAAAGAAAAATGTTTCACACGGTAAACGGAATTAGCGAGCATGTTTGTAAAATAATAAACTAAAATTAAATCGTTTTTCTCTTTGAGTTTCATAATTTAAAGATGGTGTGTGTGTTTCCTTTATGCATAGTAATGAGTTAACATTCTATTTTATTTATAGGTACTGTTATAAAACGTCCTAAATCAGGAATATATACAAACATATTTGTAAAGGTCCCTGTCTAAATAAATTAGAATAAACGTAAATACGCGAAAACCGCTCTTTAAAGAAACATGTTTACAGATTTTCTTTTTGCAAAGTCATTTAAAATGAATCTTTTATAAGACGTGTTAATATTTCAGTCGAAAAAGCGCTGGAATTTCCCTAAGAGATCCGTAAGTCGAATCCCAGGCAAGACTCATAACGTTGAATATGAACAATCCATACAAACACTAAATTCTGAATGTGTGTAGTCGATATATGTATCTAATTTACTAGTATTTAGTTGGTTGGTAAAATGCCACACTTTGATGAGTTATTGCTTCTTTAGAGGGAGGCAGCAGGTTCCACAATACTCTTTAATTCCATGATATTTTTTAAATTGAGTGATCGGCATTTTCCGTTCCAATACATGTATGATATTGTATACACATAACATGTACACTGTGCATAGGGATACCGGGGGTGACTATCTTTTGTTCAAGTTAAGAATCGAGAAACGAGCAATACCATTAAAAACTGCATATACCCTGAAACCGTTTGAATAAGCTCTTGTTAGTGAGCTACGAATGGTCAGCAATCTCTGATTCTTTTTTTGTCGTTTAAAAAATCACAATCCTATGCAATGTACGAATCGTTCACATACGTGGTTTTATTGAGGTCATACATTCTACAACAATAGTCTACGTTTCACCGTACTCGAACATTGTTTTGCTCACGGAGCGTATATTGACTAGAGTCCGTGTTTTGCTGCAGATGGTACAAACACATAAGGAAATAATTGCTTGTCGTGATTGACATTTTATAGAAAATAAGCGCCCATTGAGATAGTCTGCATTGAATTCCGAGGAATGTCACCCACTTGTTTGTCACTTCACTTGGATTAGTAATTTAATAACATATAGCAGATAACTCAGTATCGACTTCTTTCTCATGACCGTGGCGTAATGGATATGGTGTCCGCCTTTGGACCTTGGTCACAGATTCGATCGCCACTAGCGGGGCGTCCTTTAGATTTGCCACATAGACACAAATAACTGATTCTAGTCCCAGGCAACGGACTCGAGAGCGTTTCAAATAAGCCTTCAGCTTTCGATGCAATCAAGTTAAAATAAATAAGTTTAAACCAAATCTCATTAGTAATACTGGAAACGATTCATTGATTGAAGTACAATTCAAAACCAGCTAACAGTAAAAGTAGTGATATGTATTGATGCAAACATTTATATATATGAAACACAAAACATTGTGTGAATTTGCAATATCAAATTTCAATAACATTTTCTCGAACACATTGACAACAGCTAACCGTGCAGGTCTTTTCACATTGACATATTTACATCGATTTTACAGTGCCCTTGTCCATGTAATATATTATATCCATATGTTTTCCCAGCATCATCATCAACCCACCGAGCATGATCATTATGGAGCCAAAGGAGAATGCCATGTCGTAGCTGCCATATAAGTTCATAATCATGCATGGAACACATTTAACTAAACAAGAGGGCCTGAAAGGCCCAATGTCGCTCACCTGAGATAACAAGATATTATTGGGACAAATCTTCTGACCAAGTTTCACGAAGATCGGAAAATAAATGTGGCCTCTATATGGTTGACACGTAAATTATGCTGTATTAATAATGTGTTTTGTTAGTAGTTTACATACATTATTAGTTTCGATTGGTATATTGAAGATGCATGTTAATGGACGAACATAATTAAAAATAGATTGCTACCAGCTAGAGGGGATTTGATGAGTTGTATAGCAGATTTATTAAGAACTCAAAATTTAGGCATTGGAACGAAAAACATTCTTTGAAATCGTTTCTTAATACCTATCTATCGAATGATACTTAAATTTTTAAACAGTAACATATACAAAAATACATAAAAAAATTCTGAAATTTTCTGCTGATATCTAATAGTTGAAAAGATGCGGGATTTCCAATATAGCACATTCCGCCAACGACTGGTCCAGTGGGGATATTAAGGTCCTGGAATAACAGAAGCAATTCAAATGAACGGAGATCGAGGGATTCTACGCCTAGAACGTCGACTAACCACACCGACTTCTGCCCGCGACAGAATCACAAAGAAAGCGCTTATTATAGCGAAGTGCCAATGCTTTGTAATAGAAGGCAACATGACTGCTACGACTAACGTGCTAAATATAACACCATTGTAGACTGCAAGACGCCATGGTTTGATGTGTTGGTATTATAGTATGTTGACACCATAATTCTTGCAAATGTATCAAATATTCCTGAAATTAACATAAGTAAGGCACCGTTCAATTGCCATGCTCGTTGGCATGCACTGGCAGAAACACAGATATCAAATTACATGCAGTTGCATATCAAAATAATTGCAAGCAAAGGGCAGTGAAACCAAAATTACAAAACAACCACAAGTCCCAATGGGCTTTTTACTGGCTGGTTTGGTTCAATTTCCTTTCAAGGACTGTTTGACTTGAGAATACTTTCCTTGATAACCGATGGATTTTTATTGTTAACACATGCAAGCGCATTCGTTTTTATGTAAACTGTTGCCTATATATTACTGTCTTCTGTGGAGTTGTTCAAGTTATGATTGTTTAATAGACGAACGCCTTCTTGCTCTTTCAATTGCAATTTCTGTCTCTCTTTTACGTCGGGGATGAACGCTGACGTGAGCATCCCAACACTGCATATGCCAGAAAGGGTCAGCTACCGCCCATATCGTCCTTTGACCTTAAAATAATTTCTCAGAGACCATTTGGTCGAGTTTGATCAAAGGTTGATCAAAGGTTTGCTCCTTTACAAAATTCCTTTAATCCAACGAAATATATTATTTAAACAAGGCTATTGTCAAACAATATGGTCCCCTACCGACTCCACCATTGTCAGAAATTCCACCATTTTCAGATTTTTTTATTATTTTTTGGTTTGACGTAGGAACAAAATGAAATGACGTGCATAATGTCCATATTGCCATCTATCCATGTTGCAAGTTTCATGAAAAAATATTAAGAACTTTAAAAGTTATCGCAGGATCCAGAAAACCACCATTTTCAGCAGTATTTCTAGTCTATTTGTTGCCATAGCAACCAGAATTTTTGACGTAGGAACAAAATGAAATGACGTGCATAATGTCCATATTGCCATCTATCCATTTTTCAAGTTTCATCAAAAAATATTAAGAACTTTTCAAGTTATCGCAGGATCCAGAAAAGTGTGACAGACTCACAGACTCACGGACGGACACACAGAGCGCAAACCATAAGTCCCCTCCGGTGAAACCGGTAGGGGACAAAAAAAGTGTTGCTATGTCAACTAAACGCTGAAACAAAATTGCAGTAAAAGTCAGGTATGTGTATTAGATAATACACATACCTGTAAAAATCGAATGCTGAATTTCATTATTGTTACACATAAAAGTTCCTTAGTTGACCCGCTACCAAATTCCTTAAAATTATGTTGTTTGGTTAAATAAAAGGCAACAGATGAAAGTTGCAGATTTAATTGTATGGCGAAATTTGCAAATCTCATATATAAAATTTCTGATCCTAAAATACATTACATAAATACTTGTTCGTAAACCCGTAATATATAGCGATTCGTCAAACCTTTGCTGCTTGGTACACGTTCCAGATTTTCTTTAATTAGCTATTAATTATTATAAAACGTTGAAGGCGAATTCGCCAGCATGTATATCATGCATGTACGATGTGAATCTAAATTTAGTTTTAGTGCAGATTCGTTCATACGACACAAAGACACAATTTTGTTTTACGGATTATTTTAATTTCCTGCAACGATATCTATTCATACGACACACGAACACTAAATCCGATCCTATAAAAAGACAAATGCTTCGGTTATTGTAGGAAAATATTTACGAAATATCTTCCTCACCATCGGCTCGGTGCGCTTATTTGTCTTTGCGGCATTTTATGAAATTTGTCTTCAATGTATAATTTTCTTGCCTATGTTGTGTTATTGTAATATATTTTTTATCAATATATTAACATTTAACACATATAAATATCGTATAATCTCGCTTTAAATCCCAAGGAACAAAGTTGAACGTGCTATTTTTATGTTAAAAAAAACACAATTCCACGATTCAATCTGTTGTTTTTGTGTGTTAAACAAAGAATTATGAACAGGTTTTATGACAATAATTTTCTGAATTTTCCCACGGGCCACGGCAACTTTTTAACTTTTGGGCGACTCAAATCCGTTAGCACTCAACCTCCATATATTCCTTTGCGATCTTATGCCATTTGACATTTATCCTGACTTCATTTTTAATTAAAACCCAACAAATCTGTGATAATGTTATCGTCCGACGTATTTATTATCCTCAGTATCATCGCCACCCAGTCTCAATAGTCTCATTTACATTGTACATTCATTTAATAAGAACGGAAATAACTACTTTTACCGTTCACTTTCTCATACATGTAAAAACAATACATGTTGTAATGAGGTAAATTATACAAAAGATCACAATAAGTGCAGATGTGACCAACTTAAATAGAGGAATTGCAAAGATATAAATGTATTAAGATGTAATAAAACCAATGGCAGCTTTAAAGCTGCTAAATGGGGAAATTCTAAACAACTAGAATTTTCAAAATCATTATTTAAATGATTAAATTACACGTTCTTAATAGCTTGAAAGAAAAGGAGTAATGTAAATATTTGTTGTCAGCAATGATCATCTAATAATAACATTCCATCCAAGAGGGCCAAGATGGCCCTAGTTCGCTCACCTGAGAGGAGTCTGTTCATTTAATCTTTACCAAACGTCAAACTTGACCTAGATATTGTCTAGACAAACATCCTGGTAAAGTTTCATCATTATTAAACCAAAACTTTGGCGTATGGAGTGTTTTTGTTTTTGTAAGATTTTACCTGGTGACCTATATTTTGAGTTGACCACCCTTACCAAACATCAAACTTTGCTTACAAAAATAAATATTTTGACCGAGATTCATAAAATCTGTAACAAAATTGTGACCTCTAGAGTGTTTACAAGGATTTTGTATAATATAATGAAAATTTTGACAATCTAAGGGCAATAATTATGGCATTAATTATGTGATTTTGCTCATTATCAAACTTGGATGAGATCTTTCAGCAACTTTCATAAAGAATGCTTGAGAAGTGTGAATGCTAGAGTGTTTACAAACCAAATGTGGACGAATGGACGGCGGACAAAGACCAATTCTAAAACCTCACCTGAGCAATCAGGTGAGCTAAAAAGTGTGTTTAACCGATCTGAGCCATTTTCCAACTTGTCCGAGAAATCAATAAAACCAATGTATTGACTAAGTTTCACGGTGATTAGGCAAAAAATGAGACTTCTATAGTGTTTGATCACAAGGTTTCTCTCTAGTCACATAAGGAAAACTGCCCCCCCCCCCTGGCGGTCATGTTTTTAGACCGATCGGGACCATTTGCAAACTCATCTGAGATATATATAAAACCAATCATTTCACCTAGTGACCTTGTTTTTCACCCAGCATGACCCAGTTTCCAACTCCATCGAGATATCATTGGGAAAAATCTTCTGACCAAGTTTCATGAAGATCGGACAAAAAATGTCTCTAGAGTGTTTACAAGGTATCTCTAAAGCCAAATAAGGAAAACTGACCCGCCCACTGGCAGCCATGTTTTTCAACAGACCAGAACCACTTTTGAACTCAACCAACATATCATTAAGACAAACATTTTGACAAAGTTTCATGAAGATTGGGCATGAAATGTGACTTCTACAGTGTTTACAAGGTTTTTCTTTATTTTGACCTTGTGACCTAGTTTTGACCCGGCATGACCCAGTTTCGAACTCGACCAAGATATCTTTGGGACAAAGCTTCTGACCAAGTTTCATGAAGATCGGAAAAGAAATGTGCCCTCTAGAAAATACACTGTTGTATTATTATGAAAACATAAATAGTCAAAGAGGAGTAACTAATGTAAGCTTAAATGCAATATTTAAAAGAGTTGTCTCGCATGTTACATGGCCTCAATTAATGATTGTTTACAAGCCTTTTTACTATATAAATATAAGTTAAACTGCCCGTCCCCCTGGCAACCATGTTTTTCAACGGACCGGAACCATTTTCGAACTCAACTCTCATATCAAGGAAACAAATGTTCTGACCAAGTTTCATGACAATTGGGCCAAAAATGTGACTTCTAGAGTGTTCACATGTTTTCACTTTATACATATATAGAAAAATGACCCGCCCACTGGCGGCCATGTTTTTTCAAGGATTTGGACCATTTTCGAACTCGTCCAAGATATCAATAAAACCACAGTTTTGACCAACTTTCATGATGATTGGGCAAAAATTGTGACTTCTAGAGTGTTTACAAGGTTCTATAGCCAAATAAGGAAAACTGCCCCGCCCACCGCAGCCATGTTTTTCAACGGACCGGTACCACTTTTGAACTCAACCAACATATCATTAAGACAAACATTTTGACAAGGTTACATGAAGATTTGGCATTAAATGTGACTTCTACAGTGTTTACAAGGTTTTTCTTTTTTTTGACCTAGTGACCTAATTTTTGACCCAGCATGTCCCAGTTTCGAACTCGACCGAGATTTAATTGGGACAAAGCTTCTGACCAAGTTTCATGAAGATCGGACAATAAATGTGGCTTCCAGAGTGTTTACAAACAAATGTGGACGGAAGGACGACGGACGGACGGCCAAAGACCGGTCACAAAAGCTCACCTGAGCAATCAGGTGAGCTAAAAATGCAAGAAAATATAAGAAATTATCAGACAAAAATGGGTATGGTTGTAGGCAAAAATTATTATTGGTTGTACTGCTGCTATATATTGTCCATATAGCTCAATATTTGTAATTAATTATCCATTTCAAAGTTATGCACATCTGGAAATGTTTTTTATGAGACAAAATGAAAAATATATGTTATCAGGAAGTCATTAGAGGTTCAAGTAAAAAATATATATAAAAATAGCACTATTTAACACAACTTTGGCACAAAATAATTACATAAAAAAATATCAAGGATTTTACGACTTATAAGTGTGTCAAGGAGAATGATGTTTTTCAAACAAATTATAAAAATGGGTGTCATTGTTCATTAAAGCTATTCAGCCACAAAAATACCTCAACAGCAATCACTTTATAACAGAAAAACAAAAACAAAATAACAAAATGTACATTAACAGATAAATACTGTTTGGCAATGTATATTGTACTTCAAATTTACAAAGATGACAATAATCAAAGATCTGCATTGTATGTAATTAATACATTATATTTGTTTAATTATTTTATAATGAAAAAAATTCATGATCCAGTGTTAATTTACCCACTTACTGCATAAGTACAGCCAACTTGGCATATCATTAGTCTTAACATCTTAAATATTATTACACCAAACTACATGGTTCAGATAAGTTAACATTATCAAACATAACTTCAGGAAAGTTAAGATTGCATACAATTTTTACTTTTCTTTACGTAAATTTATTTAAATGCATCAATATGCGCATACCACGCTATTTTGTCGGCCTCAACCGTCCTTAAATTGACGTAATTATCAATGTAACAAGTTCTAGACTCAGAAATTTTATGAAGTTGGGTAAAATGGTGTGTCATTTAAAAAAATGGATAAAAGACGTTTCATCTCTCTTCATAAATTTGATATTGAATAGAGGGGCAAATTAGGTCTTATCGGTCTTACTAAAACAGTCCTGGGGACCGTTTCAATAAGCTCTCGTAAGTATGTTACGACTCGTAAACCAGTTGCGATTATCGCAACTTGCCATTTTGCGTTTCAATAAACTTTCGCAACTTACGATATCGTAGAATTCTCTCGTAAGTCTACGAGACGTAAGAAGCAGTCGTAGTTACGTCGAAAACAAAATGGACGCCGCGTATTTTGTGCATATAGACGCCGAATACGAAGCGTTTGGCTCCGTCTTTTTTATCGACGACAATACAGAGGAGGTAAACATGTTGTTTTTATCCCTTGATTAGGTAAACATGTTGTTTTTTATCCCTTGATTACTTTCTGCAAAATATTTAACGTTGGAATCAATATGTTAGTTACTGCCCTTTGTTTATATTCGATAAGGATAAATAAATAAAATAAAATTGGACAATAACAAGTTTAAAAATTAAGAGAAAATAATTTAAATAATATTCTTTTTAAATGGTTTTTTGAAAGTAGAAGTTGGTTAAATTGAGTGAATTAACAGAAATAAATGACCAGTGAGCCAAATATAACTAAAAAGTGTAGGAAATCTGAATTCGACGGAAAAAAGCGAGTGACAGAAAACAGCTGTTCACAACATCCGGTGAGAGGTCAAGGACGAAGCCGTAAATATTGGGAAACACTCTTTTCCATTTTCCTGATTCCATTGGCTGTTTCGTCCCCTGTTTCGATTGGCTGTTTCGGCTATGGAAAATAGTTGTATGGCCATACACGAGAAAGACCGGTTATGGAAGAGAAAGACCGTTTATAAAACATTTAGTTTTAGAAAGACGTCGGAGGACTAAAAGATAAAAAGTAAATAGCAATAACATAAATTTCATTCTTAAATACGAATGAAATTATATGTACTGCTACTAGTCTTCTATCTGCAATGGTCAAATATGGATGTGTATGGTGTACTTAATAAATAAATAAACTACACGTATGGTTTATAAGTTTAATGTACATCGATAATAAATATATAATCAGGCAACTTGATAGTGCGCGTGCATGTGATGAGCACTACTGCAAGTCGACTAAGGCCACAGTAAATAACTATTAAACTGACAACATTGCTCATTTCTTCAAGTCGACTATGGCCACAGTGAATGACTCTGAAAATGAAACAATTTTTCGTTACTGCAAGTCAAATATAGCTACAGTAAATGACTCTAAAAATGTCACCACTGTTCATTAATGAAAGTCGACCATTACCACAGCAAATGACTCTTAAAATGACACAATTGTTCATTACTGCAAGTAGACTATGGCCACAGTAAATCACTCTTAAAATGACACCATCGTTCATTACTGAAAGTCGACTATGGCCACAGCAAATGGCTCTTAAAATGTCCCCATCGTTCATTACTGCAAGTCGACTAAGGCCACGGTAAATGACTCTTAAAAAGACACCATTTTCATTACTGCAAGTCGACTATGGCCACAGTAAATGACTCTTTAAATGACACCTACGTCTAATACTACAAGTCGACTATGGCCACAGTAAATGAATCTTAAAATTACACCATTGTTCATTACTGTAAGTTGACTATGGCCACAGTAAATGACTCTTAAAATGACACCATTGTTCATTACTACAAGTCGACTATGGCCACAGTAAATGACTCTTAAAATAACACCATCGTTCATTTCTAAAAGTTGACTATGGCCACAGTAAATGACTCTTAAAACGAAACCATCGTTCATCACTGAAAGTCGACTATGGCCACAGTAAATTACTCTTAAAATGTCACCACTGTTCATTACTGCATGTCGAATATGGCCACAGTAAATGACTCTTAAAATGACACCATCGTACATTACTGCAAGTCAAATATGGCCACAGTAAATGACACTTAAAATGTCACCACTGTTCATTACTGCAAGTCGACTATGGCCACAGTAAATGTCTCTTAAAATGACACCATCGTTCATTACTGCTAGTCAACTATAGCCGCAGTAAAAGACTCTTAAAATGACACCATCGTTCATTACTTAAAGTCGACTATGGCCACAGTAAATGACTCTTAAAATGACACCATCGTTCATTACTGCAATTCGACTATTGCCACAGTAAATGACTCTTAAAATAACACCATCGTTCATTACTAAAAGTCGACTATGGCCACAGTAAATGACTCTTAAAATGACACCATCGTTCATTACTGCTAGACGACTATGGCCACAGTAAATGCCTCTTAAAATGACACCATCGTACATTACTGAAAGTCGACTATGGCCACAGTAAATGACTCTTTAAATGACACCATCATTCATTACTGCAAGTCGACTATGGCCACAGTAAAAGACTCTTAAAATGACACCATCGTTCATTACTAAAAGTCGACTATGGCCACAGTAAATGACTTTTAAAATGACACCATCGTTCAGTACTTCCAGTCGACTATGGCCACAGTAAATGACTCTTAAAATAACACCATCGTTCATTACTGAAATTCGACTATGGCCACAGTAAATGACTCTCAAAATGGGACCATCGTTCATAACGGCAAGTCGACTATGGCCACAGTAAATGACTCTTAAAATGACACTACCGTTCATTACTGGAAGTCGACTATGGCCACAGTAAATGACTCTTAAAATGTCACCACTGTTCATTACTGCAATTCGACTATTGCCACAGTAAATGACTCTTAAAATGACACCATCGTTTGTTACTGAAAGTCGACTATGACCACAGTAAATGACTCTTAAAATGACACCATCGTTCATTACTACAAGTCGACTATGGCCACAGTAAATGACTCGTAAAATGACACCATCGTTCATTACTGCAAGTCGACAATTGTCACAGTAAATGACTCTTTAAATGTCACCACTGTTCATTACTGCAATTCGACTATGGCCACAGTATATGACTCTTAAAATGACACCATCGTTCATTACTGCAAGTCGACTATGGCCACAGTAAATGACTCTTAAAATAACACCGTCGTTTATTACTAAAAGTAGACTATGGCAACAGTAAATGACCCTTAAAATGACACCATCGTTCATTACTAAAAGTCGACTATGGCCACAATAAATGACTCTTAAAAAACACTATCGTTCATTACTGAAAGTCGACTATGGCCACAGTAAATGACTCTTAAAATGACACCATCGTTCATTACTGCAATTCGACTATGGCCACAGTAATTGACTCTTAAAATGACACCATCGTTCGTTACTGAAAGTCGACTATGACTACAGTAAATGACTCTAAAAATGACACCATCGTTCATTACTGGAAGTCGACTATGGCCACAGTAAATGACTCTTTAAATGACACCATCGTTCATCACTGCAATTCGACTATGGCTACAGTAAATGACTCTTAAAATAAAACCATCGTTCATTACTACAAGTCGACTATGGCGACAGTAAATGACCCTTAAAATGACACAATTGTTCATTACTACAAGTCGACAATGGCCACAGTAAATGACTCTTAAAATGACACCATTATTCATTACTGCAAGTCGACTATGGCCACAGTAAATTACTCTTAAAATAACACCATCGTTCATTACTAAAGGTCGACTATGGCCACAGTAAATGACTCTCAAAATGACACCATCGTTCATTACTACAAGTCGACTATGGTCACAGTAAATGACTCGTAAAATGACACCATCGTTCATTACTGCAAGTCGACAATTGCCACAGTAAATGACTCTTTAAATGTCACCAATGTTCATTACTGCAATTCGACTATGGCCACAGTATATGATTCTTAAAATGACACCATCGTTCATTACTGCAAGTCGACTATGGCCACAGTAAATGACTCTTAAAATAACACCATCGTTTATTACTAAAAGTAGACTATGGCCACAGTAAATGACCCTTAAAATGACACCATCGTTCATTACTAAAAGTCGACTATAACCAAAAAAAATGACTCTTAAAAAAACACTTTCGTTCATTACTGAAAGTCGACTATGGCCACAGAATATGACTCTTAAAATGACACCATCGTTCATTACTGCAATTCGACTATGGCCGCAGTAAATGACTCTTAAAATGACACCATCGTTCATTACTGAAAGTCGACTATTGCCACAGTAAATGACTCTTAAAATGACACCATCGTTCATTACTGGAAGTCGACTATGGCCACAGTAAATGAATCTTTAAATGACACCATCGTTCATCACTGCAATTCGACTATGGCTACAGTAAATGACTCTTAAAATAAAACCATCGTTCATTACTACTAGTCGACTATGGCGACAGTAAATGACCCTTAAAATGACACAATTGTTCATTACTACAAGTCGACAATGGCCACAGTAAATGACTCTTAAAATGACACCATTGTTCATTACTGCAAGTCGACTATGGCCACAGTAAATTACTCTTAAAATAACACCATCGTTCATTACTAAAGGTCGACTATGGCCACAGTAAATGACTCTCAAAATGACACCATAGTTCATTACTAAAAGTCGACTATGGCCACAGTAAATGACTCTTTAAATAACGCCGTCGGTCATTACTAAAAGTCGACTATGGCCACAATAAATGACTCTTAAAATAACACTATCGTTCATTACTGAAAGTCGACTATGGCCACAGTAAATTACACTTAAAATTACACCATCGTTCATTACTGAAATTCGACTATGGCCACAGTTGATGACTCTTAAAATGACACCACCGTTCATTACTGGAAATCGACTATGGCCACAGTAAATGACTCTTAAAATGTCACCACTTTTCATTACTGCAATTCGATTATGGCCACAGTAAATGACTCTTAAAATAACACCATCGTTCATTACTAAAAGTCGACTATGGCCACAGTAAATGACTCTTAAAATGTCACCACTGTTCATTACTGCAAGTCGACTATGGCCACAGTAAATGATTCTTAAAATGACACCATCGTTCATTACTGCTAGTCAAATATGGCCGCAGTAAAAGACTCTTAAAATGACACCATCGTTCATTACTAAAAATCGACTATGGCCACAGTAAATGACTCTTAAAATGACACCATCGTTCATTACTGCAATTCGACTATGGGCACAGTAAATGACTCTCAAAATAACACCATCGTTCATTACTGCAAGTCGACTATGGCCACAGTAAATGACTCTTAAAATGACACCATCGTTCATTACTAAAAGTCGACTATGGCCACAGTAAATGACTCTTAAAATGACACCATCGTACATTACTGCAACTCGACTATGTCCACAGTAAATGACTCTTAAAATGACACCCTCGTTCATTACTGCAAGTCGACTATAACCACAGTAAAAGACTCTTAAAATGACAACATCGTTCATTACTAAAAGTCGACAATGGCCACAGTAAATGACTCTTAAAATGACACCATCGTTCATTACTTCCAGTCGACTATGGCCACAGTAAATGACTCTTAAAATAACACCATCGTTCATTACTGAAATTCGACTATGGCCACAGTAAATTACTCTCAAAATAAGACCATTGTTCCTTACTGCAAGTCGACTATGGCCACAGTAAATTACTCTTTAAATGACACCATCGTTCATTACTACAATTCGAATCCACAGTAAATGACTCTTAAAATGACACCACCGTTCATTACTGGAATTCGACTATGGCCACAGTAAATGACTCTTAAAATGTCACCACTGTTCATTACTGCAATTCGATTATGGCCACAGTAAATGACTCTAAATTGACACCATCGTTCGTTACTGAAAGTCGACTATGACCACAGTAAATGACTCTTGAAATGACACCATCGTTCATTACTACAAGTCGACTATGGCCACAGTAAATGACTCGTGAAATGACACCATAATTCATTACTGCAAGTCGACAATTGCCACAGTAAATGACTCTTAAAATGTCACCACTGTTCATTACTGCAATTCGACTATGGCCACAGTAAATGACTCTTAAAATAACACCGTCGTTTATTACTAAAAGTAGACTATGGCAACAGTAAATGACCCTTAAAATGACACCATCGTTCATTACTAAAAGTCGACTATGGCCACAATAAATGACTCTTAAAATAACACTATCGTTCATTACTGAAAGTCGACTATGGCCACAGTAAATGACTCTTAAAATGTCACCACTGTTCATTACTGCAAGTCGACTATGGCCACAGTAAATGACTCTTAAAATGACACCATCGTTCATTACTGCAATTCGACTATGGCCACAGTTGATGACTCTTAAAATGACACCACCGTTCATTACTGCAATTCGACTATGGCCACAGTAAATGACTCTTAAAATGACACCATCGTTCGTTACTGAAAGTCGACTATGACCACAGTAAATGACTCTTGAAATGACACCATCGTTCATTACTACAAGTCGACTATGGCCACAGTAAATGACTTTTAAAATGACACCCTTTTTATTACTTGAAGTCGACTATGGCCACAGTAAATGACTCTTAAAATGTCACCACTGTTCATTACTGCAAGTCGACTATGGCCACAGTAAATGACTCTTAAAATGTCACCACTGTTCATTACTGCAAGTCGACTATGGCAACATTAAATGCTATCTAGGTCCCTGTGGCATACAAAACGTGATTTTCCATTGTCACATCGACGGTGGAAGACAGGTGAGCAATGGTTTCATAGGATTTCTACATGTTCTAGTGGTTACAATAATGTAAAAGAAAGTCATATATATTTTACTCTTCATTGGATCACATAAGTTCATAGGAATTTGGTCGAAGTTCTATCGCCATTTCATTCCGATCTTTTTTTATATATATTTCAGTGACGTTTTGTGGTTGCTTAACCATTGCAAATTTATTACAAACGTAGACGCGGCACCAAAAAGTTCCATCGGATATGGATTTTGCGTTTTCACGTTAGAGGTATTAATTCATACATTACTCTCCGTTGCATGCCTATTGATTATCATATTCAAATAATAATGCACAATTTCATTAACGTATTGTCATACTCTTGAAACAGTGTACATGCTATAATCATTTGGTTCTTTTTTATCAGTTTTTTCCTCATGTAATTCAGGCACTGACTGTCGTGGAGAAAAACATCCAAGATACCTTTTCAGAAAACGGGTAAGTTGTAATTGTTATAAATAAGGTAGCTTTTCTGCAATTAAATTCAATGCACTGATATACTAAGCTTATTCAAAATGTGCGTTAATGCTTACAAAAACTGACTTTAACAGCAGAAAAGCTTTGTAAACGGCGTAGTATTCGAACTCGGTCTTGCCACCAAAACCTATGTGTGACGGTGTTGTGGAATTGGTCTTGATGCGTCTGTTACTTGCCCAAAGTCAAGAGCTACTTCGAATTCTATGAGCTCCGAACGAAATAGATAAACTCTATATGAGAAATTCGTAAAGACCAAAGTATCGCAATGATCCGGTTGCATTACGAACTTGCACTTAGTACAGTACAATGCCTAGCAATGGCAACTGTATATTGCATAAGCGCTTGGCATTCAAAATACCAATTATATTGAAAGCTATCTGTGTTCCCTTATTTATATAACCACTTTATATTTAGGATAAGAGCCGAAATATTTTGAATCAATCAACGATAAAAGTCGAGGTTCGATTGTAAAGAAAAAATATGTGTTATTCGCTTATTCACAATTTCTCCTGACAAACGGTACCATACACAATGTAAAACTTTCCCTTTCTTTGATTTCATACAAATTTCACAAAACATGGGAAATTGATTGCTTACTTAAACTGTCAATAATGACGACATTTACAGGAACCACCCTTTGGTAAAGCTCGTAGCTAACGAAAAGCTGAAATCAGCTTACAAGAAGAACAAAAGGTATTTCGTATTATATTTTTTTATTGAGTATTGATTTTTTTCATGAACTATTCCAGTCAGCCATAACATAATCATTGGGCCGTTTACACTGGATTTAGAAAGTGAAAAATAAACATAATATTGCATATGACCGATTTTGTAAAGGTTAAAAATTAATATGTGGAAAGATATACATCTAAGGTCGTGCTCGATCGAGACTGCCATCAACATTTGTTAAAAACTAAACTTAAACTTATAAAAATAAAAACCAATACCATTTCTATATTAAATTACAGACTAGTTTCATCGTATACAGAATCCGTCCTCGTCAAGGAAGCGTGTTCAGTGATCATGCAAGAGGTAGAGAGTATGGTCTTTGATTATTTTTTGTAACAAGTATTATCTTAAAATAATATATACGTTTTCAAAACATGATTTTATTTATAAGAGTGCGTAACATTTTGTTCATTTTGTGCACAACCACATTTTATTCACGAAAGTATAAACTTGCGCTGTGTTTGTGTAAATTTAATTCGTCAAATGTAAATATTTTAAATGTTAATGGGAAGAACAAATTCTTAAAATGTACAATATCTCCATATAACATGCCTGTTAGACTGTCAATAGACATAGAATCCCGTTTTATTTTTTACGCGGTTTTTTTAAAGGCGAGTCCGAACAATATAAATAGTAAAGGCAAAAATTTAAAGTTATATAATTAATTGAAAAAAGTATATCGGTTTCGAATGTCATACAATAATTATTTTCTTCTTTGGTGTCAAAGTAAACTACATATTCGTACAGAAAATATTTCACAGTACATGTATGTAAAATTTGTTAAATATTCTCATAATCGTTTGTTTCAAATCATAAAACTGCACGCGACTGGATGTAGTTATAAAGAGGCCACAGAGGCTTTGCAACGAACGGTGGCCAAAAGTATTTTCACAGCATATAGCCTGGCAACAACTCACCGTATGTATTGTCCATATCATTAATACTACAATGATCAGTTTTGTAAAAAAAAATATGGCAGTCATATTAGGTTTTTCTTTTCGTATAAATGTCATAGAAATTTCATTCGGATTTACGTTTTACAAAATGGTTTAAAGAGATATCTGTAACGTGTTTTAGCATAACCAAGCCATTAATACAATTACTAGTCACAGGCAATTTATGATTAGTAAAAGTTTATCGTATCATCGAAATAAAACGATTACTTATAAGAGTCTTCGTAGCCTTTGACACTTTAAAAGTTTGACTTGTTATGTAACTTGATATGTTCTTAGTTCATTTTCACAAATATTTTGGGGTTTTTAATGCAGGCTCGAGCATAAAAGAATATTGGTCAAGCGCCCTAGCGGATAGACGTAAGTAAAACACGGAACATAAATTTTACAGATGAAATTGTAGGTGCTCATGAAATTTCATGTAAGAAATTTTTCTGGATAGTAGATGTATATTCATGTTAAAAAGCAAGTTTTCTTGTAGCTTATGTCACAACTTTCATGGTACTCAAAAACTGTGTGAGAATCCTAGTCAATATGTCGTACCAGATTGGATTTTGTTGCAATCTATTTCAAAGGTAAAGCCTGGTGGACACAAAGACGCTAACATCCTGCAGAAAAGTTCAACATGGCTGACAACACCGAACGGTCGGAAGATGTGTAAGGACAAAAGTGGGATCGTTGCATTACAGACACCGGTTTACTGTTAACTGTTGAGTTATCGATCCGGACAGAACTTAAGTGTGCACCACTGCAGTATGATGACATTTAAGTTTTATATACTTTCATGCAATAGTTACTGTCACACAGCTCCGGACATTGAAAGTGGAAGGACGGAGAACCACACAGAAACAATATCGGCGAATGATGATGTATATTTGTTTTAAGTTTCGTGAAATAGGTACTGTGAAATAGCTCCGGACGTACAACCTTCCTGAATTTCAATCTATTAAGGGGCAATAAATTAATAACGCGTGCACCGCAGTATGATTGAACACATTCATATTAAGTTTAATGAAATTTAATAAATAATTATTGATAAACACCTCCGGACATCGCCAAAATAATATTCCTTCACTGTCTTAGAGGGGTAAAAAGCCATCATAATGGAGGTGTCATTTTGTCTACTTACAAGAGTTGGTGCATTCGGATTAAATGCGTATTCTACATGCAATAATAAATGCATGCAAAAATAAATATCTTTCTTGCAACAAGCGTAAATCTACTGCAAATCTTAGCAAAACATTTGCAAACGTATGTTCGTGTGTATAGTGACACAATCATACGTTTTTCCATAGGTAATTTGTTTCTTAATGACAATATGTTTATATTTGATTAATAAAATACCTGGATATTATATGAATATGTCAGTTTCTGTTCCGAATCGCCCCCGTGCTTCTTTCTAGCAGCACCATGTACCTTTTGGGATCCAAGATCTTACCCTGTATTATACATACGTACGTGGTCCTTTATTCATGGCAGGTGATGAATTGCCAAAACAGAACGGCACAAAACGAAACAAAATACAAAAAGAGTACAATAAAGCCGGTGTCACCGCTTTGGAACGGTCAATGTTAACTACTGGGCAGGTTAAACAGGTTAATGAGCGCTCAAACTCATACGTGAATCAGGAATATTCATTATACATACAAGTGTAAAATATAGTACTCTTACATTGTATTATATATATGGCTATATGGTTGATAAGAGCGCCTATGTCTTTTGACTAAATCTCGTTCATATTTCAGTATTTATGGCTATATGGCGAATAAGAGCGACTATGTCTTTTGAATAAATGCTTATAATGGGATAAGAGCGCGTTTGTCTTTTCATTAAATCTCGTTCTAATTTCCGTATTTATTGCCTATATGGATGATAAAAGAGACTATTTGTTTTAACAAAATGCCGTTCATATTTCCGTATTAATGCTTATCAAGGGAAAAGAGCGCCTATGTATATTGACTAAATCTCGTTCATATTTCCGTATTAATGGCTATATTGCGGATAAGAGCGCCTATGTGGTTTGCCTAAAACTCGTTCACAATTTTGTATTAATGCTTATAATGGCATAAGAGCGCCTTTGTCTTTATACAAAATCTCATTCACATTTTCGTATTAATGCTTAAACATAGATAATTGGGGTTATTTACTGTGGCCATAGTCGACTTTCAGTAATGAACGATGGTGTCATTTTAAGAGTCATTTACTGTGGCCATAGTCGACTTGCAGTAATGAACGATGGTGTAATTTTAAGATTCATTTACTGTGGCCATAGTCGACTTCCAGTAATGAACGATGGTGTCATTTTAAGAGTCATTTACTGTGGCCATAGTCAACTTTTAGTAATGAACGGTGGTGTCATTTTAAGATTCATTTACTGTGACCATAGTCGAATAGCAGTAATGAACGATGGGTGTCATTTGAAGAGTCATTTACTGTGGCCATAGTCGACTTGCAGTAAGGAACGATGGTCTTATTTTGAGAGTAATTTACTGTGGCCATAGTCGAATTTCAGTAATGAACGATGGTGTTATTTTAAGAGTCATTTACTGTGGCCATAGTCGACTGGAAGTAATGAACGATGGTGTCATTTTAAGAGTCATTTACTGTGGCCATAGTCGACTTGCAGTAATGAACGATGGTGTCATTTTAAGAGTCTTTTACTGTAGCCATAGTCGACTTGCAGTAATGAACGATGGTGTAATTTTAAGATTCATTTACTGTGGCCATAGTCGACTTCCAGTAATGAACGATGGTGTCATTTTAAGAGTCATTTACTGTGGCCATAGTCAACTTTTAGTAATGAACGATGGTGTTATTTTGAGAGTCATTTACTGTGGCCATAGTCGAATAGCAGTAATGAACGATGGTGTCATTTCAAGAGTCATTTACTGTGGCCATAGTCGACTTGCAGTAATGAACGATGGTGTCATTTTAAGAGTCTTTTACTGTGGCCATAGTCGACTTGCAGTAATGAACGATGGTGTAATTTTAAGATTCATTTACTGTGGCCATAGTCGACTTCCAGTAATGAACGATGGTGTCATTTTAAGAGTCATTTACTGTGGCCATGGTCAACTTTTAGTAATGAACGATGGTGTTATTTTGAGAGTCATTTACTGTTGCCATAGTCGAATAGCAGTAATGAACGATGGTGTCAGTTCAAGAGTCATTTACTGTGGCCATAGTCGACTTGCAGTAATGAACGATGGTGTCATTTTAAGAGTCATTTACTGTGGCCATAGTCGACTTTCAGTAAAAAATGATGGTGTAATTTTAAGAGTCATTTACTGTGGCCATAGTCGACTTGCAGTAATGAACGATGGTGTCATTTTAAGAGTCATTTACTGTGGCCATGGTCGACTTTTAGTATGGAAAAAGGGTGTCATTTTAAGAGTCTTTTACTGTGGCCATAGTCGACCTTTAGTAATGAACGATGGTGTTATTTTAAAAGTCATTTACTGTGGTCATAGTCGACTTGCAGTAATGAACAATGTTGTCATTTTAAGAGTCATTTACTGTGGCCATAGTCGACATTCAGTAATGAACGATGGTGTTATTTTAAGAGTCATTTACTGTGGTCATAGTCGACTTTTAGTATTAAACAATGGTGTCATTTTAAGAGTCCTTTACTGTGGCCATAGTCGACATTTATTAATGAAGGATGGTGTCATTTTAAGAGTCATTTACTGCGGCCATAGTCGACTTTCAGTAATGAATGATGGCGTCATTTTAAGAGTCATTTACTGTGGCTATAGTCGACTTGTAATAATAAACGATGGATGTCATTTTAAGAGTCATTTACCGTTGCCATAGTCGACTTTTAGTAATGAACGTTGGTCTTATTTTAAGAGTCATTTACTGTGGCCATAGTCGACTTGCAGTAATGAACGATGGTCTTATTTTAAGAGTCATATACTGTGGCCATAGTCGACTTTCAGTAATGAACGATGGTGTCATTTTAAGTGTCATTTACTGTGGCCATAGTCGACTTTCAGTAACGAACGATGGTGTCATTTTAAGAGTCATTTACTGTGGCCATAGTCGACATTTAGTAATGAAGGATGGTGTCATTTTATGAGTCTTTTACTGTGGCCATAGTCGACTTTCAGTAATGAACGATGGCGTCATTTTAGGAGGCATTTTCTGTGGCCATAGTCGACTTGTAATAATAAACGATGGGTGTCATTTTAAGAGTCATTTACTGTGGCCACAGTCGACTTTTAGTAATGAACGATGGTGTCATTTTAATAGTCATTTACTGTGGCCATAGTCGACTTTGAGTAAAGAACGATGGTGTTATTTTAAAAGTCATTTACTGTGGCCATAGTTGACCTCCAGTAATGAACGATGGTATCATTTTAAGAGTCATTATCTGTTGCCATAGTCGACTTGCAGTAATGAACGATGGTTCCATTTTAAGATTCTTTTACTGTGGCCATAGTCGACTTTCAGTAGAAAAACGATGGTGTCATTTTAAGAGTCATTTACTGTGGCCATAGCCGACTTTCAGTAATGAACGATGGTGTTATTTTAAGAGTCATTTACTGTGGCCATAGTCGACTTTCAGTAATGAACGATGGTGTTATTTTAAAAGTCATTTACTGTGGCCATAGTCGACTTGCAGTAATGAACGATGGTGTCATTTTAAGAGTCATTTACTGTGGCCATAGTCGACCTTTAGTAATGAACGATGGTGTCATTTTAAGAGTCATTTACTGTGGCCATAGTCGACTTGCAGTAATGAACGATGGTGTTATTTTAAGAGTCATTTACTGTGGCCATAGTCGACTTGCAGTAATGGACGATGGTGTCATTTTAAGAGTCATTTACTGGGGCCATAGTCGACTTGCAGTAATGAACGATGGTCTTATTTTAAGAGTCATATACTGTGGCCATAGTCGACTTCCAGTAATGAACAATGGTGTCATTTTAAGTGTCATTTACTGTGGCCATAGTCAACTTTCAGTAATGAACGATGGTGTCATTTTAAGAGTCATTTACTGTGGCCATAGTCGACTTGCAGTAATGAACGATGGTGTCATTTTAAGAGTCATTTGCTGTGGCCATAGTCGACTTGCAGTAATGAGCAGTAGTGACATTTTAAGAGTCATTTACTGTGGCCATAGTCGACTGCCAGTAATGAACGGTGGTGTCATTTTAAGAGTCATTTACTTTGGCCATAGTCGAATTGAAGTAATGAACGATGGTGTCATTTTAAGAGTCATTTACTGTGGCCATAGTCGACTTGCAGTAATGAACGATGGTGTCATTTTAAGAGTCATTTACTGTGGCCATAGTCGACTTGCAGTAATGAGCAGTGGTGACATTTTAATAATCATTTACTGTGGCCATAGTCGACTGCCAGTAGTGAACGGTGGTGTCATTTTAAGAGTCATTTACACTGGCCATAGTCGAATTATAGTAATGAACGATGGTGTCATTTTAAGAGTCATTTTCTTTGGCCATAGTCGACTTGCAGTAATGAACGATGGTCTTATTTTAAGAGTCATTTACTGTGACCATAGTCGACTTTCAGTAATGAACGATGGTGTTATTATAAGAGTCATTTACCGTGGCCATAGTCGACTTTTAGTAATGAACGATGGTGTCATTTTAAGAGTCATTTACTGTGGCCATAGTCAACCTTTAGAAATAAACGATGGTGTTATTTTAATAGTCATTTACTGTGGCCATAGTTGACCTCCAGTAATGAACGATGGTGTCATTTTAAGAGTCATTATCTGTTGCCATAGTCGACTTGCAGTAATGAACGATGGTTCCATTTTAAGAGTTATTTACTGTAGCCATAGTCGACTTTTAGTAATGAACAATGGTGACATTTTAAGAGTCATTTACTGTGGCCATTGTCGACTTGTAGTAATGAACGATGGTGTCATTTTAAGGGTCATTTACTGTCGCCATAGTCGAATTGCAGTAATGAACGATGGTGTCATTTTAAGAGTCATTTACTGTGGCCATAGTCGACTTGCAGTAATGAATAGTGGTGAAATTTTAAAAGTCATTTACTGTGGCCATAGTCGACTTGCAGTAATGAACAGTGGTGAAATTTTAAAAGTCATTTACTGTGGCCATAGTCGACTTCCAGTAATGAACGGTGGTTTCATTTTAAGAGTCATTTACTGTGGCCATAGTCGACTTGCAGTAATGAACGATGGTGTCATTTTAAGAGTCATTTACTGTGGCCATAGTCGACTTGCAGTAATGAGCAGTTGTGGCAATTCAAGAGTCATTTACTGTGGCCATAGTCGACTACCAGTAATGGACGGTGGTGTCATTTTAAGAGTCATTTACTGTGACCATAGTCGACTGGAAGTAATGAACGATGGTGTCATTTTAAGAGTCATTTACTGTGGCCATAGTCGACTTGCAGTAATGAACGATGGTGTCATTTTAAGAGTCATTTACTGTGGCCATAGTCGACTTTCAGTAATAAACGATGGTGTTATTTTTAGAGTCATTTACTCTGGCCATAGTCGACTTTCAGTAATGAACGATGGTGTCATTTTAAGAGTCATTTACTGTGGCCATAGTCGACCTTTAGTAATGAACGATGGTGTTATTTTAAGAGTCATTTACTGTGGCCATAGTCGACTTGCAGTAATGAACGATGGTATCATTTTAAGAGTCATTTACTGTGGCCATAGTCGACTTGCAGTAATGAACTATGGTGTCATTTTAAGAGTCATTTACTGTGGCCATAGTCGACTTTCAGTAATGAACGATGGTGTTATTTTAAGAGTCATTTACTGTGGCCATAGTCGATATTTAGTATTGAACGATGGTGTTATTTTAAGAGTCATTTACTGTGGCCAAAGTCGACTTTCAGTAATGAACGATGGCGTCATTTAAGAGTCATTTACTGTGGCCATAGTCGACTTGTAGTAATGAACGATGGGTGTCATTTTAAGAGTCATATACTGTGGCCATAGTCGACTTATAGTAATGAACGATGGTGTCATTTTAAGAGTCATTTACTGTGACCATAGTCGACTTTTAGTAATGAACGATAGTGTCATTTTAAGAGTCATTTACTGTGGCCATAGTCGACTTTTAGTAATGAACGATGGTTCCATTTTAAGAGTCATTTACTGTGGCCATAGTCGACTTGCAGTAATGAACAGTGGTGTCATTTGAAGAGTCATTTACTGTGGCCATAGTCGACTTCCAGTTATGAACGGTGGTGTCATTTTAAGAGTCATTTACTGTGGCCATAGTCGAATTGAAGTAATGAACGATGGTGTCATTTTAAGAGTCATTTACTATGGCCATAGTCGACTTGCAGTAATGAGCAGTGGTGACATTTTAAGAGTCATTTACTGTGGCCATAGTCGACTTGCAGTAATGGACGATGGTATCATTTTAAGAGTCATTTACTGTGGCCATAGTCGACTTGCAGTAATGAACGTTGGTCTTTTTTTAAGAGTCATATACTGTGGCCATAGTCGACTTGTAGTAATGAACGATGGGTGTCATTTTAAGAGTCATATACTGTGGCCATAGTCGACTTATAGTAATGAACGATGGTGTCATTTTAAGAGTCATTTACTGTGACCATAGTCGACTTTTAGTAATGAACGATGGTGTCATTTTAAGAGTCATTTACTGTGGCCATAGTCGACTTTTAGTAATGAACGATGGTTCCATTTTAAGAGTCATTTACTGTGGCCATAGTCGACTTGCAGTAATGAACAGTGGTTTCATTTTAAGAGTCATTTACTGTGGCCATAGTCGACTTGCAGTAATGAACGATGGTGTCATTTTAAGAGTCATTTACTGTGGCCATAGTCGACTTGCAGTAATGAGCAGTTGTGGCAATTCAAGAGTCATTTACTGTGGCCATAGTCGACTACCAGTAATGGACGGTGGTGTCATTTTAAGAGTCATTTACTGTGGCCATAGTCGACTTGCAGTAATGAACGATGGTATCATTTTAAGAGTCATTTACTGTGGCCATAGTCGACTTCCAGTTATGAACGGTGGTGTCATTTTAAGAGTCATTTACTGTGGCCATAGTCGACTTGCAGTAATGAACGATGGTGTCATTTTAAGAGTCATTTACTGTGGCCATAGTCGACTTTCAGAAATGAACGATGGTGCGATTTTCAGTGTTATTTACTGTGGCCATATTCGACTTTTAGTAAAGACTATAGACTATTTATAGTTAAGAACAATAATTCGATTTTATAATAATCTTTAGTGGTAAAGGATGAGGTGAGCTAACGAATGCAATTTAAAATATTATTTTCTCACGCCGTGGCTAGACATCTAGAAGGAAAGAACTAAAAAAAATAGACTATTTGTTTTAAATGTATTAGTCCGTCGGTACCGAACATATTACGAACAAACGTATTCGCTTTTAAATGTAACTTAAATCTTTTGAACATCATGCACAAACTGTTTAGCGTTGAACTATTTTGCTGAATAAAAAAAAATGTTGCGTAATTTGGTGTTTTACTGCCTTTTTGCAGACAATGGAAAAGAGATATTTGAGACAATGGAAAAGAGACGTTCCCGTAAATATTACTTATGGTGGACGAACCAGTTATCGAACACATAAGAAATTACCTTAAAATATGTTAAAATTGGAACACTTAAAATGACAAAAACATTTTGTTTTAACAAATGACTAACAGTTTAATCATTTAATAACTTATCTGTAAAGTTTGCCAGCAAATATCCTTCAAGAATTCATAACAATGATTCCCTGGTTAATGTCACCTCTAGCAGACAAAACAAAATGGCGGCCGATGTAAACATGACCTATTACCCGACACTTCATAAATACTACTCAAGCATATAAAAAGTCACTATCACGTGACCCGGACTCGGCGAAAAAATCTGCGTCTGCTGCAATCAAAATTGCAAACAGAAATATGCTTTTGGTGTGTAAATGCACGTTTTGATAAATGCATTCAAAAAGTAATAGCAAAAAAACACATAAAAAAGTGTAAATAACAATAAATACATTTTTTAACCTGTTTTCGGCGCATTTGTTTCAAGCTAAGTAGGCAAGTAGGTCATGCACTTTATGTGCGACCATTTGTTTATCAATGTGACGTCATGCGCACTTTTGCACATGTGCATTCAGAATCAAAACAAAACGTCCGATAATAGGTGCTGTTCGATAACAGGTACTTACACGCAGTAAAAAGACAGTTTATAATCAGAGAAGAGAAGTTGCAGTAAGGTAATCTTTATCCATATTTATTGCTTACAAAATACTTATTTAACAATGACAAAATAAAGCATACAAATGGCTGGAAAGCGAAAGCGAAAACCTTCAGAATTGACTGAATTAAAAAGTAAAACATCCCAAACTACAAACAGTTCATCCGAAAATCAAACAATCTGTTGTGCATGCAAAAAGACTGAACCCCCTGAACAAATAAAAAGGTTCACCAAAAAACCTTGGATACAGTGTGATATTTGCAATTTGTGGTGGCATCTTGAATGCTCTTTCCTAAGAATAGAAGACCTGCAGAAAATAGATAAACATAAAATATTGTTTCCGTGTGCTCTCTGCATATTTGAAAACTCCTTGGTTGGAACTGAATGAAAACACTGAGATACAATCAGCAGCCAAAACAACAATATCAATTAGTACACAAACTGAAAAGATACCGGAACCAGATATTATTAGAATAACAGATATCGAGTCTCCTAAGACCACAAACAAAAGAAAATTAATTCATCTAAAAAGCCTCAAACAAAAGCAGAGGAATCTGAACAAATAATTCAGATAAAGGATAAAATTGTAATAATTGACGGAATATCTCGTGCTTCAGATTTTATGGACAGCAGTAACATCAAAAAAGAAATTAAAAAATACAAGCAAGTAAATGTTAAATTAGCATATCCGTTAACAAGAGGCGGTATCAGTGTGCATGTAGAACACGAAGAAGATAAACAGAAACTTATTACAGACTGGCCTGAAGGGGCATTCAACGGTCCGGCATTCAACACAGATAAATCACAACTCAAAGCTCATAATATTGAGCCAAAACCAATTTGTGTTTTCAAAAACGTACCAACAACAGCACTAGAAGAGGATATAGCATTGCAAGTTGAAAAATTAACTTCAGTACAAGCCAAATACAGACGACTAAGGTATAGAGACACAAACAAAGCATTACCAGTCGTTATTGTGTATTGCAATTCACAGACTGATTTACAAAAACTTTTCCAGACAAAAATCAGCATATCAAACAAAGAAATACAAATACACGCCTACAGAACAAAGAAGAATATACCTACTAGGTGTTTCAATTGCCAGCAATACGGACATATATCAAGAAATTGCACAAATAATACAATCTGTGAACAGTGCGCAGAATCTCACGAGGGGAGGTGCAACATCAAAAAGAAAAAGTGTGCTAACTGCTCAGAAAACCACCCAGCCAGTCACAAAGAGTGCCCAGTATACCTTAGCTGGAGACAAAAACTTATAAACAGACATTAGATCAGTAAAGTCATTTATTAGTATTTTATTTTTATATATTTTATTTTTATTTTATTTATTTATTTTTATTATTATTATTATTTATTTTATTTATTTTTTTTTTTTCTTGTGTGTGTGTAAATCTTTTATTTTCTATTATAATTTTTATTATTGGTTACATTTACAAAAAGATATCTGATTTACAACATGAAAATAGCTCAAGCAAATGTTCGGTCAATAAACACCTCATTTAGTTTTATTGAAGGAATTATGAAATCAGAATCAATTAAAATTTGTGCGTTATCAGAAATTTGGCTTACAGGTAAAGAAATAAAAGAAAATATAAAAAGAAAATGGCACTGGTTTACTCATGAAAGAAGATTTAATCAAGGAGGTGGTGTGGGACTCATGACAAGGAGGTGGTGTGGGACTCATGATTTAATCAAGGAGGTGGTGTGGGACTCATGATTTAATCAAGGAGGTGGTGTGGGACTCATGATTAAATCAAGGACGTGGTGTGGGACTCATGATTTAATCAAGGAGGTGGTGTGGGACTCATGATTGACAAAAGTTTCAAAGTTTTTGAAAGAAAAGATTTAAGGTCATGTGACATTGAGGCAGTTTGGTGCGAAATCTACGCAGAAAATCACAGTTTTATAATAGGATCAATATACATTCCACCAGATAATGGTGAAATGATGAAAAAACTGTTCAGTACAATAGAACATATTGAAAGGAATGGTAAACCTTTGATGCTACTAGGGGACTTTAATGCACATCACAAATATTGGCAAGACAAGAACAATAATAAACTAGGATGCCTGTTACATGAATACTTACAAGGAAAAGAACTAACAGTGACAAATAATGCAACATGCACCAGAAAGGACCACATTATAGATTTAACTATTATTTCTAACACATTAGTTGACAAGATCAAAAATTGGAAGTTCAAGAAGAGGCCTACCTTAACTCAGACCATAAACTTATAGTGTTTCAATTGGGGGAGAAGGAAAGCTGGAAAGCAGAGACAAGATGGGACCTTAAGAACACTGATTGGTTAAAATGGAAACATTGGTGCAATGAAAATATTCAACAGTGGATTGAAAAACACACAACAGAAAAAGACGTGAACATCATTTACAACTCTTTAGTGGAAACCATAACAAATGGTGCAGAAGAAATATTGGGAAAAAAAATGATTTGTAAACATAGCAAAGGGTACTGGACAAAGGAACTGACAGAGTTAAGAAAGAAATTCAAAAAGTGCAAAAGGAACTTTGAGAAAAGATCAGATCCCAGTAATCAAATGAAACTTAATCAATGTAGAGAACAGTTTGTACAGTCTGTTGAAAAATCGAGACAGATGTACTTAGAAAATTTATCAAAAGAATTAGATCCAAAAAAGCCTAACAAATTTTGGTCTCTTATAAACAAAACAAGAAATAATTACAATAAACCAGTGATTCAACCAATACTAAGAAATGATAATTCTTTGGCAGTAGATGATGAAGATATCTACAAAGAGATGAAAATTCTCTATGGTCAAGAAAAGTTGGCAGTTAAAGATCATTTACCAGAATGGTATGAAAAAGTGAAACAAGATATCATACAAATAGAAGAAACAGAAAGGCAAAAATTAACACAAACACCAAAAGAAGTTGAGGAAAGTGATATAACAATAAAAGAAGTAGAAGAGGTAATCAAGGGTATGAATAAACTAAGTGCTCCAAGTCCAGAAGAACAAATTTTGGGTACAATGATAACTAAGGGAGGAGAACAGATGTGCTTGGGACTTCAGTTTCTATTTCAGAGATGTTGGGAACAAGGTAAACTGCCAGACGGTTTTAAATTAGACCCCAAAGTTATGCTGCCCAAACCAAACAAGGACAACTACAATGAAGCCAAATCATATAGACCTATTACCTTAGGTAGTGTGGTTGGAAAGCTCATGGAAAAAATCATCAAACTAAGGCTTACATGGAAGCTAGAATCTGAAAATGTGTTTTCTAATACTCAATATGCATACAGAAAAAATAGGTCATGTACACAGGCAGTTCTTAAAATGGTGAACAACATACAAGAAAACTTGGGAAAATCTGAAAATACCGTATTAGTGACAATGGATTTTGAGTCATGCTTTGAAAGAGTTTGGAGGGAGGGTCTGTTGAAAAAAGCTAAAGAAAACAACATAAGAGGAAGACTGTGGATTTATTTAAAAGAGTTCATGTCAGATAGAAAATATTACTTAAAGATCAATGATTTTAAATCACCAGTAATGACATCAAAAATAGGCATCCCACAAGGGTCAGTTCTTAGTCCCACTCTCTGCAACCTGTATACAAGCGACTGTATGACAAATGTGCTGTGCCAGCACATAGAATTTGCAGACGATGCTTGTCTCTACAACAGCGATACAGACATCAACAAGGCCATACAATCTACAAATACAGAGTTGGACAAAATTAACCAATGGTGCACAAAATGGAATATGAGCATAGCCCCAGAAAAAACAACAGTTTTATTGGTAGGAAAGGAGCTTCAATCCATGGACAAACCTAAGTTCAACTCGAATGAACTAAAAATAGTAAAAAACAAAAGAATTCTAGGAATTACATTGGATAGTTTACTAAACTTTGAAACCCATATTGAAGAAAAAACTACTAAAGGATTTAATGCCTTACACAGTCTGGATAAATTTGTAGACTTCAAACATGGATGTTGTCAATCAACCTACATGAAGCTGTATAAATCCTTAGTTCTTCCAATTATGGATTATGGTGCTTCAGTTTTAGCCACAGCTACAGACAAAGCAACACAACAATTTGGTACAGTACAAAGAAGTGCAATGCTTAAAGCCAGTGGATGTATAAGTAGTACCAGCACAGAAACAATGGAGATACTTACTAATACCATTCCAATAAATATACATTTAAAGTTAAGACAGGCAGAAGAGATGGTCAGAATTGCAGCAAAAAGAGAAGAAAATGACACTCTGAAACAAGATTTTAATAGATGGCTTGCAAATCCAGAACAACACTGTAACAAACCTACCCTTTATTCCATACTAATGAGTAGATTCATAGAACACAAAGTAAATGTGCAATTCGAATGTATTGAAAAAGAGTTTGAATACAAAAAAGAATACATGGGACTTTCAAGAACAAATCAAAAAGTGTACACTGAGAACTTCAAACTAAACAAAGATCATCAAATGGAAAATGTAAATGAAATCTTGAATAGGTGCTCAAATAATGAAATCATAATATTCACGGATGGATCTACAATTGGAAATCCAGGACCGACAGGAGCCAGGGCAGTTATATATTTAAATGGGTATATGTGTAGCCCAATACTTTTAAAGCAAGGTGTTGCAAAAATATCAAACAACTACACGGGGGAATTAGTGGGAATTGAAATAGGATTAAACTTTGTGGATGATTTACAGGACATTACAAACAGGAAAATAATTATCTTCACAGATTGCCAGGCAGCAATAACAACGGCTTTTGCATGTGAAATTCCAACAAGAAACATTGAAATTATACTAAATATCAAACTAAAACTAAAAAACATTGAAGCACGAGGTAATACTGTTGAAGTACACTGGATACCAGGCCATAAAAATATTCAAGGCAATGAATTAGCAGATCAACAAGCTAAACTAGCAGCAACAGAAATTATGACTTCAAAAACAGACAATCAGTGTTATGAAAAGAAAGATGCAAAAGAAGTAATAAATTTAATGAAAATAAAATCAATACAAAAATGGGAAGTTCAATATCTGAATTCAGAAAAAACAACAAAAATCCAAGAGTGCATCCCAAAGCCGGGTTCCAGAGCTTGCGTTGGAGAAAAAAATAGAAAAATATTCAATGTAGTGAACCAATTACTAAGTGGACATACTCGCTTAAAGGCTCACTGGTTCAAGATTACAAACAGCGAAGATGTGGAGTGTGAAGCATGTAGAACACCAGAAACTATAAAACACTTCATATTTGACTGTTCAAAATACTCACAAGAAAGATCAAGTCTTCAATACAGAACTGAAGAAATATTACATAGAAATAATATATCATGTTCTGATATTACACTGGCAACTTTAGTTGGAGAGATACCGGACATTACTTTACATGCAAAAGAAGAACTGTTCAATTCGTTTGGCAAATTCATCATGGAAACAAACAGACTTTAGATGTAAATGACATAAGGCCACGACTTTTATATTTCTTGGTTTACAAAACCGCCGACCCTAATTTTTGGAAAATGGAAAAAAAAAAACATCGGAAAATCGTCTTTTTTTTAAATATTTTATTCCCGACCGCACTTCAAAATGAGCGAAATGAGAAAAAAAACGATCCGGTTTGAGTACGGTTGCGAATAAAATCAAGTAAGTACAATCAACGATTGGTTCACATATATTGCAGAGATCGGGATATTTTTCAATGTGACACATTATGTACCAGTCCTTTTATGGGCACTTCTCAAAATTTATTTCGGGTAAAAATTACAGACAATAAGAAAATCAGCGTCAGTCAAATGTCGACCCCATCAAAATTTATTTCCGTGTCTGTGACGCAACTATATTGTTTAACATGTTAATTATATTAAACAAACCCGATAGTATTTGATAATAAGTATAAATAATCCAATAAAACACTGCCATTATTGACGATATATGTGTTTAGGAATTTTGTAAACACGTCCGCCATAGTTTATAGGAACTGTACAGAAAGTTTGGAAATCGGAACAAATCGGTATATCTCGGAAAATCATTGATAAATGTATTTGTCGTTTCAATGCTTAGGGCCGAGTAATTTCGGCAAATCGGAACTCAACTTGTGTAAAACACTAGCTCAATTAACCGTTAAACTCCGCCTCCGTTCTCTGCAAAAGATTGGAAGGCGGAGCTATGCACGTGCTTTTATTAAATTGGAGGATTGCAATTGAGAAACAAACACACGATTGGTTCGGCATGTTGATTGCTAGACAAAGGAAGCCAATTTTTTCGGCGCGAAATTTGTCGCTTTATTGCTTCCGACAGAAAGCGGCTTTCCTTTGATGACGTCAAACTGTCAATTCACACAGACTGCACATTTTCGGAAGACTTTAACTGACTCCTTGTTTACAATTCCAGTAAAAAAAACACTTGCTAACATTAAACTTTGGATTAAATTATCAAAATAAAGCAAAAGCGAAGTTGACAAATATGATTAAATTAATTCGCGTCAGTTCAAATAAGACGTTTTGCGTTGTAAATCAACGAGTTTTCATGACAACAACAACTTTGACAAACATTACCGCGACGACGCATGGATCGATCTACCTCGATTTTTTTTTTCATGTACGATCTCATAAGTCGAGTAAGAGCAAACACATACCGGGTAATTTGTGTATGAGTAGTTTATCTTATATAAGATTTATGCAACGGGCATCGCATTGCGTAATGGTGCGCATCCAATTATGGAAATGAAGTGCAGTTTTTCGTTTTAATGGGAGAAGAACGCATGTCATGTAATGGAGTGTTTAAAATTGCCTGATGTTACATAAGGTGCTGTTAGGACTCATTTCATTTGAAGATATAGATGTGTTTCATTGCATAATTTGATTTTTTGTCTCTGTGTTAAGGTTATAAAAGATATGTTGTCTTTGTTCTGATGTTATTAGCATTAACTTTTTTTTCCAATGATGTTTTTTTTTTTTTTTTTTTTTTCGACCGCCCGATGGACCATTTTCAAAATAATTTTTGTAAACCAATAAAAAAAAAAGTCGTGGCCTAAAATGTAAAAAAGTATCAAGTGAAAATGCAACAAGAGAAATTTTTGTACATAGATGAAAACGACTTCAACAGTCGTCAAAGCACAACGAGACCATAGGCGACAACGACGCCATAATTAGATTCAACAACAAAATAAAATTCAATTTATCATACGTGAAAACCCTATGTGTTATTATGTGTGTGATTCAATTATATTGTTCAACAGCAGTTTAAGTATATGCGCTTTCCGCCGCTCGAATTATTGTGCAATGATTAATTTTGCTGTAAGCTTTTATCTCCATTGCAATTTGCATGTGATTTCGGAAGTTTTTTTTGTTCGGATAAGTACTCAATGGAGCCTTGTTTTTTATTGGTTAATGTTTGTTATCAACGCTATACAACTCGTTACAATCTATTCATTTTCTTTATATTATGTTTATTTAATACAACAGTAACATATTATAGTATTTTCATTACATTAGAAGTATTATTCACTTTTTCATATTGTACTACACCAACAGGTACTCATCACTGACATCAGTTAAAGATTTTTGGCCAAAGGAAACATCTATTCCAAGCTGGCAGATCTTCATGGAATCAGCAGATCATCTTTCGTTATTTGACATGCCTTCACGAGTTCAATCAGCAAACATATGATCGGTAAATTTCTTTATTTCTATAATCAATTACTCAATCATGATTTTAAAGTGTTGTAGAAAAAATGTTATTTATTTAAATACATCATGTCTTACATATAGGATCTGGCACGAGTTGTCATATCATACCATATTTTATTAAACGAGTTAAGGAATTTTGTAATTAATAATGAATTTCCTAGACGAGTTTAATAAAATATGGTACATGTATGATATGACAACCAGTGTGAGATCTTTTTTATCACATGCTTTTAAATGAGCAAATTAAATAAATATTTACGCAAACATAATGATAAATCCCAAATGTTGTTTACATTTCGTGGCATCATTTGACGTTGCAACGTCATTTCGGTGAATTAACAAAATGCGATTGGTCAATAAACGAAAACTAAGCCAATGAAAACGCTTAAAAAGTATATTACACATGTGTAACAGGGTATAGCATGTGATAAAATCTTATATAGATATTGGGTCAAATAATTAAAGTTAAAATTATTTTTCATTTTACAGGGATGGTACAATCATAATTTATTTACTTTTCATCTTTTTTTTATTCCTCTTTGTTGTTTTTTATTTGATACATAAACTATATGTGAATAAAAATCAATAGATGATGAAAACGTGAGCACAGTAAATAAATGAAAATTTAAACAGAGTTAATCAAATCATGTATATAAACGCTTTATCATGTACTGTTAATTTTAAACACATGATACATTCCATAGGTTTCCAGCCCGTGTACAACAACAAACTTGCATGAAGGTTGGATTCTGCCACAAGGCCTGGGAGCAGTGGATGGGACTCTCATACCCATAATACTGAATACGTTAAATTACAAACATGCAGTTGAACACAGCAGGAACTCTTGAAGAAAAAAATATGTACTTTTTTATTTGAACTTAAATGTAAAATATATATTTAATTTTAGCTCGACTATACCTTGAATGATAAGCTGTGTATAAAATTATGGTAAACATGCAACATCCTTATATCACTGTTTCTATAACATATTTTTATTAAAAGCACTTAGGTATTCAGGGTCATTATGTCATTGTGAGGTCACTGACCAAGTTGCTTATCTCTGACCTGCATTTAGCTTAATAATGCCCCTATTGTACTAAAAATGTTCCACTTAAATTGTGTGTACAGCTACTCCATATCCCTATATTTTCCACAGATATTGAAATAATCATTCACATATGTAGTCAGATTTTTTTTTCAATCATATAAATAATATTTCTTTGGGTCATTGCTATAACCACCACAAATATTTACTGTTGTTGCGAATAAAGTTGTGAAAACTGTTTAAACTGGATGTTGTGTTAGTGAATCTTTAAGTGAAGAAGCTTCTTGAATAATGTCACTTTAGCTTCTTACTTCACAATCTTTTTGTTCAACATGTAATTAAATACACTTTAAATTAGAAAGTGGATTGCAATACAGAGAACGCAGAAGAAGTGCTTACATTTGTACTTAAAAAGAATGATGTTTGAAGTTGTCAGCATTTTTATGGTGAACATTTTGATTGTATGGCCCCAATGGAAAAAATACTTTGTTACTAATTTAAATTTTAGCAAACACCTAATAATGCTTTAAAGAATGAGTCATTTTGTTTCTTAAGTAAAAATATGTCCTAACCTAGAAAAGATAAACTTTAAACATTTTATAAATTAAAAAGATGTACTTAAAACTCCACTGTCTAAGAAAAAGTTGATTATTTATAATAAAAAAAAGAAAAAAACACTTCTGCATTTTAACAACATGAAAAAAAGCTTCATTTGTCTTTTTGATTCTAATTAATTAATGCAATAAAGTGTACTCTTTAGAAAATGCAGACGATTCGCTTAAACAAGTGCAGATAAAATGCAATTTTTTAAGTGCATTTTGGTAAAAAGCACATTTCATTTTCAGAAGGGTTACTGCTGATGCAGATATTAGAAACAATAATATATGACACAATTTGAGATTCCAGTTTTTCTTCATTATTCTAGGAACACACTGTTATGTGAAGTTGGAATAAGACATCATTTTGGGAATAAACAGTGTTTTTTCAACACTGCAGTACATGCAGTTTAACCTGTTATTAATTTGTACAAAATATAAGTAAAATAGACACTATTGCATATATAATTGTATCATTTTAATTGATTTCACTGGGTGTTTAATTTGATATTTTCTTAAATCCTAAAAAATTGAAACCCTGTGGTTGTGTGCCTGCACACAGTTTAAACATACAATGAAAATAAAAAAAATACCATCACTGTTAAACATTAGAAAAGAACTAATAATACAAAAAGTATACACAGAATTTAACAAAAATACATTCAGAGCATGAAATGAATTTGTATATGCAAGTATCTATTTTACTTATAATTTTGTCAAATAAATAAACACAGTAGGAAAAAAAGCACATTATTATTGTTGAAAATATGTTATATTCCAACTTCACATAATAAATAAGCGATTTTGACCCATATCTTTGACCTTGAAGGATGACCTTGACTTTGACCTTTCACCACTCAAAATGTGCAGCCCCATGAGATACATATGCCTGCCAAATACGAAGTTGCTATCTTCAATATTGCAAAAGTTATGGCAAATGTTTAAGTTTGACGCAAACACACAAACAAACCAACAGACAGGGCAAAAACAATAACCCCCCCACTATAGTGGTGGGTGACATAAAAATGTGACAACTAGGGCGTGGCTACTTTTAATCCCAGGCACAGACTTTAAACAATCTTTGTAGAGGTCCACTTTCTGATGTTACATACTATATATCAAAACTATTGTGATTGTTGTGGATACGATTATCAAAATAAGTTTGCTTTATGCCCATTACATATGTGTCCCTTGGTGCATGATCAGCTTAGACCCAAGCGACATAATTTGAAAGAAGTTTGTAAAGGACCTCTAGATGATGATACCATTACATACCAACAATTAAAGCCATGCACTGTGTGGTTTCAAACTATAAAACGTTTTAAGTGTATAAACTGCTGAAGCCACTATGACCCCAGAATATGATTTGAAAGTTAAGAGGATCTCTTTATTACACAGTATGTAACATAAGAAAAACAAAGGATTTGCAACCATACAAGAAGACTTTTGAAGATTTTCGGCAGCGCTTCAGGAAGAGATGTCGTTTGAAAAAAACGTTAATGGACAAACACAAACACACGAGCAAAGGTTGCACACAGACGAATAGACATATAGCTCACGAGGTGAGCTAATAATGTTCTTAGCAAGTTTTGTAATGATTGGCCACAAAACTTTAGTAGGAGTTCACTGTTTTTTCTTCCTTTTGATTCAGTGATTTGTGTTTGACCAAAAATGACCCAGTTTCAAACTCAAGTCATGATAATGTGAGCTAAAAGTTATGCATGTCCATTTTTAGAATTTTTGGCAACTTTTTTTCCTTTCCTTGCATGTCTTTTCTGTCGATATATCCATATGTTTCCCATCATCATCATAAACCCCCCAAGAATGATGCCTATGGAGCCGAAGTAAAACGCCATGTCATAGCTGCCAAGTAAGTCCTTGAGCATACCTGGAAAAGAAACCAAACATAAACAAGGGCTGTTTGTAAAACATGCATGCCCCCCATATGGGCTGTCAGTTGTAGTGGCAGCCATTGTGTGAATACGTTTTTGTCACTGTGATCTTGACCTTTGACCTAGTGACCTGAAAATCAATAGGGGTCATCTGCCAGTCATGATCAATGTACCTATGAAGTTTCATTATCCTAGGCATAAGCTTTCTTGAGTTATCATCCGGAAAACATTTTACTGTGTCGAGTCACCGTGACCTTTGACCTAGTGACCTGAAAATCAATAAGGGTCATCTGTGAGTCATGAATAATGTACCTATGAAGTTTTATGATCCTAGGTGTAAGCGTTCTTGAGTTATCATCCGGAAACCATTTTACTGGTTCGAGTCACCATGACCTTGACCGTTGACCTAGTGACTTGAAAATCAATAGGTGTCATCTGCGAGTCATGATCAATGTACCTATGAAGTTCCATGATACTAGGCGTAAGCGTTCTTGAGTTATCATCCGGAAACCATTTTACTGGTTCGAGTCACCGTGACCTTGACCTTTGACCTAGTGACCTGAAAATTAATAGGGATCATCTGCGAGTCATGATCAATGTACCTATGAAGTTTCATGATCCTAGGCGTAAGCGTTCTTGAGTTATCATCCGGAAACCATTTTACTGGTTCTAGTCACCGTGACCTTGACCTTTGACCTAGTGACCTGAAAATCAAAAGGGGCCATCTGCGAGTCATGATCAATGTACCTATGAAGTTTCATGATCCTAGGCATAAGCGTTCTTGAGTTATCATCCGGAAACCATTCAGTGGACGGACCCACGGACCGACCGACCTGTGCAAAACAATATACCCCATCTTCTTCGAAGGGGGGCATAAATATGGCTCTTATGTGTCCAAGAATATGCCTAGAGGAGAGATAATCACAAAAATTTACTTAATCATAGTATCTGTTTAATTTGAATGATTTAAAGCAAACACAAAACTCAAATGTCTGTAAAGTACACATGATTATATGCAAATGAGATGGTAATGGGATACACATATTTTATGGTCAATTATGTACCACATGAATGTTGTAAAAGGTTTCACTACAGACATATATAATGAAAATTGATCTGCCCCTTGCGGCCATGTTTTTTCAACAGTCCACAACCATTTTGGAACTCAGCTGAAATATTATTTAAACAAATGTTCTAACCAAGTTTCATGACTAGTGGACTAAAAATGTGACTTCTAGAACATTAACAAGGTTTCACTATAGCTATAGAAGGAAAACTGCCTGCACCCTCGTGGCCGTGTTTTTCAATGAACCGGACCGTTTTCAAAGACGGCCGAGTAGTCATAACAACAAATGTTCTGACCGAGTTTTATAACGATTGGACTAAAATTGTGACTTCTTGAGGGTTAACAAGGTCTCGCCATAGCCATATAAGGAAAACTGCCCCACCACCTGGTGACTCTGTTTTTTCGAAAAACCGGAATCATTTTATAACTCAACTGACAAATCAAAAGAACAAAGTTTCTGAAAATAATTCATGGAATATACATTTTACCTTTAGATGCCATTATGGAAAACTGACCCCCCCCCCGGCAGCCATGTTTTTCAATATAGCGTTTACAAGGTTTAAGCTACACGGAAATCCCCCTTGTTGCCATGATTTTTATCCAACCAGAACCATTGTTGAACTCAGTTAAGATATCCTAAGAACAAATGTTCAGAACAAAAATCATAGAGCTTCAACTTACACATTGACTTTTAGAAAGTTAACAATAGGGACAAAACCACTTTCGAATTCAGCTGAGATGTTTTTAAAACAAATTTTCTTAAAGTAAAATTCATTTTAATTATAAAATACTTACCTGTTATCTCTAGCTTACCCCTTTCCAAGGGAGTTATTTCATCCGGAAAATATTCAAGCGCTGGGAATCGTCCACCTCTATAAGAATCCAAATCAGGTTAAACATAGTACAATGCAACCTAACAGGAAATCAAGAACCACAACTCATCTTTCCTTTACGCAAACATAAAAAGGCGATGAGCGGGGTGGGAGGTGGGACTTACCGATAACAGGTAAGTATTTAATAATTAAAATGAATTTTACTTTAAGAAAATTTGTTTTAATATCATAAATTCGTTATCTGTTATCTCTAGCTGATTTTGCAGCTGCGGCGGGAAGGTTCGCATATTTTTTCCCATCACAGCAGAACCCATATAGAGGGTTTACAGCCAGAGATAGTAGAATCACGTCCTCTTATAATCTTTGTTAGTACAGTATAGTACTTAATTCTCGGATGGCACCAGTGTACTTACGCCATAGAAGAAACTACAGTTTGAGCCACTACAAGAGGACCCAACTTATACAAATTGTCTTGTTGGCACTCAAGAGAACGAAGATAAAAAGAGGAGAAGGTGGTCGGATTCCTCCAGAAAGCAGCTTGAAGCACTTCAGATAGTGGGGTCTGATTAATATAAGCCCACGAAGCCGAAAGAGCTCTTAATTCATGCGGTCTTATCTTAAACAGGGATAAATCCCTCGATGAAAGAGAAGAATAAGCTTTCCTTATAGTCGAGGCTATCCAACGAGAAATAGAAGCCGCAGACACATTGCCCCCCCCCCTTTTAATGGAATGAAAAGTCTCTTGCGAGAACCTCGAATAGACTTAACCTTTTTAAGGTAGAACTTCAAAGCCCTGACCGGGCAAAGGAGTCTATCATCATCTTCATGTCCACAAGTTCTAGATAGACTTGGAACTTTGAAGGGTTTGGAAGCCATAGAGGGGAGTTGATTTTTAGCAAGGAATCCTGACTAACATAACAATGTAACGGATCCATCAGAAGAGTCAAAACGAAGATGACTATCCTCGATAGAAAGAGCATGAATTTCACTTCTCCGTTTGGCTGAAAGCATAGTAAGAAGGAAAACGGTCTTCCATGTTAGGAATTGTAATGAAGCCTGATCAAGAGGTTCATAGGGAGCCTTAATAAGCGAACCTAGCACACAAGCTAAATCCCATTTAGGAGCAAGTGTACGAGATACAGGACGACTAAGTTCCATAGCTCGAACAAGTTCTGAAATAGCTGGATCAGCACAGACTTGTGAAGACTTAATGAAAGCCAATGTATGCGAAATCATAGATCTGTATCCTTTGATGGAACTAAGAGAAAGTTTCTTATCATCAAAAAGATAAATGAGAAAATCCGCTATTCGTCTAGCAGAGGGATTGAGGGGATTAATTTTCCCTCGAAAACACCAATTGGAGAAGAGTTTCCAACGAGCATCATAGACTGCTCTGGTGGATTTTCTCCTTGCCGAAGCAACGAGGGTTGAAGCCCTGACAGAAAAACATTTCTTCTGCAAAGATTGCCTGATAACAGCCAGACGTGTAAGTGGAACATTTTTGGGTCTGCATGTAGTCTGCCGCTTTGAGACAGAAGATCTGACCTGTGAGGAAGATTCCTGGGATAATCGTACAGGAGACTGAGAAGATCGTTGAACCAAGATCTTCTGGGCCACCAAGGGGCAATCAGGAGTATCCTGCAAGAGCTCACCCTGATTTTCCCCAATATTTGGGGAATTAGAATGGGTGGGGGATAGGCGTAAGCGTCCAGTTGGTCCCACGCGAACGAAAGCGCGTCGATTGCCCACGCTGCTGGATCGTAAACTGGACTCACATACAGAGGAAGTCTGTGATTGTGTCTGGTTGCAAATAGATCGACCAGGGGATAACCGAACTTGAAAAAGATCTGGTTGGTCACTTCTTGGTGAAGTGTCCACTCCGATGGAAGTAACTGGTGTTTGCGAGACAAACCATCCGCCAGGGCGTTGAGGCGACCTGGTATATATTTTGCCAGCAGATGAATGTTGAGTGTTTTGCAAAGAACAAGTAATTTTCTGGTTTCCAGATACAGGGATTGAGAATGTGTTCCCCCCTGTGCCTGGATGTAAGCCACCACAGATGTGTTGTCTGTTGACACCATCACACAAGAGTCTCGAAGATGTGATTGGAAATGAGATACAGCTAGAAATACTGCTCGCATTTCTAGATTGTTGATATGTAGGTGAGATTCCTGATGAGACCACAACCCTGAAATTATCAGACTGAGAGGTTCCAGGTGAGCACCCCACCCTTCCTTGCTCGCATCCGTTATTAGATATAATGACGGTTGCGGAGGAAGAAGGGGTACTCCTGCCAACAGAGTCTCCTCGTCTAGCCACCACTGAAGATGAGACCTTAAAGAGGGAAGGATTGGAATCTGTGTTAATAGATTGCCTGGAGACCATTTCCAACAAGCTGAGAGATAGTGCTGAAGAGGACGTAGGAAGAGACGTCCCAACTGCACAAAGTCTGCTACTGAGCTCAGGATACCGTTGAGAGAGAGGAATTCTTGAGCTGTTATATGAGATTGGGACAAAACCCAGTTGACCTTCATCAGAAGGTCTGATATACGTTGAATAGACACTCTGACCCGATTGATGTGGGTCAAGAAATTCATTCCCACAAACGTAAAGTCCTGTGAAGGAATGAGGTCTGATTTGTCTACATTGAGAAGGAGCCCTAACGAGAGGAGTTCCTTCCAAGAGAATTCTAGGTTGTACAGAAGCAATTGACGATCGAGCTGGTGTAAGAGCCAGTCGTCGAAATACTGAAGAAGAATAATCCCGTGAACTCTGAGGTGTGATCCGACTGCCGACATTAGTTTGGTAAAAACTCGTGGGGCTGTCGCCAACCCGAATGGCATAGATCAGAACTGGTAGACTTGGCCTTGAAAGGCGAATCGCAAGTACTTCCGGTAGTTGGAATGTATAGGAACATGGAAGTAAGCATCTTCCAGATCCAAAGACACCCCCCAGTGCAGGGGTTTGATGGATTCCCGTATGAAAGAAGGAGTCTCCATTTTGAAAGTTGGTTTGAGGAGATACATGTTGAAAACTTTTAAATCTATTACTGGTCTCCAGGAACCATTTTTCTTTTGAACAAGAAAAAGACGACTGTAAAATCCTGGAGAATAAGGATCTTGAACCCTTTCTACCGCCTGTTTTTCCAAGAGCCCGAGAATGGACTCTGGAATATGTGGATGCCGAGATACCAGCTCTATAGGTACGCGAGAAAGTGGAGGCCTTTTTTCGAATTGAAAAGTCAGGCCTTTTGTCACAAGAGAATGAACCCATGCGTCTGAAGTAATTTGAAGCCATCGATTTGAGAAGTGGAAAAGTCTGGCCCCGACTGGTATTTCCGGCATCGGAGGTTGTGGCGGTAGAAAGGGAAGGGACCTAGGGCTGATAAGCAGGAGGTGCGCCCCTGCCGGTAGAAGGTTTGAAATTTCTCTGTCCCGGCTTGGGTTTGCCCTTTTTCCCAGAATCTTTATTAGAAGACTTGTCAAAAAGTTGTAATTCTGTTACTCTTGTATCTTCAATGCAATTGAGTAATTAAAAAGTAATTAAATTGAATGCGTTTTAATTCCCTTTTATTATTGTTTAATTTGAGTTACAATGCTATGACGTTAAATTTTATTTACACTTGAATGTATTATGAATATTGCTGGGCCAAGTGTGAGGTTGAGCGCTCTATAACCAGGTTTAAACCCCCAATGCTTTGCATTGACCGTTCCAAGGCGGTGACCCCAGCTTTATTCATATTTTGTGTTTATGTTGGTTTGTATTGTGCTGTATTGTGCTGTTTTGTACTGTTTGGGCAATCGGTCACTTGCCTTAAATAAAGGACCAACTAATTGTTTTTAATGAAAATTCAATACTGCTCCAGCAGCTGGAGTTTCACTTCTTTATATTATATTGTGTGACAAAGAAGGTCTGTTATAGGAAGACTGCCTATTAGGACCTGACCGTGGATTAAAAGAAGGCTTTTTAGAGAAAAGGTTATTTCTCTTAGCCGTCTTGAATGCTGGAACTGCTGGTGGCCTAGAAGCAGGATGCTTAAAGACCCCTTGGCGTTGTCCAGAGTTGTTTCTAGCTAAAGAAGCATGAAGTTGGTCATCCTTGTCAGCTGTGATTGCTTCTTGTATCCTTCCACCAAAAAGGAACCCTGATGTGAGAGGAGCTGTTCTGAGCGAGTTCATACCAGGTTCCAACAGGAAATCTTTAGGTAAAGAAGTAAGGATAAGATCTCTACGAATCCTTAGCATCTCGGACATTGAAGAAGCAGAAGTGTGAGATAAGGCCAGTGTGGTCCGTGAGAGATGAATTAACAAATCACGGAGTTCCTCCGGAACAGATTCCGACCAATCACACACCATTTGTAAAATTGTCGCTAGCATAAAGTCAATTTGGTTAGTCAAACCTAATGATCTACGTTCCCTCATTTCCCAAGTTTCCAACATTGAAAACGGAACAGAAACTGAATTGGAACCACTTGGCATTACAAGAGATAGCTTGCTAATGTCCGGATCTGGAACCGGAAGTTTTGAAAAATCCAACCCAGATGTTGCATGTGGTACAGGAGGTTTGTAACTTTTACTACCTTCCTGGTGTTTTGGATCAGCTAGTTCCTTAGGAATTTTCCATGTTTCTCCTCGTTTTGGAATAGTCTTATTAGCTGATTCCAATGATTGAAGAACAGATAGAACAGTAGAACCAATGGGAAGTCGCGGGTCAGGACGAGCCGTCAACTTAATAACCCTGTTGGGATCAAATGTACGAAAAAGTTGTTCTGTCACAGAAATCGTCGCATTTGAAGACAGTTCAGCAGGTCTTGGACAGTAATCTTCACCAAGAGTACGAAACATCAGTTCATAGATCTGACCAATCGGAGCTAAATATTGATCCGTCTCAAAATTAGATTCTGCATCTGAATCAGCCTCACTCTCTACAACACCAGCGGTTTGTATAGAATCAGCAGGAACAGAAGTGAGAATATCTTGTACCGGATTGTAATTGTCTGGTAACAGCGAATGATCATCCCCGACGTCAGTAAACTGATAATGTAAACCGGAAGATGGTAAATTATCAGCATTGACCGGTACAAAATGTCCCGCCGAATTCTGTATCCATAGTGTATCAGGATTCGACAGGGTAGCTGTAGGGGGTACACGACTAGATACGGTAGATGATACCCGTGGTGTTGACACTGACGCCGTAGTAGTGAGATGAGCTCCTGAAGATGCAATACGTGTGGCAGTCAACGTTGGAACCGACACATTTGGCATGGAAACATGCGATTCCATAACGGAATACGATGGTGAACGACTATACAAATGGTAAGTCCGATGCTGTCTACGTGAACGTTGCCGACGTCCTCGTTTCCTGCAATGTCGAGATCTGGATCGGCTGCGCTGTCGAGATGTGGATCGGCTGCGATGAGATCGAGATTTTTTGGAATACCGTCTCCGTGAGTGACGACGTGATCGCTTATGAGCGCCGCGACGATGATAACTGCTCGACAAAGAAGAGCGTGTCCGATGTCAACTCCTTGATGAAGACGATGTATTCGACGACGAAACGGATGTAGAAGAATACGCCGATGATGAAGACCGAGTTCTTCTTGACCGGCGATTGGTGTTATCGGTGGCAGGCCTAACTGATGACTGTTGACCAGTGACCGGACCGGACCGGACCGGTGATCAATAACCGGACCGGACCGGTGACCGGACCGGACCGGTGACCGGACCGGACCGGCGACATGACCGGACCGGACCGGTGACATGACCGGTGACCGGACCGGACCGGTGACCGGCCGGTCATATTATGACCGGTTACGTCACCGGACAAAGACCGTAGAATGGCGGCTGCCATGTGGTCTGACATTGATCCAGTCGTTCAATGATCAATGTCGCCGGTATGCATGGTGTGAGTCATAAGATCTGATGACGATCGACTGACAACAACACCATCTTGCCCGGTACCCAGTGACTGACAAAACCGCTTGTCATCCTTGACCAGTGGAGTCACCGGGTAATCAACGTCGGATGGAGGTTCGTTGCGTTTGCGGCTGATCGACGTCCTCCGTCGACCTGCTTTTGTCCATACGTCGTAAGCCCACAAATCGCAAACCGCACATTTGTTATTAAATGTGCAACCGGTACATGCAAAGCAAGTATCGTGGGAATCCCACCTTGCTTTGATATGACCACAAGAACCTCTATCCTGTAAGTTCATTCTGAAATAAAAGAAACAGAAAGAACCTACAAAAGACAAATTAATGATTATAAATTCAAATAAAAAGTTAAACCACAAAATGTAAACACAAAGAACGCTGTCCAATTGACCTCAATTACTTATTGGGGAATAGGCACGAATTCCTCGTGGTTCACGTGCTCATGACGTCATGTACATGAGCGACGATGCAAACAAAGAAACCCAGCAAAAGCAGAAATATGACAATTACTGCAACAAAAAGTATAGCAATATAAACCGAATGATACAAATAAAAGATAAATAAACTTTATCCTTTTAAACTCCGACAAAAACACAGTGAAAAGAACACATAAGTCCTGAGCCTAAAATAGGCGTGCACATGGTTTTATCCGGAAAGGAAAGATGAGTTGTGGTTCTTGATTTCCTGTTAGGTTGCATTGTACTATGTTTAACCTGATTTGGATTCTTATAGAGGTGGACGATTCCCAGCGCTTGAATATTTTCCGGATGAAATAACTCCCTTGGAAAGGGGTAAGCTAGAGATAACAGGTAACGTATTTATGATATTAAAACAAGAGGGCCTGAAAGGCTCAAAGTCGCTCACCTGAGATAACAAGATATTATTGGGACAAATCTTCTGACCAAGTTTCATGAAAATCGGAAAATAAATGTGGTCTCTAGAGTGTTAACAAGGTTTTACTATAGCGATATAAGAAAAAATGCCCCGCCCCCTGGCGGCCATGTTTTTCAACCAACCGGCATCATTTTCAAACTCGTCCAAGATATTATAGGGATGAATCTTCTGACCAAGTTTCATTAAGATTGGACAATAAATGTGGCCTCTAGAGTGTTAACAAGATTGTAGCCATATATAGCCATGTAAGGAAAAATGCCCCGCCCCTTGGCAGTCATGTTTTTCAAGCAAACGTAACCATTTTCGAACTCATCCAAGATATCAGTGGGACAAATCATCTGACCAAGTTTCATGAAGATCGGAAAATAAATGTGGCCTCTAGAGTGTTAACAAGGCAAATGTTGACGTCGCACAACGGACAACGCACGGCGGACAACGGACAAAAGGCGATCACAAAAGCTCACCATGAGCACGTTGTGCTCAAGTGAGCTAAAAATGCTCTAACAACACGTTGTGAAGATTGGACTATAAGTGTGACTTCTTGAGTTTAAACAAGCTTCTTCATTAATTTGATAAAGAAAACAAGTTTTTTTTACCTCATGTTAAACAGTTTGAAATCTGAACAGATGTTATGGGGACAAATATTCTGACCACGTTTCATGAAGATTGGACAATATATTTGGCTTTAAGTGTGCCCCAAGGTAAATTTTGAAGACGCACAACAAACGCCAAACAAAAAGCCACCACAAAAGCTCAACATGACAACTTGTGCACAGTTGAGCTAAAAACTGATGGATGAAGACAGGTAAATTTTTAAAGTGCAACAAAAATATGTGATTCATCAAAAATGTTGTCTTTAACTTGGCAATAGACCACTTACCGCCAACAGTTGGTCCAATCAACGCACTAAGGCCCTGGAATAACAGTAGCAATCCTACTGAGCTTGCAAGGGAGTCCACGCCTAGAATGTCCAAAACAACCACCGATTTCTGGGATATGTAGGTTCCTGACAGAATCCCAAACAATGAACATGTGATGGCAAAGTGCCAAAACTTTGTCATTGAAGGCAATAGTATTGCTATTATAGCATTCAGAAACATCACAGCATTGTAGATGATTAGACGATAGGGTTTTACATGTCTGAGATCTAATACTGTTGACATGACAACTCTTGCAATTGCATCAAATATTCCTAAAATTGACAAAAGTAAAGCACCGTCGATCTTAGAAATTCCCTTTTCTCTGGCCAAAGCCGGTAAAAAGACAAAAGTCAAGTTAAATGCTAAAGTATAAAGAAATAACTGCAAGCAAAGTGCAGTGAAACCAAAGTTTCGAAACAAAGACAACTCCAACAGAGGCTTCTTTGCTCCTGTTTGGGTTTGATTTCCTTTTAAGGCAAGTTTTACTTGAGAAAATTTTCTCTGAATAAATGATGATGTTCTATTTTCGGGTTTGATATTAGAACTTAGTTTGTTTTCACTTGAAGATATGCTCGTTTTCTTTTTTAGCAACACACTGCTGACAACTTCACCATTCTGTTGAAACTCCTGCCTCTCTTTTGCTATCCTGAAAGATAACAAATTATAAACAAGAGCACCGCATAACGGGTGCCACGCTCGGCTGCGAAAGCTTGTCAGAATTTTTTTAATTTTTTTTTTTTAGAGGTCACAGTGACCTTGACCTTTGACCTAGAGACCCAAAAATGGGTGTGGCGTGTAGAGCTCATCAAGGTGCATCTACATATAAAGTTTTAAAGTTGTAGGTGGAAGCACTTTGATTTTAGAGCAAAATGTCAAGGTTTTAGCACGACGCCAGCGGACGACACGACAAAGATGAGCTTGCTATGACAATACCTCGGGTTTTCTCCGAAAACAGTCGAGCTAAAAATGATTACGTACAATGTTTTTAGTTTTAACCTAAGAGATTTACCTTTGAAAACTTCTACTGGAAAGTTTCTTAAATCCAGACACGAATTGTACTTAAATATAAAAAAACATGCATAATAAAGATAAGAGCTGAACACATAAGCGACACAATACGGAGTTTACACATTATTTTTGCCATTGTAATTATTAAAGCAAACATGAAAACTAATTTCCTGGTTTAAATATTACCTATCATTTTTCATAATCTGTCGATGAAGTTCAAGGGATCGGAACATCGCACCACATACAAAGAAATTGCAGGTGATAGCTGCGAGTATGAGGAACGTGCCCTGAAAACTATAGTATTCGAACATCTGCTCGATCACGGGCGGAAAAACAAAGTTACCGACACCAACACCAGCTGTGGCCAATCCAACGGCCAATCCTAAAATGCAAAAATATAACTTAAGTTCTGATAATGAACAAGAGTGTCCTTGTCACAAAGATTGATCGTAAATAAGGCTGTTTTGGCAGATTTATTAGGACAAAATAAAAACACAGTATATTTTTATTATTTTCAACTAATGTTTAAAAACAAAGTTGACACTAAAAACTGATTTAGTAACATGTTTTTTACTAACAAACCCCAGGGTCATGTTCAACAAATCTGAAGTAAGCCACCCATAATAAAGCACGGATCCGGCAAAAGTGCTTCTTATTGTTTTTTATATTTGACCTTGAATTTTGACCTGCACTTTTGAAACATAAACATTGTTTGAGCATGGCATATCATAACCTACTTTATGTGAAGTTTTTTGTGGGAAATCAATCTAAGCTGTTATGCTCAAAATTGATTCCATATAACTGACCATATTGCCTAGTAACCCTGTTCTTAGAATGTGTCTCCCGATTGCTGCAAATATATTTAAAATTCCACAGATGCTAGACAAACTTTTGGTTATCAATTATTTGGCATGCAAGTTTGACCTATAGCTTCAGATGGTTCTTTCTTATAATATATGTAAATTTAGCAATGTTGTACTCCAAATAAACTATTTAAGGTTAATTTTTAAGAAAATTGAATGAAATTTTACAATACTTAACTTTTAGTCACCATCTTCTACCTAAGTAATTTCACCAATTAATAACACTAGTTATATATATATAGTAGTTACCATTATACCTACTTTCCACCTTATTCTAAATATTTCTCTACCGGGGTAAAGTCATAAAAAATGAAAGGCACTAGAAATTAACCATGATAAAGAAAGGTAAAATAAACAAATCTACCTCTACGCTTGTTAAAATAGTACCCAACGATAATCAGACTTGGTGTGTAAGTAAATGAGCGTCCCACACCACCGAGTATTCCATACGTGATGTACAGAGGGCGAAGGTCACGCATGAAAGCTGACAACAGTATACCAATGCTGCATATGATAGAGCCGAGCATAACAACAAAACGGCAGGAGTATTTATTACACAGCGTGCTGGCCAGGGGACCTGAAAAACAGATATACTTAATTTCAAAGAGTGTAAATCATTTTCATTTTCACATGGGATCAAATTGAAATCCATAGCATACAGATTGTACCCCCAATTTTACGATGCCAACAACAGTAAACTTAAACATTAGGCAAACAAACTACTTAAACAACTGATAAAATAGTGAATAGATGTTCCTTCTTAACACGAAGATTTTCCAAATGTTTGAGTTGTCAAACGTTGTCAAACCATGAGTATAATTATAAATCATTGACACATTTTCATTAATATTTGATGTAACATATATATTGTGCAAAAAACATGTTTTTTAAACACAATTATCTTCTGTATATCCCAAGTTTTCATGGATAGCCACACACTCAATTTAACCTAAAATTAAGACAAACGAAACTGTTCAAAACAACATGTAACAACATGTTTTTCAGTATGGGGTAAAAATCCACACAAGTCATCTTACGTTAAAACAATTCTAAAATGCAACACACTTGACTATTTATGTATTGTCCTCGGTGATAATGAAAAGGTCTTGAAGGAATGAACAAACACAATATTGGTGATTGAAAACAGGCATTTATTATAAAATGCTATAAAAAAGATAAAAATAGAACAGATTCTTTCCAAAAAGGCATAATGGGTGGTAAAGACGCCGCAAAGGGGACCGGAACGGGAACCCCGCCGCCCATGAAGTATGGGAGAGGACCGCAATTAGAAAAGGGGGTAGCTGCCCCTGAATGGATATAAACCTAGCCTTACGATAAAGGTCAGGTCATGTGAAAAGTTATAATGGGTAATTAACTCTTTGAGCGCTGGAACCGGATTTTGAAGGCCTTTGCAAACAGTTTGGATCCAGATGAGACGCCACAGAACGTGGCGTCTCATCAGGATCCAAACTGTTTGCTATTCTGATAGTATTCTTTGAAAAAAATCAAAGAAAATGCTAATTTTAGAAATTCAGCAGACGACATTTTAGCAGACGACAAATTTCCCAGCATGAAAAGGGTTAATGAATCTTCTGATCTATTTGCTTTACCCCATGTAACCCAAAATTACTCTGAGCGAAGATAGTATTAGAACATTGTTATCATCTAGTTTAATAAAGTTTGGACTAACAAAATGACAGCTTGTTTTCAAAATAGAAGTTGAGTAGTACTTTAATTGTAAGAAAACAGTAAAAACTGATGGTTTAATTTTATATTGAGTTATTCTTATTATTATGACATGACTTATGTTTGCAATAGTACTAATGTCACTCCCTAGTATCAGAAAAAGAAATGTATGTTCAAGTTGGATGTAACAAGGCAGAAAAAGATCTTTGCTTGCTGTATAGTACAGCCAACGCGGCACAAACATAATCCGCGGCTTCACCACGGCCAGATTATTAGTACGCGGCGGCCGAATTGTGTGCTCACGCGGCGTATCGCCGTGGCACTCGGCATTGATCCGCGCAACGACGCCGAGTCTGTATTAACCTCGCGTACTTTCGCAGAGTAAATCCGCTGCATACGTACGCAGCGGATCGAGTGAAAAGATATCCACCTACATGTACATACATGTATGTGTAGCGTAGAATTAATAACGCGCAACTGTTACTGTTTCGTTCGATTATCAAATTGTCATTATTAAATTTGTAATCCGAAACACACTTCCGAATTTTAATGCTAACCCGACCTTTGGCAAATTCTAGCGTCGAATAAACAGTGCTAAAATATCCTTTGTTTCATAAAAAGCGTGGGAAAATTATGCAGACATGTAGAACGTCGTTTGGAAAGTTTGGGTGTATTTTGTGTTGTATAAATACATGAACATCACGTCAGGCGTAAATCGCGTATTCATTGGTAAAAAAAAACCGCCCAGATTAGACGTTATTTCATCATCTCTATAAATAGTAACAAATGCCAATATGTATTTGATACGCGAAATACGGTACGTTTGTTCCGCGTTGGCTGTACTGTACCTACCAAACAGGTTTATGGTAAAATTAGTATTCCGAAACATGTCTCATTAATTTAACTTAATGGTTCATTTCTGAATGGGCAGATCAAGTTTAGATAGAATGATCGTATTTGATATAGTAAACCAGTGAATTTTACTAACATAACTTAGAGCACTGAGTCTTTTCAAGCCTGTTTTATCTTACCTCCTCATGTAGACATCAGATGCTTGATGTATGCATAGATATCTGAACACCATCCCAAATAACCCAAGGTGTTGAACCATGGTCAATATTTTGGCAATTTATTTTTAAGTCTATGTCTATGATAAGTCTAATTTTTAAATAGTGTTAAATATTATTTAACCCTTTACCACTGACTTAGATACTTATTTTGAGGCATGTGTTGTCCTTTAGGAAGTTACATTCAATTAAAAACCTTACTTACTAAATTCAAGTTTTAAAGGCTTCATTTCCAAACCTTAGATACTGATGACTATAAACAGCATAAAACCTGAACAGACAGTGAGTTACTCGCAGGCTGTTCTGCTATTACATGTATGCTGTTTGCACATAGCCATTTTCACTTTGCTTCTGGGTGGGAAAGGGTTAAATATGAAGATGACTCAGCAAAGCTTGCCACCGGTCGAATAAAGAACTAACTGAATTTACTCTGTATTTAGTGTGTTCTTAATTGGCTTGCATGCAACATGTTGTTTTTGCGTGCAAACAGAATTCATAACAATTTTCACCAAAACCTTAAAAGCTCTGTCAAATTTCATTAGTCATATGCCATGCTGTGTTTTTGTCAAATTTGGGGCTGAAAATCGGCTGCCTTCCCAGTCTCATAAAAAATAGTAATGTTCCCCCAAAACAAACTTTAATTCTCAATTGACGGTTTACAAATAAAATTCTGGTTGTCCATTTTAGGTATTTGTTAGCACACAAAACACCACTAATTTGCCTATTTGATCGAAAACAATGCGATTTTTTCCAAATCCACAGGACCCCGGCCTCATCCCCAAGAGGTTGAAAAACACGATTTATATTCAGATAACTAAATACAACACTTTAACCATTTATAGAAAGAAAATGTTTCTATCCGCTCACACTAAGAAGCTTCTAGCTGTGCTCAGTGTCACTTTGATTATAGATCCATGATATGGTTTTGTTCAAATTTTGTAACTGTTCAATAAAAAATACATGTTAAAAAACAAACAATATTATAAGGTTTGTTATAAATCTCGATGCAAGAGCTCATGACAAAAAATAAAGAACATTTTACTTCAAAAATGGTTTCATCTAGCCACCTGAATTGACTTAAAACTTTGTAATGTTTGCAATATTCTTAATACACTTTTTTCTGCTGTCAGTGCATGCATACAAAATTAACCACCTAGCGTCAATGGTAAATTCGTAATATTGACAATATTTGCTAACACCCAGTTTGGGCATTGAATCAATAATAGCAATCAGCTTACCCAACGCCAAACGTAATGTTGAGAAAATCGACAGGACCCAGGCTGTCTCAGTGGCAGAACGGCCAAATCGATCCAGAAACTCGAGATAAAGGACACCATTGGAACGCTCAAAGCCACCTGCAAATAAGAAATTCTTTCTATCTTACTGTTTACGAAGTTTATATGTGTAAATGGAGAAAAAATGACAAGTCATACAATGGTTTTAGAGGTGTCAAAATATTATAAATGCAGATTGCTGCAATATTCATGCCATCATCCACAGCACATTCTTCTTAAGAGACATCTTAAGTACCATATACTTTATATATACATAAGTATACCTAACTGTTTAGGCAATTAAAGACTAGAGTACAATTTTACTAAATTTAAATCTGTACAGAAATCAGATTTAATACTATCATCAGAAACTATTCTTTGGTAAATACTCAGTGCAAAGTTACTATATTTAACTCACCCATCAAGACATGTATTAGAAATGATCCCAGCACTATCATCCAGCCATAACCCCCATCAGGTACCAGAGTCTCTGCTTCTATGGTAACAGGAGGAGCATCAGCTGCTGTTGTTTCATCAACATCTCCTTCTTGGTGTGTGCATTCTTTGTCATTGCCAACTGCACAATCGTCTACAAGGAATATGGCACCACCATCATTTTTTACTTCAAGTGTGTATTCTTTTGTAGACATCACTCTTTTTGTAACTGAAAATAAATACAAAAACTAACATTTTTAACTGTAAATTAATTATGTATGTATGGTATGTACATAAATACCCATTAAAATAACTACTTCAATTCAATATTAAGAGGAATGTAACCAGTATACAATGCTCCAGCTAGGCCTTAATGAATGCTGCCACTAGGTCCACCCCACCCTGCTCCTCAGATCCCTGCCATCACATAATTAATTGCACAGCAAATTGTATAAGTACCGGTAGTTTGAATAGATTATCACAATTAACATAGTCAGCCTAGTTTTATTAATTTTATCATATTACCAGATGAAAATCCATAGTATAACAACGATCGTATCAACTTGAGCTCAGCTCTATTCTATCGCTATTTTTAGATCACAGTCTGTTTTTCCAAAAAATGGAGAATCAGTTTTTGTCAACTACAGAAGAACAAAATTGTAAAAAAATGCGATATTTGATAATTATTAATGAAAAAAGGGAGAAATAATAGGACAAATAGAGCTACGCAACCATGGTTCTAAGCCTCACATGATAAACTTGATCTTTATCCAAAACTCACATTATATTTTCTATATAGGCAAAGTGTGTTAAATGGAAATGCATGTACTGGTAGTATGAAATATATAACTTATGAATAATACAACGGCATACCATTAAGTGTCCTTCAACAAAAAAGCCTCTTGCTATTTTAAAAATCCTAGCTGGAGCGATAAAGTAAACCATACTGACATTTATATTTATCAGTATAAGAGTATTATCACAGTTTATATTTGTAAATCTAAATAGTTTTGTTTCCTGCAACCCTACGGATCTTAGTTTTTTTGTTTTGTTTTAGTATTTGAAACTACCACCTTTACGTCACAACAAGAAATAAAGTTGTGCATGCTATTGTAGAATTTGCATACTCCAGTGTAGTACATGTACATAGTCAATAAAAGTCAATACCTTTTTCAAAAATAGTTTTTAATATAGTCTCAACTTTTGAGGCGGTTACATTTAAACATGTTATAATTCTTCAGGTTATTACTGAAGTATTTTAATGTAATTGCCTGGACAATGGACCTTGAGGCAAACCTACATTAAAACAAGGGACAAAATTGTCACAAAACCAGGTTTTCATTGTGAAAAAAAATCTGATAAAGGGAGAAAACTCAAACTGAACTTTTGAAATGAACAAACAAAATTAACCCCCTTTGTAAGTTTGTTTTAAAAAAAAATCTATTTTTAGTCGTGGCGACCTTGACATTGGAGATATTGACGTGATTCTTTCGTGCGACACACCGTCCCATGATGGTGAACAAATGTGCCAAATGATTTTAAAATCTCACAATGAATGACATAGTTATGGCCAGGACAAGCTCATTTATGGCCATTTTTGACCTTTGAACTCAAAGTATGACCTTGACCTTGGAGATATCGACGTTATTATTTCGCGCGACACACCGTCCAATGATGGTGAAGAAATGTGCCAAATGATTTTAAAATCTGACAATGAACGACATAGTTATGGCCCGGACAAGCTTGTTCCGCCAGCCCGCCAGCCAGCCAGCCAGCCCGCCAGCCAGCCGCCCGCATTCGCCAATCTAATAACCAGTTTTTTCCTTCTGAAAACCTGGTTAATAAAAATATATAACTACACTCCATAAAGCATAACACTGTTAAACATAAACTACTTACAATCTCAACAACACTTTTAACATGAATCATAACTGATATGTTTTTCAACTTGTTACAGGAAACACATATATTTGTTGGCCTGATTCATATTTCAGATTCCAAGCAGAAAGAGACCCCAGTTGCTTGCCATATTGCATCATCACCTTATGATAGTTACAAAACAAGCAAAGGTCACATTCATGACACTTTGATATGATAACCAAAATGGAACAGTCCTATGATCATGCCCTATCACAAAATAATTTTAACAAGCAAATTCGTTGAATTGATATCCCCCGCAAATATACTTCTGGACACAAAAGTTTTCTGGACACACACAAAAAAGCATTTTTTCAAGATACAAAGGGCCATAACTCCGTTATTATCCGATGGTGTACAATGCTATTTGGCGTGCATCATCCTCTTATCCATACTGTATGGATCTTATATCTTAGAAGTGCTTTGGGGGATTTCATTGAAACTTGGTATGAGTATATGTATGATACATATACTCATACCAAGTTTCAATGAAATCCGCCAAAGCACTTCTAAGATATGGCTCCGGACACAAAAAAGCATTTTTTCAAGATACAAAGGGCCATAACTCTGTTATTAAACGATGGTTTACAATGCTATTTGGCGTGCATCATCCTCTTATCCATATATATACTCATACCAAGTTTCAATGAAATCCACCAAAGCACTTCCAAGAAATGGCTCCGGACACAAAAGTGCCGGACGGACGGAAAGACGGACGGACAGACGGAAGGACGGACAAGGCCAAAACAATATCCCTCCGCCTATGGCGTGGGATAACTAACATCACAAGCAATATGAATATGGAATATACTATGATCTAGTCAATGTAAAATAATCTGTGCTCAGAATAAATCTGCAGAGGGTCTGCCTGTACAAAAATCAATAACAGACTATAGCTTAGCTATTTTTGTTTACTTATGACCTATATCGCCCATTTATTGCTAAAGTGCTCTATCTCGGTCGTGAATATTATATGAGATTTAAACGTAATGTTAATTAACAATTGCCGCAAATTAGCACGTTATTATTATTATTACTTGACGTCATATATATCTGTGTTGTTGTTGACGCTCAATTAGATTCAAGGATCGAACCTGAACAGTCGTGTTTTGCATATCAACTCAAAGTACACCATTATACCTTCGTGAAAATCTCCATTTTTTTCAAAAATGAGTTTTGATATAGCTGTGTTCCTGTGAACGAGATCTTTAATATAACGTAATCTGATTTAAGATTCAGTTTTTTACAGAAGAAGTTTTTCGATTCCATTTTTGCTCTATCTCCTACATTTTTACAAACGGGTGAATGCTGTAATAAACCTTTACATGAGTTTTTCTCAAAACAATGAAAATGGTAGTTAGAGCACTAAAGCAATCAAGCAACAATATGTACATGTATTTACCTGACAGATAATGTAATTTGCTAATGCAGGTTTTTTTCCCCACTGTTTGGGAAGATAGCCCATGGCTTTGGAATTGGGAATTTTATCGGCATTTTCATGAAATTGGGAAAATAAATTCATTAGGCCTTTTTTTCCACATGAAAAGTCCACTGATTAGGGAAATACTAAATTTGATATAACTCTTTATAATCATTCAAATTAAAAGAACAAAATCATATTATACTTTGTGAGATGTAATTGAATTAAAATTGAGATAAAATACGCATTAGACACTTATTTCTAAAAAATTGATTTTTGGTGTTGTTTTTTTTGGAAATTGGGAATTTTTTCCCACATTTTGGGAAAAAAGTATACTTTTTGGGATTGGGAACATAGCCGAATTTCGGCTATAAAATCGGGCAAAAAAACCCTGTAATGTTCATTTGTTTTCATTTAAAATAAAGTATTTAATGCATATTGGTAATTGTTAATTAAAAATTTAAACAAGAGCAGTGCCTTGCAGGTGCAGACCGTTCATCTATTTTTCTTTTTAAAGGTGAAGGGACCTATCTCAATTTCAATCACAAAGGAGGGAGGGGTGGAGTGGAGAGGGTGTATAGTGTGGGGGTGTGGTCATTTATTACATTATCTTCCAAAAATGCAAAACAAAATGCAAATTTTTTTATTTATTTTTTTTTTGGGGGGGGGGGGTTATTTTTGGGTAGGATGGTTGGACAGTATTTCAAAAATAAAATACTAAAAATAAATAAAAAAACAAAAATTTTTTTTTGGGGGGGCTGGGGGGGTATAGTGTGAGGGTGTGGTGGTCATTTATTAGATGATCTTAAAAAAAAAATTGAGGGGGGGGGGGGGGGGATTCGTAGGGGGGGGGCGTGGGGGATGGTTTGGTTGGAGTCTATAGTGGTATGTCAGGTAAGAGTTGTTTGTCAAAGTATCAATCAAATCTAATCATAAATAAAGAAGTTGTGGCAATTTTAGCAAAATTTAATAATTTGACCTTGAGAGTCAAGGTCATTAAAAGGTCAAGGTAAAATTCAACTTGCCAGGTACAGTACCCTCATGATAGCATGAAAGTATTTGCAGTTTGAAAGCAATAGCCTTGATACTTCAGAAGCAAAGTGGATCTAAACACAAAATTTTACCATATATTCAAAGTTACTAAGTCTAAAAAGGGCCATAATTCCGTAAAAATGACAACCAGAGTTATGCAACTTGTCCTTTACTGTCCCCTTATGATAGTTTGCGAGTTTTCCAAGTATGAAAGCAATATCTATGATACTTTAGGGGTAAAGTGGACCAAAACACAAAACTTAACCAAATTTTCAATTTTCTAAGTATAAAGGGCCCATAATTCTGTCATAATGCCAGTCAGAGTTACATAACTATGCCTGCACAGTCCCCTTATGATAGTTAGTAAGTGTTGCAAGTATGAAAGCAATTTTCTAAGTATAAAAAGGGCACATAATTCTGTCAAAATGCACGCCAGAATTATCTAACTTTGCCTGCCCAGTCCCCTTATGATAGCAAGTAAGTGTACCAAGTTTGAATGCAATAGCATTGATACTTTATGAGAAAAGTGGACCTAAACGCAAAACTTAACCGGACGCTGACGCCGACGCCAAGGTGATGACGAGAGCTCTTTTTTTTTTTCAAAAAATAGAAGAGCTAATAAAGAGATGCATCTCAACTATTGAGTAACAATGATATCAGATAAGGGAAATAGGTACACAAACCATACAAGGTGGACAGACAGACTAGGGTTGTAAAATTTTCACATAATTTGCATAATCCAATTAGTATATCATCCTTTATTTTAATTGAGTTTTTTAGGGTAGTAAATACATTTACAATTGAATGTTTGCATTAAAAGATTTTCACATTTCTGTGTTGACCTCCAGAGGGACAGGAGGGAAATGCAAAGAGGAACAGGGCACAGTACTTTTTTGCTCTAGATCTTACCCTTAACATGTCCTAGTTTTACATTCTTATCAGTATCTGAGTGAGAAATTATATAAAGATGGGTCTCTATCTCCATGATGGAGGGTAATACAGGTGTATTAAGGTTGGGAAAGTCATTTAAAATCCATTAAAAAAAAATATTTAAAAATATATTTTATTTGCAGAGTTAATTGTATTTAATGCTGTTTATGAAGAATTTCAAGTTCAATTCACCCTAACTTGTGTTTATCATTAGCAGGTGATGTTTATTTCATGCTAGAGTATCGTGACCAAAATACAACCAGAAGAGGGCAAGGTACTTAATATGATGTAATAATTTAGAAACGTCTAAACATTTCATCGGGCACATATTTTTATACAGTCAATCTTGTGGATGCGACCACTTGTATTAAGCGACCTTTGTCTTATGCGACCATTTTGAAATCCCTCTGAGCTTTTTCGCTATATAATGATATTGTATTAAACGACTTTTGTCTTACGTGACCAGCGACCGCTGATTTTTGTGTATTTTGATGTCGGAATCTTGAATTAAGCGACCACTAGGAGGTAAAAGTGATTAATCTATTGATCTTTCAGGGACAAATCATTGTTAATTGTTTATTTAAGCCAGAGACGTAGATAACGTCTCTGTTTAAGCTGATAAGATGTACTGTTACACATCTGCTTTGTATTCACACCAACCATTATGAGTATGCTTTGTCTCGTTGACCGGTTCTGACCGGTATTGTTGTAGACTGCGTACCAATTTATTGAGTTGAATAATAGAGGAACGTATTGCACACAGTCTACAGCTTAAATGGTTTACTATGTGGAACGTTAAAAGACAACGCCGATTTTTATCGAGTATAGATAACAGGTGTAGAAACAATGCACTCTACGCGACAAACATTTCCTGAGAAGTGCGGAAAATAAACTATTAATCGGCAACATCTGTCGAAATCCGTACATTACCAATTTGTAATTATGCTAATTAGTAGATATTTGTTAGCCAATCACATTGTTATTTACTTAATGAATTTTCCAATCAGGTCTGTTTGTTTGTTTTCAATTGACGTGTTTTAATTTTTTCAGCTCATTATGTATCATAATCGAGTCAGATTTCCTTAAGCGTACATGCAGAAATTAAAATGTCAAAACCAAAAGTGTTAACGTTGAACGAGAAAATTCATCTTTTAGACGTAAAATCGCAGATAAGTTTGGAGTCGGTAAAACTCAAGTTCAGAACATTCTTAAGCGTAAAGTCGAGGTGCTTGAAGACGTGGAAAATAATGTGTCAGGTGAAAAAAAATCGCGAAAAATATTTCCACGTCTATGTTGTTTTTGCAAATAAATTTGTACACACAATTCATTTATAATAAATGATAATTTATAATAAGTGAAAAAATAAAACACATTATAAGTAAAATATTGTTTATGTATTGTGTTTATATTCATTTTATTATAAAAGTTAAAATCATTGTTGACAAAAGAGATTATCCTTCATACAGATTAAAATTGAGGGTAAGCATTCTTCCAGTATGGCCTTTTTTATTTAAAGACCATTTTATTAAGAGACCACTTTTGATTACTCCCTTGAGTGGTCTCTTAATACAAGATTGACTGTACATAATTTCATGTTGAGTAAATAAAACGTATTAAATTGAGCAGGAATCCAATGAGAAGACACAAAAGTATGAGAATGGATGATATTAAAACCATTGAAATATATATTACAAATGAAATCATAGGCGGTTCCAAGGGGGGCGGACGGGGCATACGCCTCCCCTGAAATCGCCAAAGTTAAGTCAATTTATTTGATTTTTCACACTTAATTAGCTCTAAATCACCTATTTAAACTCATTTTACTTCTTCTTCGTACACAACATTTCCCACTAATAAATCACAGACAATCGCTAAATGCTTTAACTTTTTTCAAGTCGAACTTTGCCGTTCTGATGTATCCCTCTTTTTGCACATTGATTTTTTTTTGCTGCACTTTATGTCAACAAAGATGGATGCGCCAACGCCAAAACGAGCGAAAATGCATTAGACTTTGTTTTCATGCTGTCCCCCTCCCTGCTGTATTCATCACTAGCCTGATAACTGTCAGTGTGTTATTCTTTATAGCATTTCTTCCGGCTATATCCATCCGTGTTACGTATAAACTATTTTCAATGACTTCTATGTAAATGTCGCAAAAGACATTGGAAAAGATTTCACCTTTGATGAAAGTAACCATCCAAGTATAAATAAAATACTAGGGCAAAATATTCCCCCAGATTCATTTAATTTTTCACATGTGGAACAATCAACTGTTTCAAATATTTTACGGAAGTTTAATGCGAAAAAAGCTACTGGAATTGACAAAATATCTATAAAACTCCTAAAATTAGGTTCACAGTCACTGGTCCCTTTCTATACATACTTTATAAACAATTCTATTGACTCAGGTATATTCCCTGATCGACTAAAGCAAGCACAGGTAACCCCAATTTATAAGAAAGATGATCCCTTAGTCAAGTCTAACTATAGACCTGTAAGCATATTACCTGCTCCTTCAAAAATTTTCGAAAAGGTTCTGGCTAATCAACTTACTATACACTTTGATAAGATTTTCAATAACTTTTTATGTGCTTTTCGGAAAGGGCATGGATGCCAAACAACACTCTTGAAACTTGTCGAAGATCTGAAATCTGCATTAGACTCCGACCAATATGTTGCTGCAGTTCTGATGGATTTATCAAAAGCGTTCGACTGCCTGCCCCATGATATTCTCCTATGCAAACTTAAATATTATGGTCTATCTAACAACTCTATTGATCTTTTAACTTCTTATCTATCCCATAGGAAACAACAAATCAAAATAGGTAGTTCTGTAAGCTCCTGGGCTCATATTATCAAAGGCGTACCTCAGGGCTCCATACTCGGGCCTCTCCTATTTAATGTCTTCATCAATGATATCTTTTATTTTATTCACAAGGGCACACTCTATAATTATGCAGATGATAATACACTTTCCTACTGTTCCACAAATTTTGATGACCTTGTTAAAGTTCTACAAGAAGAAAGCAATATCCTTATAGACTGGTTTACTTTTAATTGTATGCAAGCCAATCCCGACAAGTTTCAAGCTATAGCTATTGGAAAAAGAACCGCTTCCAAAAACCTTTCTCTCGACATAAGTAATGCTAATATAAAATGTGACGATGTTGTTAAACTTTTAGGAGTAAACTTAGACTCAAACCTAAATTTTGATCACCACATTAGTAGCATTTGCAGTAAGGCAGCACAGCAGCTAAATATCCTGAAAAGAATAGGGAAAAACCTCTGTCGTCTTAGTAGACTAACCATTTTCCATTCATTTATCTTATCAAATTTCAGTTTCTGCCCTCTAACTTAGCATTTCTGTTCTAAAAGTAACACAGACAAAATTGAAAAAATACAAGAGAGAGCTCTTCGCTTTGTATATGATGATTACAACAGCTCATATGACCAATTACTCACAAAAGCAAACTTACCTAGTCTATACATTAGAAGAACCAGAGTAATAGCACTTGAAACCTTCAAAATTATAAATAAAATGTCTCCACCTGTTCTAAATGACCTTGTTATCAAACGTGAATCTCGTTATCACTTCAGGTATACCAATCTTCTTGAGATTCCCCAAGTCAAGTCTACTAAGTATGGTACAAACAGCTTCCGGCATGCAGCTCCAGTTCTGTGGAATGCTTTACCAGAAAGCCACAGGAAAGCAAGTAATTTTAACCAATTTAAAAGCTTTATGATGAGCTGGACTGGCAAAGAATGCAAATGTTCTTCCTGTAAAGTTACATAGGTACATAAAGTTCTGGAGCTGCATGCCACACTGTGTTTAGTTGCTTTTGCTGCCTCTGTTTTGCTTATGTATTATTTAGTTTTTTATTCTGATTGCTTGTGCTTGCTTCTAACTTGTGTTTAGTGGCTTTTGATGTCTTTGTTTTTGCGTATGTACTATGTATTATTATATTTTGTCTGCCTGTGCTTGCTTCTAGTTTGCTTCTAATTTGTTTCATGCTTTATTTTTGTGCTAGCTTCTAATTTGTGTTTAGTGGCTTTTGATGTCTTTGTTTTGCTTATGTAGTATGTATTATTTTTTGTTTCATGCTTAATTTTGTTTCATGCTTTATTTTGTTTTTATTGTGAGAAAGCTGCTGATCAGTTCATTTCGAATCTGATTCGAGGTGATATTCGTTCTTAGCACTTTTTTATCTGTCGCACTTTTGTGTTTCTTTTTGAATTCAGATTCTTATTCACTCGTCTTATTGCAGTTTTTAGTCCTACTAGCAGGTCTAGATCAGCAGCCTCCTACACAGTTTCTAATTGCCTCAAATTTTATTAATGCTTTAATATTGTCAAACTTATTTCAGTGTTGCATGTAATTTATTATCTTAATTTGTGCTTTCACCCTTAAAAACATGTATTTGATCTTTCTTTTAGCTGTTTTACTCATGTTTTATTGCTTACACTTGTTGTTTAGTCGGTTAAAAAGCTTTGCAGCTTATGTTATTTGTTATATGTCTTGCCGACTCAAAATAAAATTTATTTATTTATTTATATTTATTTTATTTAAACTATGCTCTTTTTGGGCATTTTAAGAAGGTACTTTGATGAAAGTACATAACGCGTGACAACAGACATGCTCGAGAAGTGGTTGTCAAAGACTTCAAAATCACTAAAATCGTGAAGCTTGCGGGTTGCTTCGCCCTCCTGGACCCCGGCAAATCTTTCAATATCCCGACCCCCCCCCCCCCCCCCCCCCCCCCCCCTCCTAACGAGAAATCCTGGAGCCGTCCCTGCAAATGCAGGCTAGCATAATCGATGTACATTGTTTCATGCAAAATATTTTGAATGTCAACCGAAAGAATATACTTACACATAAACTACAGCAATTTATTTACACACGACTGCATATCAAATCCATTTGCAGTAATGAAGCACGTGTGCTTTCTTAAATTGAACTAGAACATTGGAAGGAATCCAATGTCAAAGAGCGTCAAGAGTTCAAGCGACAACAACAACCTCAACAACAACAACAACAACAACAAACTCTTTTCTAATAAAGTTTTTTTTTCAGATTTGCTAGATCTATAATGTTTTAAAGGTCATAACAGGTTAAACATTCAAGCAAAAGACATCTGTGTTTATAAAAACACACAACTATTTTCATGCAATCAAGGATTTCCCTTGAATGTGAAACAAGACAACTCGTCCAAAATTTCGGATACTCGATTCGGGTAAAAGAATACGGTAAATTCGTACACTGTTGCATTTTGGGGGCATTCATTGAAGAGCCATTATGACCAAAAATGATGAAAAAAATCTGAAAGAAAGTCATCCAGACCGATAGTGTGGTCATATGGTGTAATGATTGTTCACTTTTTGATAAAAGCAACAAATGTGGCACATTTGTAGATTTAATACTTGCTGTGCTTGTCAGTTTTATATGCACTTATATGTACTTGCTGTGCTGGTCAGTTTGTATATGCTTATATGTACTTGTCAGTTGTTTTTTTATGTGCTTATATGTACTTGCCGTGCTTGTCAGTTGTATATGGGCTTATATGTACTTGCTGTGCTTGTCAGTTGTATATGGGCTTATATGTACTTGCTGTGCTTGTCAGTTGTATATGGGCTTATATGTACTTGCTGTGCTTGTCAGTTGTATATGGGCTTATATGTACTTGCTGTGCTTGTCAGTTGTATATGGGCTTATATGTACTTGCTGTGCTTGTCAGTTGTATATGGGCTTATATGTACTTGCTGTGCTTGTCAGTTGTATATGGGCTTATATGTACTTGCTGTGCTTGTCAGTTGTATATGGGCTTATATGTACTTGCTGTGCTTGTCAGTTGTATATTTGCTTATGTGTACTTGCAACCTTTTATTCGTGAGGAAGCTGCTGACCAGTTCAATTCGAATCTGTTTCAATTTGATACCTCGTGTTTACCCACTTTCTTAGCTCATTTTGTGTTTGGTTTCTTCTTAGTCTTTAAACTCACAATTTTTTACGGCAGTTTTTTATTCTTTTATTTTTTAGATCTACTTATAGATCAAGATCAGCGGCCTCCTGCACAATATTTCTTTAAATAGTATGAAAACTATTAGAATATAATACTGTGATTTCATTAACTTATTAGCATGCATATCATATCTATTAACTTAACTTTGATATATTTTATTTCCATATTGTAGCTGTTTTATACTCGTTACATTTATACACATGTTTATATAGTCGGTTCAAAAGCCTTAATGGCTTATGTTGTCTATTTTATGTCTTGCCGACTCAAAATAAATCTTATCTTATCTTAAGGACATATTACTTTCTGAAATGGTCAGAAGTTGGTGGGGTAATGTGGGGGAATAATTCCTTATATAAGCATTCTATATTAAGTTTGGAGCAATATGCATAATTAAAATAGCATATACTTCATTGATATATGAACCAGTTCTAATGAAATATTTCAAAAAGAGTAAATAATCACATATTTTCACCTTAAAAACCACTTTCTTCCTGGGCGACCAAAGTCCTTATTTTCTTATTTTCTTCATAAATCCACTGTTACCAGCTGGAACATGCACCACAGTAGAAAAAAGTGTTAGAGTATTATTAAATATAACACACTAGAAATACTGAAAAAAACATCCTTTTTTGTAAGAAAAAATGTAATTTACTATGTTGAAAAATATTTTAATAGGAACTAAAACCTGAAAAATGGACTTAAACAGCTAAAATAGTTAAAATGTAGTGGTTTTTAACCTACATAAACTGTAAAAAATTAATAATGGTTTTAACCTAAAATCACATTGCGATCATTACATTGTTTGTTTAGAGTGATCTTATATGCAATTGTATATATGCGAACAATATTTGATTATTATAATGATCACATGTCCTATAAATTTAATTAATCAAATTATTCCAGAAATCAGCAGTTTTGTGTGTGATTTTATTCATTTCCACTCAAAATCACTAATAGATGTTGATAAAAAAAAAGTCGTTGGAATGAAACAAGGAGGCCATATGTGTGTTTTTAAAACACTGAATAGACAAATATGTTGGAAATTGTTAACTTGGTAAAAGAATTCGCAGAATTAAATTGGAAAAATGGGGAAATTTGCAAAAATAAAATGCGAAATTTATTGGTTTTAACTTAGAAAAAATACATGGATTTTTTTACTGAATTATCAGAAAGGTTTCTGATACCTATGTAATACCCCAAAACTGAAACCCTGGGTAAATTCCCATAACTGAAAATGTATATTTATTTAATTATTGCAGAAATCAGCGGGAAAACTTTCGATTTTAAGTGATGTTACCCCCAAAAATCATAGATATGCATGGCTGTGACACTTAAGAAATGGGTTTTCTAGAAGGTTTTACAATTCTCTTTTCAAATATACACAAAAATGTTTGGCCTCAAAACTTGCAATAAACACCAGTGGGCTCTCTGACCATGATAATCTGCTTAATGGATTTATTTATTATTAAAGTAAATGAATATTTGCCAAAAAAAGCATAATTCCCCCCCCCCCCCCCCCCCCAAAAAAAAGACCTTTTGACCTTACAAAAAGTACAAAATTAACAAAATACTTATAATAAATGTTTTTCTTGCAAAGATTTTTGATTATCAGCATAATTAGTAATAAAGTATTGTAATATTTCATTTGATTTGTAAAAGATCGCAACAAAAAAATCAGCACCTCGATATTTTCTCCTTTTTTTGATAGGTTAGCGGCCATTTTGAAAATGGCGGCCATTTTGAAAAATATGAATTGGGTCCATAGCCTATTTTGTCTTAAATACTTTAAACTACTAATGAGCAAAGTGTGTTGCTTTTATCAAAAAGTGAACAATTCCACTGAATACAAGCACCATATGTGGTGCAGGATGTGACCGCGGTTTGATTAAGGCAGCTTTAAGGTCTGGAAGTGTGAACTCGTTGAATGCAGTTATTTCTTTATTTAAGGACTGAAACAATATGTTGAGAATATTATACAAGTGAAGGTATCTGTAAATACAAAAAAGAAAAACACTTGCTTATATAACATACGTTCAATGAATATTGAAATTATAGATTGGAGTAGGAAAATCCTATTTGTTGTACTTTAGGCGGCCATTTTGGAAGCCATTTTGACTTATATGCAATATTTAATTCATTTTTTTTTCATGTCGAAACATATTTTAATTAATTAATAACATAAAACAGCTAATTTCAACGCCAAAAACAGAATATTTAAATCAAATATGGCAGTAACATGTAATTTCCTAAATTTTGGCGGCCATCTTTGTGGCCATCTTGAAAATGGCGGCCATCTTGAAAATTGGAGATGGGTCCATGGCTAAAATTGAATAAAATACTTTTATCTACAAATGTGCCAAGTTTGTTGCTTTTATCAAAAAGTGAACAATTCCACTGAATACAAGCACCATATGATCCCGCTACGATAACAGAGCAATTAAATGATATGTTACAATTAAAAATTGTAAAAATTGCTAAATGTCTACCGTTGAACCGACCTTGTGTCTTTTTTTCTTCTTCCAATTAACCACAGGGCTTCTCTGGAGAATCGATGCGATTTGACTATTCAATGAGTATTGGTTCGGGGTAGAACCTGTCTTTAGGGAAGATTTTGAGAACGCTTACACAGTGGGATCGACCCTCTGACCTCCCAATAGCAAGGTGGACACCATATCCACTACACAACGGCGATCTCTTGTAGGGAATTTCAATAAATCTGCAGTACAGCTAGTTGATCCCTTTAAACTTCTTCAATTAAGTATTTCCACTCTGATCTCAATTTTATTTGTTATAATTAAAATGGTTAATTAAATTTAATTTTATTAAAACACTTATGATATTCAATTGCTTTTCCAACCATTATTTGCCTAATTGAGTCTTGAACAAAATTACAGAATTACATGTCATAATGTCTGGAGGTAGATTGTTCCAAACTAAGATTATGCGATATCCAAAAGAATGGAGGCAAATTGACTTATGTGCTTTCATTTTGCGAGTTTTAAACAATTGCCTTTAATGGCCCACATTTTATTATGTTAAGCATATTTGAAAAAGGTTCCAGCACCAATTAATATCATCAGTTTTATGGATGATCTTAAATCATATCTAAGAATTTTGTGTTGAAAGTCCATTGAAGGAAGATTAAACTCAGCCGAACAATCTTGATATGATAGTTCATGAATTTCAGGTACAAATCTTGTTGCCCTTCAGGGTGCATTTTCAATAATTTGTTTACAAATACTTAGTTTGAGGATAGTTGACCATGCAAATTCCCATAGTCCAGATGAGATCGAATAAGCGACTTGTATAATGTCAAAAATAATTATTTGTCCATATAGGTGAATTTTCTCTTGAATGATAAGTCAAAGTATTATGATCACTTTATTTGCTTAGCTGCTAATGTGGCTCTAAAATTCAATTTGCTGGTGAAGAGTATGATAACAAATATTTAAATACTTTTTCTAGAGTCAATACTAGAAAATTGGGACATCCGGTAATTTTAGAAAGTTGTTTTTGCCTATTAATTTCTTTAACATTTTCAAATTACTTGTACTGATAATGCCTTATTGTTAAACTGTGTTTGTCTGTTATATATCAATAAAAAATTGGGCAACCTTTCTTTTCAGGGCCAAGTAGGTGCTCAAAGTAACTTGCTCTCCAGCAAGTGGAAGTCAACACATATAGAGGTAGGGACGAAATGGCTGTAGAAATGATATCATGATCAATCACCAAACAAGGTATATAGCTGGGCTGGGAATAAAATATACTATCCTCGGATTTTGTATTCCAACCTTCAATCAAGGCATCTGACCAGCCTGATTAAGAAAAAAAATACTGTGGCAGGAAATGAAAATTTGAATAACATGAAATCGGCTTTTTTTGTTATTCCACCATATTACGACCAAAAGTATCTGGTATTCTTTTCCATTTTACTTTCATATTGAATGCCAATAAACCTGTCAATGACCTGTTTGCATAAACAAATAAAATTACAGTTATTTTGAATATTTTTCGTACTTAAATCACACTAAATTGTTAAAGAATAGTCCTGTAATTGTTGGTTGTTATTTATCTTTGGAAACAATTAAAAACACAAGACTAATTTAAAATAAAAGACACAATTCAAGCACAAAATGTATTGTAATATAGTTCATAAGTAACAGATCAATGTTTATGTCAGCTCTTATTTATGCCTTTCAATTCATAAAATTGATTTAAGTGACCATATAAGCAGTGTTTTTCTTTCAGTTTACCAGTAATTGGAGTCATCAACATGACCTATACACTTCCTTTTGACATATTAATTAAGGGTGAGTATTGAGCCATTACTTTAAAAGGTTATGAAAAAATTGTAAGTTCAGTGGGCTATGAAAAAGTTAGTATTAACAAGAGAGTCATTTCCATTCATGCCTTAAATTACCTGTAATAGGCTGTATTATCATTGTGAGTTGATGAGTTGTGTATTTTTCACAATATACAAGTGTTTTTCAAATACATGTATGTTATCATCTTCATCAATGAACTCATTTTCTTGAAAGTAAGGGAACATTGAAGCAGTTTTACTATAAAGTATTCAGATGCTAGTGGCTGTCAACATAAAAACAACAACAACATGAAGTACTGAAAAGGAGGCTGTTTTTTGCAATTTTTGTACCATATAAATACCCATTTAATATAACATGCACCAGCATTTTCAAAAATACTTTCAAAATGGTTTCATCAGCTTCCTTGTAAATGCCAACATTCAATGATATGAACTCTGTCTCAGAATGCCTGCTGAACAGTGGTCTGGTGAGTGGAACTGTGGTGGTATCCAGGCAGGGTCAGGTGATGTTTCGCCATGGTGACCTCTTCAACATTTCTCTGGTATATATATTATAGCCTTACATTAATTCAGTTTTAAAATGCGTGGATTTTTTTCACCTCCAGGAAATGGGGCCATTTGGCCCTCCCTCTGGGGAATATTTGAGTTAAATATATAAGTACTTTTGGGCATTTTTCCATAGAAGGAGGGATACAAAAACCCAGATCAAGGTATGATCTGAATGATTTTTTTCAGTGGAAAAAAACATTTATAAAGGTCCTTTACAGAATGAAAAAGTCATGGACCGTAACTACTCTTAGTTTTCGAACACTTGAAAATCATTTTAAAAAATCTGTCAAAATATTAAGATGCCAAAAATATTGAAAAAAAACAACAACAGGTGTCTGAAAATTTAGAGACACTCTAAAATATTGCATTGTCGATCGGATACAGGTTTGCAGTATATATATATATATATGCAACCTATGAATCTTATGTTCGGTCGTCAAACATTGTCTCACACCTTCAATTGTTTATATAACAATACATTATGTTGTTACATTACAGGGTGCATTACTTTTTGAGCATTTAGTATTTGTGACAGTTTTCTTTCTGGGTTGACACATTTGTTTATTACCTGTATAAATGGTAATTTACACACTTACGCACATGCAATGGTCCATGGCAGTAAGGCATTCAATAGCCAGGTTTTATGACCTTAATCTGGTCATAAAAATGCATGATTCAAGTGACACCAGGTAAGCAAATTTAAAACAGGGAAGAAATCTGTTAAAATAGCGCTGTAAAATGTACTGTCCAAAAATTGAGCAATAAATTATTGACTTAAACCCCTATGTCCTAAAAATAAGTCTAGAAAAATAATTATTTTTGGCCAAAAATGGGAGTGTCCGAAAACTAAGAGTAATAACAGTATTGTATTTTGTTCTAAATTAATGTTTAAAGAACTGAAACTCTTCACCAAAAGATGTAAACTTTCATTAAACATACAAACACGACATGAGCCACATCATGCGAAAATGGGTCTTATGCATTCTGGTCAGGAGCTACCCTGTCTGCTTATGAGACCACAAAACCTTGCTCGACTTTATAGCCGACAGTGTGACTCCTGATCAGACTGCGCAATTGTGCAGCTAGTCTGAAGCTAGGCTGATAACACATGGTATAAGACCCATTTTCGCATGGCGCTGCTAAAAAATGCTTTTTGGTCAAATTAATTCATAATGTCAATTAATACATTACTAGTTACTATGTGTGATATTTAATTTCAGACAGAAATCCAACAGTTTTTGAAGTTGTTTGGTGGAATATCTACAGAGGCTGATTTGAATCACGATTTCAAACTAACATATAGTGACGGGCAGAAAATTATTTACAAAACTTACCAGAAAACATATTCAAGGTATTAGTTTTATTAATTTCTAACTGACAATAGTATATTGGTTATAGTATGTCTTGTTTGTTAACAATTATAAAGCTAATTTATTTGATTTTCTTTCATATAATAAAGTGTAAAATGTACTAATGATAACACATGTAGTTACCATAACTCTAAATGTAAGAACTTATTGCATACATGAAATGTATTGATTGACATAATCATGCCTTTTGAAAATATTTCATATTACCCTGTTATTCAAAAAGTATTGAATGAGTATCTTGCTCAAATTTTTCACTTAAATTCATAGTCTTATTGATCAATGATTGGTGTTTTGATAAACATTTCATAAGATTTGCTCTGCTTCACAAATTAAAACTTTCCGAAAAGGATTTGAATATTTTAATTAAGGATTTAAACTTGTAATGAACTTTGTGTAATATAATCGCATCATTTTGAGTATATCCGTCAACTCTTACAGTCTGCGAGTTTGTAAGTCAAACTACAATTATTTGATCAAAATTAAAACATGACATTGGCTCTATTGGGCAAGTGTAAATGCCTCTGTGGTGTTGAGGTTAACCCTTTGAATGCTGGGAAATTTGTCTTCTGCTTAAATGTCGTCTGCTGAATTTCTAAAATAAGCATTTTCTTCGATTTTTTTTCAAAGAATACCATCAGAATAGCAAACAGTTTGGATCCTGATGAGACGCCACGTTCTGTGGTGTCTCATCTGGATCCAAACTGTTTGCAAAGGCCTTCAAAATTCGGTTCCCGCACTGAAAGGGTTAAACACACCCCTTAACATCGAGACATCCTGGGTTCAATCCCCGTGCCAGGCAAACTGTTTAAAGTTTGTTGCTAGTATAATTATCTAGACTATTCCATATAGTATAGTGTTCTTAATAAATTTATCAAACTTTGTAATTTTGAATATCAATGCTTTGGAGAGCAATATGAAGTATTTTGCACCCAATTGCTTTTGTTTGTAAATGATGTACTACTACATGTTATTCATACTCCTAAGCCATTTATGATAGTTGCTTGTAAATAAGATATGTTTTCATAAGTTTATGCAACACATACACATTTTAACTGAAAAATGGGATGCCATTTTCATTTGTGCAAATGTGAGTGCACATGCAAGCAAATCTTGAACTAAAAATGTATGCAGTGATACTAAAATATTTTTCGGTTTTGGAGCAAGGATACTTTAAATGAATTTTATATGCTAAAAGTTTGTTATTTCATTCTGAAGATATTTTTTTAAAGAACATTTATAATGATTATTGACAGGTGATTGTTTTTTTTTTGGGGGGGGGGTTCTGAGGAGAGATAACAACACGTGTGTGCTTATATTTCTTAAGTTCACTTGTTACAATGTATTTACTATCATAAATGCAATATAATGCGTACTGGTATGTCAAATAAGTCTTGCTTTATCAATCTTATGTTCATGAGAGTAAAATTTGTAATTAAATAGTCATGCACAAAATAAGGTAAAAAACAAGATTGAGGGTTTGAAATTTGGAATGACTGGGTTTGTTTAATAGTTCAGTAATTTTTCTTAAACTTTTGTTTTCTATGCCGAAAACCATGACAACAGGAAATATGTGAAGAAAGAAAATTTAAATACCTTATCTGTTTATAAGAAATGTCTAATGTACTAGTGTGAAGGATGTGTGCATATTAAATTTGATGCCATTATGGTGGTCCCAGAATTTGAGTTGGAGTGTTCAATTATACTGAGAAATTATACTCTGCTAAGCAATTTTGTCAACATAATAAAGTATATTCTAACACAGCAACTGACTTGTTTTCTATATACAAAGAAGGAAAACTACTGTTGGTTATTACCCCGATATACCAACGGTTGTTTAAAGTGACGTCACTTTGATTGTCCGCGCACTATTTATGAATGAAGACGATGTCATTTGATTTTATTTGTTGTGGTTACGTCACGTTTTCGCGGAAAAGTGGAGGACGTTCGGTTAATATAATTCTTATTTATAAACTTTAAATCGCGGATAACTTATTAATAAAATCCTGTTAGAATCAAAATAATCGACGGGTAACCGTTGGTTATTGCAGTAATAACCAACGGTATGTCGTTCTGATGCTTGTTATCAAACCACTCGGGCTACGCCCTCGTGGTTTAATTCCCACGCATCGGAACTCCATACCGTTGGTTATTACGGCAATAACCAACGGTTACCCGTCGATTATTTCTTAATTAATACTTGGTTATTTAGAAAAACATGAAGTTTTAAGTCTGTAACAAACACTAGTTATTCCTATCATTGACTGTATGGGTTTCAGTCTTTCAAAAGATACATGTTTCAGAAGATATATTTTCCAGAAGATATATGTTTGAGAAAAGGCTTAGTATCAATGAGCCTCGCTCTGAGAAAAAGGGGCTTAATAAATGTGCCTCAAGTGTCGCCCCAGCATGTGCAGTCTTCACAGGCTAATCAGGTTCCACTCTTTAGGCCTAGACTGGATTTTCCCCAAGAAGAGACTTCCTTTAAATAAAAAAATACCAATAAAGGGGAAAGTGTTATTCCTGATAAGCCTGTGTGTACTGCACAGGCTATTCTTGAACAACACTTTACACAAATGCATGAAGCATCATTTTCCCAGAGCCATGCTTATTTGTATCTCTATCCCACAGTGTGTATGCCACGTGCAGCCAGGGTTCTGGTGGACTGACAGTGTGTAACCTGCCGTATGGAATGCTGATCTGCGTATACAGGGGAGCTACCTCCGTAGGAAAGACTGTCAAAACCATAGAGGCATTCTGTGATCTAGTCAGAAGATGATCAACATCAAAAGGAAAGACTGTCAAAACCATAGAGGCATTATGCAATCACGTCAGATAATCAACATTTAATGGAAAGACTGCCAAAACATAGAGACATCCTGTGGACTTGTCAAAAGATGACATTGGCTGTGATGAACTGATTGTAGCATATGCGTCTATTATAAGTTCTGTTTCTGTTGTCAGTTCATGTGTTTTGGATATATAGGATCTTGCATGAGTGGCCATTTTGTATTGAATTTATTAAACGAGTCATCTAAATAAAGATAAAAACGAGGCTTGCCGAGTTTTTATCTTTATTTAGATGACGAGTTTAATAAAGCCAATACAAATGACCACGAATCTAAGATTCTATTTTTAACATGACCAACAAATTTTCTTTTTATTGTATGCTCTTTTCACCGTTTATTCACATTGTAAAAGAGTTTAACTGAAGAAATTCGTTGGAATAATGACGTCATTTCGTCACAAAAATGACGTCATTTCACAGTTATATAACTAGTGTAATAACACCTGTGTAATAAACAAAATTGAGCATTACATTATTTCACTCCTGGAGCGTAGGTCATGTTTTAAGATAATGTAAACATCTGCTAGTAAGGCAATATCAATGTCAGAAAATAATGTTGTCCAGTGCTAACAAGTGGTATGTTTGTTAGTGGATAATAAGGGAGTTCTAACAAATGTCGCTGACAAACATGTAACAATTTATATGAGCCGTTCTCTGTGAAAAGGGGGTTTAATGCATGTATGTAAAGTGTCATCCCAGATTAGCCTGTGCAGTCTGCACATGCTAATCAGGGACGACACTTTCCGCCTAAACTTGATTTTCACTAAGAAGAGACTTTCTTGAAAAGAAAAGAAAAAAAAGCGGAAAGTGTTGTCCCTGATCAGCCTGCATTGGCTAATATGGGATGACACTTTACACGCATGCATTAAACATCTTTTTCACAGAGCATGGCCCATATGTTTTATAAGCAAGGTGACCTATTGGTAATCTCTCATGAATTGTCTGTTTTCTATCTGGAGTCAACAATTTGTAAGCTGAACGCTATCTTGACTTAACTGTATAACCTATAAAACATTTTGGTTTTAATAGGTTCAGGAACACCACAGTAATGGCCTTTATAATAGCAAATTGCCTGTTTATTATTATTAAAACAATTAGAGGTTGAAGTGCAAATCGTATACTAGTTTTTGTCAAGCAGCATGCTGGTAAGATGTAAAGTTGTTGCAAAATGAGTTAGAGGTCATATAAATTTCTTAAAAATTCCAAACAAGAGAACCCTAGATTGCTCATCTGAATTTATAGTACGTGTACTAGGAATTGGGAAATAATGTCACGATTGTGCAATGTAACAAGATGCTTTTTTTATCCAAATGACCAAATTTTGAAAGTCGCCCAAAATATTGCCAAGAAAATATAATATTTAATTCAAGTTTTTATTAAGGTTGGCGAATAAATGTGTGTGGTTATATTTTTATCAAGAAGAACAGTTTACAGACCATAGTGCAATATACATGACACGCCCTTTTTTCCAGAAAATACATTGGGTCTTTTATATGGGGACAATATAGCCGACCTATACAGACTTAAACATAAGTTTATTGTAAATATCTGTGAAAAATGTTAATAAAATAAAACAAAGTCTAGTGTATTGAGATTCTTTGGTTTATTGTTGTGTCCTGATACAACATTGCGTAGATATTAACAAAAAAGTGTAAATTCATGCAATATAAGTAACTATAGGAATTCCCTCAACCTAACCCTGTTAGGTAAAACAATACGTAAAAACTAATTTAGGTAATACAACACTAAACATAATATGTGGCTAAGCAATAGCTATAAGCCTTTACAACCCATACATTTAGAAATTGGTAATATTATCCATGTTTTGTCTCATTTATAAAATAAAGCTTCTTAATACAAAAAAGCAGTGCATTACTAAAAACAGTTTATTTAGTATTACAAAAAAGTCAGTGGAGGTACCGGTAATTTAAAATAAAATGTTAACCCAACAACAAAAATTCTAAAACAAGATGCTTTTTGGTGTTATTTATCATGCAAAGATTGAACATCACTACAAAGAGCTGTTTTCACATGTACATCTCGTCGAGCCAAGCTGTAATAAGCAGATACTTGACTTTTACACTTTGAAGTGGTGCCAGTACCTTTGAGCTAAGGACACAGATCTTGTGTGTGACGCTCCATCTTATAATTCCCTGGTAATTGTTTATTAAGTCTAGACAAGTTGTAGAACACTGATTTCAATCGAGACAACTAAGACATACTGAAGTAAGTTTGCTGAAAATGCCTTTAATATATTCTAAAGATAATTATACTAGTACATGTATATGGTAGATAGAGCCCATTGCTTTTAGTCACATACACATACACAGAGAAACAAATACACACTGGCCTGCCGCATACAAAGCAATACATTTAAGGAAAAAGAGTAATATAGTGTGTAAGTATTTCCCAACTACAATATTTTTGGCTATGTGGTATAATGAATAAGCATATCTGAGCTAACCTTATATCTGTTGAGACAAAATTGATCCCACCACATTGTACAATAGCTTATACGCAACAATACATGTGTAACCCTACCGTATTTACAAGATCAGGAAAATGAGGATAAGAAATCAAGGTCTGTTAAGCTATGCCAACTGACTGACTTAAGAAAATAAATATTAGGCACTAAGTGCTGTGTTTCCAAACATATTCTGGATTGCTAGAATGTTATCGCTAAAAAAGTGTATCTAATTTTATTGCAGACTAAATATAATTGTATTTTACTGGCTGACAAAATATTTAAAAGGGAATCATCTATCTGCTTATCATAAGGCATGGATATTAACAGGGTCCAATGGTACCTAAAATTCGTCATGGGTCCCCATGATAAGCATGTGCGGACTGCATAGGCTAATCTAGGATGACACTTTTGCACATGCATTAAGCCCTGTTTTCCCTTAAGGAGGCTCAAATATTGAAAGAACAAGGGTGGACAACCATGGCAAAACATATTTCCTATTCCTTAACAATTAAACAATAATAAAGATAGTTGATAACTCTTAATTTTGGTAACCAAGGTCATCAGGATTTAAATTGCTCACGGCCATTGAAAACTGGACCTTTATATACTTATTTTCAAATATTTTAGCTACTATATTGTAACTAAATGTATATAACAAAACATGGAAAATACGACATAAAATAGACTGGATGGAAAAATTCTGAGATGACGATGAAAATGGCTAACAGTTAAGCACCAAATAAAATGACGTTGGTTATCACCAACAAGGCATAAATAAATAAATAACAGATTTTACTGTAAGTATGATAAATTTGGGATCAATATTAAATAACATAAAACAAAAACAACATGATGAGATTATTTTAGTGGTTTAACAATTAGACCCTTTACACATAAATAATATTTGTAGATGTGTGGATTTTTTATAAAAAGATATGTTTAATAATTTTTATGTTGTAGTTACCCCATTTTCCTCAGATAATTTTTAAATAAGGTTGAAAACCACAGGTCAATAAACAAGGGCTGTTTGTAAAACATGCATGCCCCCCTATATGGGCTATAAGTTGTAGTAGCAGCCATTGTGTGAATACGTTTTTTGTCACTGTGAACAACGGTGGTGGTGGTGGTGGTGGTGGTGGTTATTGATACAATGCATTACAAAAATGCAGTTAGCCTTACATTTGGTAAAATTTAAATATATTACAAGGGAGGCAAATGCTGTAACAAAAACTTATTGCATTTGTTTCCCCTGTATATAAGAAAGATATAATAGTGTATTACCTCCCCTGTCCTGCTTATATTTATATTAATCAACAAAATTAAACATTAACACAATATTTAATATACAAAATATACAAAAAATCTCATATTCTGATAATATTTTTACTGATCCACTGTATTTTACTAAAAGGATGATGTTTCATTGGACTGATAATTATAGATTTAGGATTACAGACCAGTTGCTTCAGTAATATTGTTCAGAGTGTGCCCTGTTGGCCGCTTATGCATTCTTGAGTTATCATTCAAAAACCATTTTACTATTTCGAGTCACCGTGACCTTGACCTTTGACCTAGTGACCTCAAATCAATAGGGGTCATCTGCGAGTCATGATCCTAGGCCCAAGCGTTCTTGAGTTATCGTCTGACAAGCACCTGGTGGACGGACCGACCGACAGACAGACAGACCGACATGAGCAAAGCAATATACCCCCTCTTCTTCGAAGGGGGGCATAATTATTGAATACATTTCTCTGACATTTCATAAAACTATTTTGTGTGAGATGTGGAATGCACCAAATTGAACCTGCATAAAAGATTATAAGAATACATGTTTGTTGTTAATGAGGAAATTTCCCAGCATGCTACCTTTACATAATGCAATCACAAAACCATTTAAAATAAACCATTTAAAGGGATACTTTAACAAGTAAACCTTTTGTCAAAAAACAAACAACAGCTGATGAAATAAACATTTCTTACAAGAGCACCGCCTTGCGGGTGCAGACCGCTGATCTATTTTTCTTTTTAAAGGTGAAGGGACCTATCTCAATTTCAATCACAAAGGAGAGAGGGGTGGAGTGGAGAGGGGTGTATAGTGTGGGGTTGTGGTCATTTATTACATTATCTTCCAAAAATGCAAAAAAATTAAAAAAAAAAAATACATTGGTGGGATGGTTGGACGGTATTTCAAAAATAAAATAATAACCATGTTTAAAAAAAAAAAAAATTGGGGGTTGGGGGGGTATAGTGTAAGGGTGTGGTAGTCATTTATAAGACGATCTTTAAAAAAAAATAATATTGGGGGAGGGGGGGGGGAATTCGGAGGGGGGGGGGGGGGCGTGGGGGATGGTTTGGGTGGAGTCTATTGTGGTATGTCAGGTAAGAGTTGTTTTGTCAGAGTATCAATCAAATCTTATCATAAATAAAGAAGTTATGACAATTTTAGCAAAATTTAATAATTTGACCTTGAGAGTCAAGGTCATTCAAAGGTCAAGGTAAAATTCAACTTGCCAGGTACAGTACCCTCATGATAGCATGAAAGTATTTGAAGTTTGAAAGCAATAGCCTTGATACTTTAGAAGTAAAGTGGATCTAAACACAAAATTTAACCATATATTCAAAGTTACAAAGTCAAAAAAGGGCTATAATTCCGTAAAAATGACAACCAGAGTTATGCAACTTGTCCTTTACTGTCCCCTTATGATAGTTTGCGAGTGTTCCAAGTATGAAAGCAATATCTATGAAACTTTAGGGGTAAAGTGGACCAAAACACAAAACTTAACCAAATTTTCAATTTTCTAAGTATAAAGGGCCCATAATTCCCCCAAAAATGCCAGTCAGAGTTACATAACTTTTCCTGCACAGTCCCCTTATGATAGTTAGTAAGTGTTGCAATTATGAAAGCAATAGCTTTGATACTTTAGGAATAAAGTGGACCTAAACACAAAACTTAACCAAATTTCAATTTTCTAAGTATAAAAAGGAACATAATTCTGTCAAAATGCCAGTCAGAGTTACATAACTTTGCCTGCACAGTCCCCTTATGATAGTAAGTAAGTGTTGTAAGTATGAAAGCAATAGCTTTGATTCTTAAGGAATAAAATGGACCTAAACACAAAACTTAACCAAAATTTTCAATTTTCTTAGTATAAAAAGGGCACATAATTCTGTCAAAATGCACGCCAGAGTTATCTAACTTTGCCTGCCCAGTCCCCTCATGATAGTAAGTAAGTGTGCCAAGTTTGAATGCAATAGCATTGATACTTTATGAGAAAAGTGGACCTAAACGCAAAACTTAACTGGACGCCGACGCCAAGGTGATGACAACAGCTCATTTTTTTTTTCAAAAAAAAGATGAGCTTAAAATGAACTGTTCCTTTCACATGAAATGGTTTTTAATTTGATCTTCTGTATTGACCATGACAGCCAGTAACCATTTGAAAGAATCCTGGACAAGTTTCACAGTTAATATGCTTTAAGAAATAATTGTATACTATATATTTGATTCTATTCTATAATACTTTTTGTTCATATTTCATGGATTCCATAGTATGGTCCTCAGGCTAACTTAAATAATGGATACCTGTTATTGTTCAATAAAATATATATGGAAGTGGCAAGTACAAATGCCATATTATTTTGTACACAAAAAAAGCACTATACATTTTAGCAAAGATGTCAATATGGGCTGATCATGACCATTGATCTCAAAATCAATGGAGGTTTTCCTCCCCTGAACCTGCATAATAACTGTAAGATCATACGTTTAAGTTTTCTGTAGATATTTTGAGTACCGGTACATATTTTCACCATACTTTTATAAAAATTGGTCAAAACATTTTTTCTACTACATCATGCAAAAACAAAATGGAGAAACAAATTTTATTATTACAATCCCCTGTGTCGTTGACCTAAAAGAAAATAGGCATATTCCTTTCTTAGTGAGTAACAAGTACACAAATAATTTAATTTGGAATAACGTTAATCAAAGACTTTTCTTAAAACTGTTCAAAAATTAATTCCATGATGCAAGACCCTGTGACTTGAAACTTTGACTTGTTTACCTCAAAATCAACAGGCCTCTTTTTCATCCAACCAGAAAACAATCATAAATAAGCTTAAGGTCAACGTGTTCTATGTGCATAAACAAAATGGTTTTTAAAACAACATAACATAAACCAGTCCAATCAATATATTCTTAAATTCTTATTTGAAAAGATTTTTTTTTATTCAGCCCCCTAATCATGTTCCTGTCTTTAGATATCCCATGAGTCCATCCAGCGTAGGCCATGCATGATGTGACCTTCATCCTTCGAGGTTCCAGCACCCATGCCATAGGTCAACGGGTGAAACAAATAGAAGCTGGAATCATATAAGAGAACTTATAATATCCTAGGTCAAAAGGTTAGAATATTACGAAGAATTATGGCATGGATTATGACACAGCCTATGAAACATTTAATTATTTATATAACATGACATCGATCTTGAGGATGTCCACTCGTACGCAATCAAAACCTAGGACTCGACACTAGGAATTATTTATTGAGTTTCATTACAATAACTCAATTTGCTACTGTGACATTATGAGGAATCCATTTTGCTATTTTAGTAACAGTGACCTTGAACACACCCATCCCATACTGAAATCTACGTTGCGTGTGTGTGTGGGGGGGGGGGGCGGGGGGCTTGTTACTATGTATCTATATATAAAGGTACCATGTAAAATGTACAACTTCAAAGTGTAAAAAGGCCATTAATTATGACAAATATCAAAGAACAGTTACCAAACATGGCCCATGAAGTCATTTAACCTGTAATGTGTGAAATATCTGTCTTAAGTTTATGTGAAACCCTGACTCCACTCCTGAGAAAATTTAAACCATCTACTTTGGCCTTTGATTCTTACATACTTTGATTAAAAGGTACCAAACATGGCCTATGCGGTCACTTTAAAATGGGAATTACCGTAATTACTCTATGTTTTCGGATACTTAAAGATAATAATTTTTTGTGTGTCCAAAAACTTAGATACGAAAAATATTCACAAGATACAGGTGACCGAAAACTTAAGAGTCGAAAATTTAAGTGTCCAAAAATAGCGTCAATTGTATCAACGACTGCCGGTAATAATACGCGCTTGTAAAATACAATTCCGTATAGTATAAATTACAGTTATATATGTTTGTACTGCATTTTAAATAATTTCAAATGCTTATAATTTATTTGAAAGAAAGTTACTACAAGGTTATACTTTGACCAACCAGTTCAAAGATGAGCATGTGATGTACCGATACTCGCTAGTATGAACCTGTAATTAACGCAATAAACAAGAGATGTGTTCGTCAGAAACACAATGCCCCATACTGCGCTGCTTTGAAATAAAATTTCTATTTATCATTTGGCAGGTATAGAAATCATCTCTCTTTAAAGCTTATTACTTCTCTTGGATTTTGTCCAATCCAACCGCGTGAGGGGGGGGGGTCTGTAGACAATCAAAAATGACCAATTCAGACATCACTGACAACCAAGGCCTGTGGTTTATCAAAGAGATCATAGCCAGAGTTCATCATGTATCTATGGACATAATTCTACAGATATGTAATGAACCCTACCATTCACAAATTAGTACAGGAAAGAAATGAAAATTATATCATTAGAAAAAAACCTTTAACAAATCAATCATTTGAGTTATAAATAATCAAAATAAAAAATCTGTACATTAACTGTGAAAAGAACTTAAATTCTTGGTAAGGAAATATATAAACTGAGATTTATAATTATTTAAATTACTTCCCTTGAAAATAATTGTCTCTAACAAATCTCTATTTTTAGTAGCAAATAATTAAAAGCCACTACCATGACTGATGATTCACCACTCAAAATGTGCAGCTCCATGAGATACACATGCATGCCAAATATCAAGTTGCTATGTTCAATATTGAATAATTATCTCCCTTTGAAGCTTATTACTTCCCTTGGATTTGTATTTTTGACCTTAGACCTTGAAGGATGACCTTGACCTTTTACCACGATGTGTTTGTCAGAAACACAATGCCGCCTACTGCACTGCTTTGATTTCTTTAACAAAAATATATAATTTGGCAGGTCAGATAATTATGTCCATTTAAAGCTTATTACTGCCCTTGGATTTGTTTTTCGACCCCGTACCCTAGTTTTTGACCCGGCATGACCCATATTCGAACTTGACTTAAATATTGTCTAGATACAACTTCTGACCAAGTTTCGTAAAGATCGGATGAAAACTATTTGAATCAGAGAGCGGACACGAAAAGTGTGACAGACTGACTGACGGACAGTGCGAAAACTATAAACCCCCTTTACTTCGAAAGGGGGCATAAAAACAAACTATGAATTCTGTGTTTGTTCATTTCCGAAAGTTGTTCGTAAAACTTGCAATACGGTGCATCACACTTTGAAGCGCTTAGTATTTGTCACAGTTATTTTACTGAGAAGGGGTAGTACCATTGCGGTGGAGAATTGAACTGTTAATTGGCACTACCTGTGGTAATTATCATAATGCTTATGCTAATGGGCGAAACCATTGTTTACTACCGGTTTACAAGGTTATTTACCGAATAACGCAAATGTAATGGTCCGTTGCCCTCAGGCATGCACCTGCCATGTTTTATGATGTTAATCTCGTTTTAATACCCCATGATCTAAGTGTCATTTTATATCGAAAACAGGACCGAAATTTGGTGAAATAGCGCTGTAAAATATACTGTCCAAAAACTAAGAGACATTAATTATGGACGAAAACTCGTGTGTCCGAAAATTAAGAGTCACGAAAAATAATTATTTTTGCTAAAAAAAAAGGGGTGTCCGAAATCTTAGTGTCCGAAAACATAGAGTAATTACGGTACATCTTCTTAACTTGCATGAACTCCCTTTAGCCAATTCTAAGAAACCAGTTAACCATAAAACTTAAACCAAGCTTGAACGGAAGGGCCAGTAGAATAGCTTCCCTTTTGTGCATAAAGTCCAGCTTAAACAGGCGGGGTGGGGTGGGGGGGGGGCTTCACCCTCAATGTTATGGTATAAATGCAGACAACTGTGTAAAGTAAAACCGTGGTATAGACTTACCAACATGATTTCACATAAAAGATAACAACCACATTTACCTGTAAGCCAATATGGAGAGGCTGGTGCCAACACAGACATGGAACATGGCTCTAGACAATGATGGTGATACTTTTGAACACATAATCTTTATACAGTAGTCCAGCACCACCCCTGAAATGTATACACACAAAATGATGCATGCATAAAAATAACCAGCTTCCTAATTAATATAAACTTACACTTGGCTAATCTAAACAAGATGTGTTTGTGAAACACAATGTCCCCCTATATGATGTTTGACATTGTAGGATGACCTTGACCTTGTGAAGGATGACCTTGACCTTTCACCACTCAAAATGTGCAGCTCCATGAGATACACATGCATGCCAAATATCAAGTTGCTATCTTCAATATTGCAAAAGTATTCATAAAATAAGCGATTTGGGCCACATATATTTGACCTCTGACCTTGAAGGATGACCTTGACCTTGACCTTTCACCACTCAAAATAAGCAGCTCCATGAGATGCACATGCATGCCAAATATCAAGTTGCTATCTTCAATATTGCAAAAGTATTCATAAAATGAGCGATTTTGGCCACATATATTTGACCTCTGACCTTGAAGGATGACCTTGACCTTGACCTTTCACCACTCAAAATGTGCAGCTCCATGAGATACACATGCATGCCAAATATCAAGTTGCTATCTTCAATATTGCAAAAGTATTCATACAAGGGACAAAATTGTCACAAAACCAGGTTTTCATTGTGAAAAAAAAAATGTGATAAAGGGAGATTTTTTTTTTTTTTTTTTTTGACCTTTGAACTCAAAGTGTGACCTTGACCTTGGAGATATCGACGTAATTATTTCGCATGACACACCGTCGAATGATGGTGAACAAATGTGCCAAATGATTTTAAAATCTGACAATGAACGACATAGTTATGGCCCGGACAAGCTTGTTCCGCCCGCCAGCCAGCCAGCCAGCCCGCCAGCCCGCCCGCATTCGCCAATCTAATAACCAGTTTTTTCCTTCGGAAAACCTGGTTAAAAAAGAAGGATTTTGGCCACATGTATTTGACCTCTGACCTTGAAGGATGACCTTGACCTTGACCTTTCACCACTCAAAATGTGCAGCTTCATGAGATACACATGCATGCCAAATATGAAGTTGCTATCTTCAATATAGCAAAAGTTATTGCAAAATGTTAAAGTTGGCGCAAACAGACAGACCAACAGACCAACAGACAGACCAACAGACAGGGCAAAAACAATATGTCCCCCTAGTGGGGGACATAAAAAGTTATATGTCATGGACGTTAATCATGGGCGCCACCTCTTTTTTGCAATGCATTGATAAATGAGCCAATGCTACTTCCGAGGTGGCGATAAGGATTGGATGTTTTTAAATGTAACTGATAATTCTACAGAGTGAGTAGGTTTTATTTGTTTTGTTCAACATATTTCGAATTATTTTAAAAATCTGTCCTTGTAGTGCAATTGACCTTTCGACAGCGAGAGTGAAGCCACGCCCCCCGATTTCAAGGGAGGTCACTCCGCCGAAGTCCGTCATAAAACTGGCTACGCGAATCGGTACGTTGGAAGATATTCACAAAGATTTCGGTCCAAATTACATGAAATGTTTCTATTGCTATCATGTTTTATTTAAAATGTGTTAAATGTAATGTATCAAATAGGTGTTTAGCTCCCCTCAAAGATATAGTACCAGAAAGGCCGTTTACCAAAAAGGCTTCCCAAAAAGTCCGCATCAGTGAACCAAAAACGCCTCATGGTATACCAGAAAGGCCATACAATATTTTTATTATCATTGAATAGTTATGCTGAATATAATTATCATATCTATGAAATAGTCATAACTTTTTTATAAGTCTACTTAAAAGTCGTTAATCTATAGTCAAAGTCGGCCAATTATCGCAAATTATCACATACAGTATGCATTGTCGTTTGTCACAATACTTTTCATTGAGTAATATATGTTTCAGTTTTTTAATTAAAAGCCGTTAATTTTGCAACCGATGGCAATATTGCAAATGTGGCAAAGGTAAGTAAATTTATTATATAAGAAGACAAAGAACGTTATATTGAAATCCGATATAACACATATCTATAATGCGTTTGGTCAAAATGACCCATGAGCATTGTTATAATCGTGTAACATAGTCAATGTCGTCAAAAAAGTAACATACACAATATATTATTAATTTCCTCTTAAACTAATTTTTGCAATGTTTAAAATATAAGAAGTTGAAAGAATTTTCATGTACAAAAAAAAACTCGCTAATCAGACTGGCTATCAAAGTGTCAAGGGTCATTCACAGTTTGCGGCATCTGTTTTGATAACGGATTAGTAGAAAGCCCACATATGGTGTAAAATGACATTTATTGGCAACTATTGATAATTACATGCGCATTTTAAAATAGTTTCCTAACTTTTAACGATATACAACTAGCTACATTAAATTCGGAAGATTTAAACCGAAAGAAATAAAAATGCTCTATTTTATGTGATATTATTAAAAATTATAACTGATTGTCTTTATTATTACGCATTTCATTAGCATTAATAATCTAGTTAGCGAAGTTTAGAATACTTTTTATTAGCCGACTGCATTAGAATGTCAAATTTATTTAACGTTAGCCACCTTTGAAAATATGGTTTTAAATGTTCCTTTCTAATTTCTCTATATAGAGGAAAGACAAGTAAAAAGTGCTACTCGTTTTCTATAGCGTGTCCGGTGCAAAACTTACATATTCTATTTTCGCGTAGTATCTTATTATGACGACCTTAGAACAAACGTCGAGGTGTTTTGCTTTCGGGCGATAGCTTAATATGTTGAGAATAAGCTGTTCGTTGAGACGACTACAAAGACGAATCCAACGTTTGCATTTTTTAAGATTAGTACCCGGTTAATGGAACGGAAAAAACGTAGTTCCATCTTTTAACCGTTCTGGATACATTGTGTCTGAATAACAAGTGCCATAACAGCACCTTTTAACCATTTTCTTTGTTTAAAACACAGCATTACGTATAAGCTTATGTGACGAACAACGGCGAGTTTGACGGACAAAATGGCGGATAGAAACGGGCCTAATCTATGCAGTAATCTGATTGGTTAATAAGCCTGTCAATCAATCGGCTGTCGAAAGGTCAATTCAGCTAAGATTTATTCATCCACACATGTACAGAAACATATAATAACAACCCATTTGGAAACGGGATGACCTTTATAAGTTGTGTCATGGTGAAGTCTTTCACAGAAAATTAATGTATTTTGCCTGTGTGACCAGCCATTTTTTACCAAATGAAATTGCTAACACAATTTTTTAAATACTGTGAAATATGAAGGATTATCCATGAATTTCAAAACATCCTGTCCTTAGTGCCACCTCGGAAGTGGCTTCGGCTCATATATTAATGCAACGCAAAAAAGAGGTGGCACCGGTGATTAACAGCCATGTATGCAGCAAAGCCAAAGTGAAAAAAAAAACACGTAGACAAACGTTGTACTTGATATTTTCTTATTTGGGTACCGGTAAATATCCAACTGGACTTAGATAATGTATCAGGGTATTTTTCTTGATATTAGTACACTGATATTTCATACTAGAAAAAGCAGAAATTAAATGATGTCAAATTAAGGGATTTTGTATGACCAAAATATAGAAACAATTAGAAAATACAGAACAAAACAGATTTATCCTATTCCAACAAGGGCTGTTTGTAAAACATGCATGCCCCCCATATGGGCTGTCAGTTGTAATGGCAACCATTGTGTGAATACGTTTTTAGTCACTGTGACTTTGACCTTTGACCTAGTGACCTGAAAATCAATAGGGGTCATCTGCCAGTCATGATCAATGTACCTATGAAATGTCATGATCCTCGGCCTAATTATTCTTGAGTTATCATCAGGTAACCATTTTATTGTTTCGAGTCATTGTGACCTTGACCTTTGACCTAGTGACCTGAAAATTATTAGGGGTCATCTGCCAGTCATGATTAATGTACCTATGAAGTTTCATGATCTTAGGCGTAAGCATTCTTGAGTTATCATCCGGAAACCATTTTACTATTTCGAGTCACTGTGACCTTGACCTTTGACCCAGTAACCTGAAAATCTATAGGGGTCATCTGCCAGTCATGATCAATGTTCCTATGAAGTTTCATGATCCTAGGCATAAGCATTCTTGAGTTATCATCCGGAAACAATTTTACTGTTTGATGTCACTGTGACCTTGACCTTTGACCTAGTGACCTGAAAATAAATTGGGGTCATCTGCCAGTCATGATCAATGTACCTATGAAGTTTCATGATCCTAGGTCTAAGCATTCTTGAGTTATCATCCGGAAACCATTTTACTATTTCGAGTCAGTGTGACCTTGACCCTTGACCTAGTGACCTGACAATCAATAGGGGTCATCTTCCAGTCATGATCAATGTTCCTATGAAGTTTCATGATCCTAGGCCTAAGCTGTCTTGAGTTATCATCCGGAAACCATCTGGTGGACGGACGGACCGACCGACATGTGCAAAACAATATACCCCCTCTTCTTCGAAGAGGGCATAATAACCTATATTACTGGTTTAATTATTTTGAACTATAAAATAATAGGAATTAACTATTCGCTTGTGTCTGATCCACATCAGCACACAATGTATTCGCAAAACAACTTGGTCATTCTGCTATACATATTTGTAAACAGAAGTTCAATCAGAAATTCTGTCAAGAAGTCTTAAAGCACTGTTATCACATACAGCAAGAATACACACTTTACAGCAATAGAAACTTGGTAATGACAGTTCTTACATTCTTGGAAGATTCTCAAGCAATGATACATTTTGGCAAATGCTGGCAAATGAAGTTCATTAGCTCAGCATATGACCAGCCTTGCGTCGCTTACTAGACATTATACTAAACTACAGACTAATGGTCTAAAAAATTGGAATCAAAATATAGGAGAGTAGAATTCCCCTTAGTATCCAATATATTAAATCACAAGTTTGGTGCAGAAATGTGAGTCACTCTCTGGAAAAAGGGTGCTGAATGCAAGTGTGTAAAAGTTGTCCCTGGGACGACATTTTCCCCTTTTATGGAATGTTTTGTTTAAAAGGAAGTCTCTTCGTAGCAAAAAACCAGTTAAGACAGAAAGTGTCAACAGTCGCACAGGCTGACCTGGGACAATACTTAGCATAAGCATTAAGCCCCATTTTCCCAGAGTGTGGCCCATATAGATACTGATTTGCAGCATATCTTGAATGAAAGAGAAACGAATGTAAATAACAGGTCAAACTGAGGAGTTGAAGTAAAAACAAAATGCCCTAAAGTATGCATCTTTTCAAGCTCTATAACTTTATTTTTTCCAACTATTTTAGGCTAAAGCCTAAAGAGAATATACAATATTGTTTACACTTAATTGGCAGACACAAAATCATAAGCCCCACCTCCAAGCATACTGCTGTAGAGAAATGCTGGGAAATAGTGGTGGAAGTATAGAACTCTTGTCATGGACCAGAACGGCAGGTAGTGGAGACCCCATCCAATCAGCAACCACCACCCAGCAGAAAATGACCGCTCACAAAACGCTGAAAAAGATAAAGAAATATATATTTCTTAAGCTGTTTGGAGCATAAAGCACCTTTGGAAGCCTGCATGAATAAATGCATGTAACAATCAAAATATTCTTGTACTGAAAACTAAGAATAAACAAGAGTGCCAAACTGTCACAAGATACTCCCTTTCGAAGGTTTTGGACACCATGCTCAATGCTTGAAATGCACTAAGTGACCTCATGACCTAGTTATTGACCCGGCATGACCCATATTTGATCTTGACCTAGATATCATTTAGACGTGACATCTGACTAAATTCGGTGAAGATCAGATGAAAACTACTTCAATTAGAGAGCGGACACCATGCTAAATGCTTGAAATGCACTAAGTGACATGGTGACCTTGTTTTTGACCCGGCATGACCCATATTTGAATTTGACCTACATATCATCTAGATACATCTTCTGACCAAATTAGGTGAAGATCAGATAAAAATTACTACAATTAGAGAGCGGACACCATGCTAAATGCTTGAAATGCACTAAGCGACCTCATGACCTCGTTTTTGACCCTGCATGACCCATATTTGAATTTGACCTACATATCATCTAGACACAACTTCTGACCAAATTAGGTGAAGATCAGATGAAAACTACTTCAATTAGAGAGCGGACACCTTGCTAAATGCTAAAAATGCACTAAGTAACCTCATGACCTCGTTTTTGACCCCGCATGACCCATATTCGAACTTGACCTACATATCATCTAGACACAACTTCTGACCAAATTAGGTGAAGATTGGATGAAAACTACTTCAATTAGAGAGCGGACACCATGCTAAATGCTTGAAATGCATTAAGTGACCTCATGACCTCATTTTTGTCTCTGCATGACCCATATTTGAACTTGACCTACATATCATCTAGACACAACTTCTGACCAAATTAGATGAAGATCGGATGAAAACTACTTCAATTAGAGAGCAGACACCATGCTAAATGCTTGAAATGCACTAAGTAACCTCGTGACCTCGTTTTTGACCCGGCATGACCCATATTCGAACTTGACCTACATATCATCTAGACACAACTTCTGACCAAATTAGGTGAAGATCAGATGAAAACTACTTCAATTAGAGAGCGGACACCATGCTAAATGCTTGAAATGCACTAAGAGACCGTGACCTAGTTTTTGACCCGGCATGACCCATATTTGAACTTGACCGACATATCATCTAGACACAACTTCTGACCAAATTTGGTGAAGATCGGGTGAAAACTACTTCAATTAGAGAGTGGACACCATGCCTTATCCTTGAAATGCACTAAGTGACCTTGTGACCTAGTTTTTGACCCAGCATGACCCAAATTCGAACTTGACCTAGATATTGTCTACACACAACTTCTGACCAAGTTTGGTGAAGATCGGATGAAAACTATTTGAATAAGAGAGGGACACTGCTGTGGACGCCGCCCGCCCGCCAAGGGTTAAACTATAATACGTCCCGTTTTATAAAAACTTTTGGTTTTGTTTTATTTCTGAAAATGGCATATGAAAGGACTAAGGACTATGTAAAGTACCTAGTGATAATGGCAAGTGGTGTTTGTGCCTGACAAAAATATTGCTTATATTCAGCACATAATTAGAAAATGCCATCAGACTTGTGATGCATTCCACCCAACTCGTTTAATCTTATGGGATCCCACATCCTTCTCAAATGACTGGGTACCTGCAATGTGCGAGTCCATCTTCAGTCCCCTCTGCATACTAAAGCGGTAGAGGCCATAGGTTACAATAAACACCAATTTCAAACATAGCAGTCCAACAAATATGACTGGATTGCCCAGCAGGATCACTTTGTGGGTTTTCCCTGAAAACACCTGGCCCTAAAAGAGAAGGAATCCACACTGAATGCATCTACAGCTTCCAATGGAATCACTAATTTTCACGGAGGTCTAATATTTATGCTCCCGCATATGTGCAAATTTATCACCACCACAAACTTTTACCCATGTTACCATTTCTTCTCAGCATATTACAGGTGTTACATACATGTACAACAATCATAGTTCTAAAATGTACATCTTTTTTTCAAAATTGTGTTTACATAAAAATGTGTTTTCTTCATATTTCAAATAAACTTATTAATATTTTTAACATAAAGAACATTATTTTGAAATTTAATTCAAACCACGTTAATATTAAAGAAAATTAAAATCAAGGTGTTTACAAAAGCACAAAATATATTCACAATTTCTACCATCATGTGTGCTAAAAGACCTATTAGATGTGAACCCTGCCAAGTATGACTCTTATCCAACTAGTGTACATCTTTATTGAAATAAAGTATTGGTCATAATAAGGCATTCCACTGTCTTTATGCCAGATGTGGTTTAACATTGTATGCCAGATGTGGTTTAACATTGTAAAATCCATGCATATTCGATGCAAATTTGTTATTTCAAAACTGATGTGCAAATTTAAGACAATTACATGCATGTCCGTAATTCAAATTCCCGGAAATTTGTAAACTGAAAATTAAAGTGGTTTCACAATATACTCCAGATTAGTGAATTATTTAGGTAAATACATTGAAATACTTAAGATAATCCCCTTAAGACAGTTTAGAACCAGGAATGGTAAGTAATACACTTCAAGAAATGAAAGTGGGAACTGGTCAACACTTACAATTTTGCATGATTAACATTTTCATTCTAGTATCTTGTTTTTACTGTTCCTTGTTAAACAAAACCTGTCCTTTTTGCACACTTTAATATTTACTCAACACCTTGACTTGATTTCATGGAATTCAAACATCCTTTCAGCCCATTCTTATCACAAGCTCTGATAATACTCATTTAAATTATCCAGCCTGGTATAAAATCCTTTTACTTAACTGTGGGTACAGCACTCATTGACTTAAAACTTAGCTGAAGTCTTTACTTACCTACTAACTAATATCCAATTCAGCTTTTGATAAATGCACAACACCAACTCATGTTAGATAACTCAACTTACCCTGTAGTTAATAGGCCATTCCCAGGGTCTAGAAGTGACCTCCCCTTCCTTCGGTTTCAAGTTTGCATTTCCCTACAAAACAAACACACTCCTAATTCAGTGAAAAGTAGTTAAAATCCTACTGCTTAAGTCCATGAATGTTAATAAACTAAGTATGCCTAATAAGTTTTAATTAAAAGGCAGTTCAATCCTTTGAAATTTTTATCACTATTAAAGAATTTATGATATTAAAGTTAGACAACTTCATTCTAATCAGCTAATCACCGATTAATTACTAAACTCCTTTCCTGCATATCACTTAATCACCAATTCATCACAAAACTGGCCTTAACTTGAACAATAAGATCAAAAAGACCAAAATATCTCAATAAATTTCTGATATAAATTACATCACATGCTATCTATACCAGTTTTCACATGTAGTACAGCGATTCAGAATGTTCCTATCTTAAACATGTTTAATGCATCATTTTTAGAGTTTTCATTGGCTATATTTTCCTAAAGTGAACAAACATATCACATACCTGGGTCATTACAGCATGGCTCTCAAAGAATTTGTCTAGGAATGATGGAGAATGGACCTCAAAACTCACATTTGCCACTGAAATACACACGCATCAGTAAGATGAATACATGACTCCATACTTCTATTGTTAATTCAGACACGAGTCCCCATGGATATTTCAAGGCATCAGGATAACACTATTCAGTATTGTGTCTATCTAGCATTTCATAATCAGATACAATAGTGTCACCTTCAATCCTCTATTTGTACCTATGGTACAATTTTTTTTAGATAGACATTGGTTGGTAGAAAATTTTGACAGTCATTCTAGGCTTTCTTCATTATTTCATCAGTCTCACGCGTGTTTTCTAGAATATTTGACTTTAGACAGCCAAGACATTTATTCCTCCATTCATTTCTGTGTTACATCATTGAAGTGTCAATTTTTGGGCTCAGCAGAATAAAATTATCAGTACCTAGACAGTAGACTGTGAGATATAACCACTGTCATATTACTTATGGTACATAGCTTCTTCTAGACCCTATACAAAGTGAAATCGGGTCAGCATATTAATTTACTTCCCCATATCACACTGTAAATGGTGAATAAGACATGCATCACATTGATCTTACAGTGTACCATAACATATTTTAATGTAAAATCTGTATTGTATACAAGGTCTTTGACATTATGTCATTTCATCAATCAGGTGCTGTGAAAGGTAAATCACTAAATGAGAGTGTTTAATAGTGATTTTAAATATTCCAACTTTTGCAACAATTTAAACTAGAAAAAGATATTTTTTTTAAATCCTCCATATAAATTCGGTACTGGAAATACATTACCATTTTCAATGTGACTTGTTCACCATGTTACCAAATTTGAAGTTATACAAAACCCAAAATAAAAAAAGAAAATAAATCAGAAAAGAAACCTGTCAGTTGATGCTCTGAATTTTGACAGTAATAAATTCGGTACTGGAAATGCATTGCCATTACCATTTTCTATGTGACTTGTTTACCATTTTACCAAATAATAAGTTACACAATACCCGAAATACGAGAAAAAAATAAATAAGGAAAGAAAACTTTCAGTTGATGCTCCGAATTTAGACAAGATTTTTAAGAAACATACCTGAATGCATGCATCTGTCAAGTGGCAAAAATGTGTGACAAAGACGTAATTATAGTTCATGACTCATCTATATTTGCATATTTTGTAATACTGCAGGCAATTGGCATTTTCTTACTGCATCCTATTGTTTATAACTTCCAATAATGGGATGGAGCTTCAGCTCTGTTTACATCTACAGTGTGGTTAAACAAAGCGATTATCATTATAATCATAATTGTCAAATTATTGTAATTATAATAAATGAACATTAATTGATGTATATATTGGATTACAATTGATAACAAATGTTGATGTCAAATGAAATGTTTTTCGCTTACGTACACTAATCTGAATTTTGGGCTGAATCTACCAAGATTACCTTGGAGTCTATAATTAATTAACTGTACCCAGTAAATAAATTTATAGACATTATAATTCAAATAGGAAATATAATTAACCATTTCATATTTACATTTCATACTAATTTTTTGTTTAAAATTGGAATGCAGGAAACTTTACGCTTACTTTTTGATCACACTAGGTAATCAACTTAAAATGAACTAATGGTCTTTTATTCGTGGGTTCATGCATACTTACACCGCGCATCAACAACCTCCTCCACACTCCAGACTGCCTTGGAGTCTTTGATGTTAGGGTTGCATGTAGCCTCACACTGCTCCCAGCCCCTGTAAGGTCAGACACTCATGGATGTGATGAACAAGGACATTGTACAAAAAGTGCACAAAAATGGTTTAAAAACACATTATTGTTTTCCAAACAAATTCAGTATTTTATTATACAATGATCTGAAGGTTAGGATTACATGTATCCTCCCAAAGATTGCAGTCCCTTAATGTAGTAATGACTATAAAGCTTTTAAAGGAAATATTAAATTGATATTTAAATATGATAAATGGGGTTATTTCCCTAAACATCTTAAGAAATTTGAATTAATAACAATCTTTCAATTACAGAAACTATTGTGAATCAATAAGTCATATACTTTACAAGTCTGAAAAACACTGATTAAAGTAAATAAATATTTTGCAAGAAATGAATGTCAAACAAGTCCAAGCTTTCCCTATCAATTAACACACTGTCATTTAAATCAAAAGGTCAGTTGTAGATGGTCCAAGATGTAATATGTCCAACCCCAACAACCTCCACAGATTACAGTACTGACCCAACCCTATAGGTAGCGTGTTTGTCACTCGAGTATGGCTTTTTATGACATCTGGTTTTAACTTGACAGGAAAACAGTAGCATATTTCTTGTCATAGGCCAATTAATGACACTTTAATTACATGCATTCAGCCCAGTTTTTCCAGAAAAATGTTCAAATGATGTTTCCATTCAACTGCTCCCATACCATTTGGGTAGTTTCTTGTCATGCGAGTACACAGCACACTTGACGATGTAATGAATGAGGACGATCTTGGAGCGCACCACCTGCACCTCAGCGCCGTCTGCCTCACCTGGCATGTACACCTGCCAAACGTCATTGGCGTCACCCTCCCCATCCTGCAATAGGGTATGCACACACTTGCAAAACATGAGCCTTGCTCTGCAAATACAAGGTTTCAAAGAATGTGTGTAAAGTGTTGTCCCAGATCAGCCTATGCAGTCTGCACAGGCTAATCTGGGACAACACTTTACACACATGCATTAAACCTGTTTTAACAAATGCAGCTCAAATTATTTTGTTTAAGATGATTTAGAGATCAGGTGAAAAGGAATCAAAGAAGCCCTAATTGAGTAATAACTGTGGCTTAATTTCTTCTTTTTATGTATGTTTGTTTATCATTTTTGTTTAATGTTTAAGGTGTAAGAATTAAATTAGGCCGAGTTGTGAAATAACGCAGAGTTAATTTATCTCAGTTTTAGGAATTTTTGTTATTCAAATTTGTTCACCATCAAATTTGAGCTCAGAATTATACATATGTTAAATTCCAGAGTGCAGTTGGAACCATTCCTCAATAGGAGAATGAGATGATTATTGGCAAAACACCAATGATAATACACACTTTGATGTGTTCAATCACAACTGATGCCTCGGTTGGAAACCTTGTCAGTATCCATAAACTGGGCCATTTAAATAAGTCTCAGAGCAAAATTAGGTCATTCTCACCTCAAACTGATGTCAGGTGAAGTGAGTATACCGAGTGTTTAATGGAAGAATTGAAGCTTATTAGTAAATATTATTGATGTAAATGGAATGGTAAATTGAGGTTAAAGAAGAACATTGACTTTCATAATTAGTCTAAGTGCATGTCAAGGTCAAAATGAGGTCAATGGATGTGGTGGTTTAGAGTGTTCATAGATGACATCTATGAAAGTACAAAAGCTTAAAAGCATTATTGAACTTTATTTCTAGTGTATGTTTTGTCCTCCATTTATTGTGACAATTTATGATTGTTCCATAAATGTCAACATTTTACACAATTCACTTTTTAGATATGTCAAATATTAAGTGTTTTTTTGTTAACACCATTTCCTACAGTTTTTACAATAAAACAGACAACTTTAGCTAAAGTTCAAGGTTTACTTTTTAGGTTACAATTGCATGGAATTCTTGTTACTTGATGAAATAAAATTGAAAAAATGTTTTGCCATGTATTATGTTATACATGGCTTTATAACTAAAGTGTTATTCTTGAAAGCCAAAATGGGTTATGTTTGTTTTCATTAAAAAGCTTTCACACAATATTGAGTATCTTTTTACTGTTTTACCTGACCATATCCAGAGAGCTGGAAATGTCTTGCACTGAGTGGAGCGGGCTCCTTATGGCTGTGGAGATTCCTTTTTGTTCTACAACATTAACACATTGTAAACATAAACATTAACATTAGTGCTCTGGGAAAACTAGGCTTAGTTCATGTGCTTAAGTGTTGTCCCATATTATCCTGTGCTGTCTGAAAGGGCTGATCATGGACGACAATGTCAGCCTAGACCAAGACTTATTTAAATGAAAAATTCCTCAAAAAAGGAAAGTATTGTTTGTGTTTAGCCTTCAGGTTATGCACATGCATCAAAACCGGTTTTCCCAGAGTTTGACTCTCACCGGTTAATCTGGGACGACACTCTACACACATGTATACAGACCAGTTTTACCAAAGTGCAGTTCATTGACAATGTTGAGTCAAATGTGAATAGAATAAAATAAAACACTTACATAGAATTGCAATCTTTTAAGCACTACTGGTACTTCTTATTTAGATTGTCTACACATTTTATCTTGAATTCCTATCATTTCAGTTCCACAAGTATCTATGGGGCAAGAGCTACTATTCATTGACTTACATGACATGTTCCAGTCTTACAAGGTCACCATTTTTCAGCAGCACGGGGTGCCCCTCCAAGTTAGGTTTCCCCATGGATGGATTGACTCTCCACATGTTGTTCTCATCCTTGTGGCTATAGGTGGTCACCTGGAAGTGCAATATTTTTGCAACCAAATCAATGCAAATTTTTATATCAATATGTACGGCTTTTTCACAATTTTGGTATTTTAGAAAGGGTTTTGTTCATTCTTATGGGATTTACATGCAGTATAGTCAAAGAATGGTTTCTGGAACCTGACTATTTATCAATTTTATTTTTCATTTATTGTGTTGTGCCAGATGAGCCAGTAAGAACTACACAGTCTAACCTGGGTGACACTTTACGCACATGCATTAAGCCCAGTTTTCCCATAACAAGGGTAAAAGATTTGTCAGAAAATCTGTCAGCTTTTACCTGCTGTTGTCTAGGAGGATGCTCTTCAGGGTACAGGTGGGAATGTGAGTGCAGATAGCCACCCCCAGTACGCTGCTGCTTCAACGATATCACACTGCCAAAGGCCACTCCTGGCAAGGAAAGATAAAACTTACCTAAAAATATACACTGCAATCACGCTGAGCAAGGGGATTTTTGTGATGTTCATAACAACAAGAGATGTGTTTGTCAGAAACACAATGCCCCCTATTGCGCCGCTTTGAAATAAAATTTCAATATATCATTTGGCAGGTTTAGAAATTACCTCGCTTTAAAAGCTTATTACTTCCCTTGGATTGTATATTTTTACTTTTGACCTTGAAGGATGACCTTGACCTTCCACCACTCAAAATGTGCAGCTTCATGAGATACACATGCATGCCAAATATCAAGTTGCTATATTGAATATTGCAAAAGTTATCGCAAACTTTTATCCAAGGTTAAAGTTTTGGGATAGAATTACAGACAGACAGGCCAAAAACAATATGCCCCCAATCATTCGATCCGGGGGCATAAAAAAATGTAGAGAAAAAAAAAAGACAACCCTGGCTTGGCAAGAAACAGAATTGAAAACTCATAAAAAATAACAACCACACACATGCTTTATCTAAAACAACAAGAGATGTGTTTGTCAGAAACACAATGCCCCCTAATGCGCCGCTTTTTTGTTGTTGTTGACCTTTGACCTTGAAGGATGACTTTGACCTTGACCTTTCACCACTCAAAATGTGCAGCTCCATGAGATACACATGCATGCCAAATATCAAGTTGCTATGTTCAATATTTCAAAAATTATTGCAAAACTTTACTGTAAGGTTAAAGTTTTGGGACAGAATGACAGACAGAAAGAAAGACAGGCCAAAAACAATATACCCCCGATCATTCGATCCGGGGGCATAAAAAGAAAACAATTCAGGATTTTCAAAAAAATAAGAGAGAAAAATATTGAAATTAAAATGCCAAACATAAGCCTATGAACATAATAAAATGTATCACAGTCATGGGAATATTATAACATTAGAATGAAATTCACAATGACAACCAGTTCCATGTAGGTTACACATCACACTCACTGTCTGGCATGCTGATGTTGTGTAGCCGGTTGCCCTCCAGCTGCGACTGGAACTGCGAGCTAAAGAAGCCGTCTCCACCTCCCCTGAACACACAACAGAACATAACTTAGTCTTGTTCTTTGTGCATTTAGCCTAATTTTTTCAGAACAAGGCTCATATAATACAGCCCAGCCAGCAAAATATACTAGAGCTTTGTCACAGATGTGACGTTTACCCCCACGTGCCGCATTGACACAGACTATTTTGCATGATGTCTTCACAAAACAAGAGAATCTAATTTATGGCGATTTTTAAGAATTATTATGCCATTATCATTTATAGCCATTTTGACCTTTGAACTCTTGAATTCTTTTACATGACACACCATCCAATGACTGTGAACAAAATTAATGTACCGAGTAATTTTAAATTCTGACAATAAATGACATAGTTATGGCCCAGACAAGATCATTTATAGCCATTTTTGACCTTTGAACTAAAAGTGTGACCTTGACCTTGGATATATCGACTAAATTCTTTCGCGTGACATACCATCAAATGATGGTGAACAAAAGAGCCAAATGATTTTAAAATCTCACAATAAACAACATAGTTATGGCCCTGACAAGCTCATTTATGGCCATTTTTGACCTTTGAACTCAAAGAGTAACCTTGACCTTGGAGATATTGATGTAATTCTTTCGCGCGACACTTCGTCCAATGATGGTGAACAAATGTGGCAAATGATTTTAAGATCTCTCAATGAACTACATTGTTATGGCTGGACAAGCTCATTTATGGCCATTTTTGACATTTGAACTCAAAGTCTGACCTTGACCTTGGAGATATCGACCTAATTCTTTCGCTCGACACACCGTCAAATGATGGTGAACATATGTGCCAAATGATTTTTAAATCTCACAATGAACGACATATTTATGGCCCGGAAAAGCTCATTAATGACCATTTTTGACCTTTCAACTCAAAGTGTGACCTTGAACTTGGAGATATCGACGTAATTCTTTTGCGCGACACACCGTCCAATGATGGTGAACAAAGGTGCCAAATGATTTTAAATTCTCACAATGAACAACATATTTATGGCCCGGACAAGCTCATTTATGGCCATTTTTTACCTTTGAACTTTAAGTGTCACCTTGACCTTGGAGATATGGATGTAATTCTTTCGCGCAACACCATGTCCAATGATGGTGAACAAATGTGCCAAATGATTTTAAAATCTTACAATGAATGACATAGTTATGGCCGGGACTAGCTCATTTATGATCTTTGAACTCAAAGTGTGACCTTGACCTTGGAGATATTGATGTAATTCTTTTGGGCAACACATTGTCCAATGATGGTGAACAAATTTGCCAAATTATTTTAAAATCTCACAATAAATGACAAAGTTATGGCCCGGACAAGCATTTGACCTTTGAACTCCAAGTGTGACCTTGACCTTTGAGATATCGACGTACTTTTTTCACACGACACACCGTCCCATGATGGTGAACAAATGTACCAAGTCATTTTAAAATCTAATGATAAATGACATAGTTATGGTCCGGACAAACTTTCAGTTTGAAACACACTAGGTGACCCTGTGACCTAGTTTTTGACCTGGCATGACCCATATTCAAACTTGACCTAGACATCATCTAGATACAACTTCTGACCAAGTTTGGTGAAGATCGGATGAAATTTCAGGACAGACCAACAAAGTGACTCCTATATAGCCCCCATTACCAATAGTAATGGGGGTATAATAAAGTAACAATGAAATATGAAGACTCACCCTTTACTTTCCAAATTTTGCCTAGTCCAATAACCATATGCATACTTTATTTATGTAGCCCCATATTAAAGTCAAACACTGAGAATTTTTTTAAAGAAAGGAAAATTTGCATTAAGACTATCGTAATTACTCTAAGTCTTTGGACACTTAAAGTTTTCGGACACCCTCTTCTTTAGCAAAAAATTCTTTTTCCAGACTCTGAATTTTTGGATATACGGGTTTTTGTCCATAATTAATGTCTCTTAATTTTCGGACAGGATATATATTACCTCGCTATACTACAGTTATGCCCTGTTTTCCCTTATAACGTGTCACTTCAATCATGGATTTTTACAAACGGATTAAGGTCATAAAACCTGACAGATGCATGCCTGAAGGCAATAAACCATTACATTCGCGTTATTGGGTAAATAACCATGTATTCCGGCAGAAAATAATGGATTCAACCAACAGCATTTGAAACAGTGTCATCCTATTAAGGAAGCAAAATGTTTTCTGTTTTTTATTTTGTGTTCTATATCATTTCAGGCAAGAGTTAGCAAAGCTGTGAAGTTTTGTTTTGTTTTTTTGAGCAGAACAAGAAAAGTTAATCACCAGACAAATTTTGTACATTGATTAATTGCTTTATATAATTATAAGTTTCGGACATCTTAATTTTTTCTCTACATTTTCGGACAGCTGTAATTTTAAAATATTTTTCGTATGTTAATTTTAGGCGAAGAAAAAATTAAATGTCCGAAAACTTATGAGTAATAACGGTACGTTCAGGCAGAGGTGGGCTATGAATGATTTAGAGTTTTTGTATATTTGTTGAATTAGCCAAAGACTTAAAGATGGTTAATTATTAAGACAAGCATCACATTCCAAGGGATTTAGAAGTGAATAATTTTATGCTATATAAGAATACATAATATATATGTCATCATTGAAGAGATGCCACTCCAGAAAAGAATTTAAGCTCGTTCAATTGATTTGTTATAGACTACTGAACAAATCAACATACATGTAGTTATTTACAATATTGTTATACTAAATCATAGAGAAAAAAACAACAATAATTTTATAAAGCATAGTACCAGAACTTAATTTAAGAAACTATTTGCACAATATGCAATTTTTTGTCAATATTAGCTCCACTTACGTTCTATACAACACTCGGAAGTGTACTGCAAAAATGATCATGTAACAGATGACCGGTAAAACTATCAGGCAGGCTGCCCGGGCAAGAAAGTGCTTCATGATCTCCACCTGAAAACAATCAGAAACAACAGGTTGAAGTTTTTCCTTAGAAATTGCAAAACAAAATAAAACAAAAATTTATAGCTGTGTATATCAAAATGATACAGAGTTTTATAAATGATTATTTAATACACCCACAAATTAAAATATGAGATTATACCTTCATATACAAACAATAGTTTCAATTGAATATGCAATGTCATTGACAACTGCTAATGGTCAATGATAACAAAATCTGTGAATGAACACCATATACATAACAAGATTCTCAGATTTTAATATTGACTGGTTTTAAGCATTTTTTGCTTGAGGTATACTATCATAACAAAAATGGCTTGCCATAAGAAACTCCTGACTTCTGCAGTTATAAAAAGAGCCTTGTTCTGTGCAAAACAGGCTCAATACATGTGCATTGAGTGCCATCCAAAATTAGCCTGTGCAGTCCTAACAGGCTAATTAGGGACAACACTTTAGGCCAAAACTGGATTTTTCTTAGAAGAGACTTCCTTTAAATGAAAAATGAAACACAATGTCCCCCTATATGATGTTTGACCTTGTAGGATGACCTTGACCTTGTGAAGGATGACCTTAACCTTGACCTTTCACCACTCAAAATGTGCAGCTCCATGAGATACACATGCATGCCAAATATCAAGTTGCTATCTTCAATATTGCAAAAGTATTCATAAAATAAGCGATTTTGGCCACATATATTTGACCTCTGACCTTGAAGGATGACCTTGACCTTGACCTTTCACCACTCAAAATGTGCAGCTCCATGAGATGCACATGCATGCCAAATATCAAGTTGCTATCTTCAATATTGCAGAAGTATTTATAAAATAAGCGATTTGGGCCACATATATTTGACCTCTGACCTTGAAGGATGACCTTGACCTTGACATTTCACCACTCAAAATGTGCAGCTCCATGAGATACACATGCATGCCAAATATCAAGTTGCTATCTTCAATATTGCAAAAGTCTTCATAAAATGAGCGATTTTGGCCACATATATTTGACCTCTGACCTTGAAGGATGACCTTGACCTTGACCTTTCACCACTCAAAATGTGCAGCTTCATGAGATACACATGCATGCCAAATATGAAGTTGCTATCTTCAATATAGCAAAAGTTATTGCAAAATGTTAAAGTTGGCGCAAACAGACCAACAGACAGACCAACAGACCAACAGACAGACAGGGCAAAAACAATATGTCCCCCACTACTATAGTGGGGGACATAATTACATAAAAGCAGAAAGTGTTGTTCCTTATTAGCCTGTGGGTACTGCACAGGCTAAACTTGAATGAAACTTTACTGGAATGCAATAGGCCCAGAATTCCCAGAGCTTGGCTTATATAGTAGATAGAGTAGATATATTGTTACCAAGGACAGACTGTGGTTGCCTAGCAGCCTCCAGAGATCATTCACTGTACTGTAGCCTGCCAGCAGGATCACAAACAGACCCACAAACTTCACACTGAAAACATAGAACATGTGTGTCTTGTTCTGTGAAAATTGGGCAAAATGCATGTGCGTTAAGTGTCGTTCCAGATTAGCCTGTGCAGTTCGCACAGGCTTATCAGTGACGACACTTTCCGCTTTTATTGTATTTTTCGTTTCAAGGAAGTGCCTCCTTACCGAAAATCAAGTTTTGGCGGAAAGTGTCGTACCTGATTTGCCTGTGCAGACTGCAAAGGCTAATCTGGGACAACACTTTATGCACATGAATTACGCCCAGTTTTCTCAGATTGTGACTCATGTATACTCTACAAGGACTAGGAGCATGATGCCAGAATCACCCAGAGCCTAGTTCTGGGAAAACTGGGCTTAATTCATGTACACAAAGTTTTGTCCCTGATTAGCCTGTGCAGTCTGCAAAGGCTGAAAGGGGACAACACTATCTATCTCACAATGAACGACATAGTTATGGCCCGGACAAGCTCATTTATGGCCACTTTTGACCTTTGAACTCAAAGTGTGACCTTGACTTTGGAAATATCGACGTAATTCTTTCGTGCTACACACCGTCCAATGATGGTGAACAAATGTGCCAAATGATTTTAAATTCTTACAATGAACAACATAATTATGGTCCGGACAAGGTCATTTATGGCCATTTTTGACCTTTGAACTTTAAGTGTGACCTTGACCTTTGAGATATCGACGTAATTCTTTCGCGCAACACACCGTCCAATGATGGTGAACAAATGTGCCAAATGATTTTAAAATCTTACAATGAATGACATAGTTATGGTCCGGACAAGCTCATTTATGATCGTTGAACTCAAAGTGTGACCTTGACCTTGGAGATATCGACGTAATTCTTTGCGCGACTTACTGTCCAATGATGGTGAACAAATTTGCCAAATGATTTTAAAATCTCTCAATAAATGACAAAGTTATGGCCCGGACAAGCATTTGACCTTTGGACTTCAAGTGTGACCTTGACCTTTGAGATATCAACGTACTTTTTTCACAAAACACACCGTCCCATGATGGTGAATAAATGTACCAAGTCATTTTAAAATCTAACCATAAATGACATAGTTATGGTCCGGACAAACTTTCAGTATAAAAACACACTAAGTGACCCCATGAACTAGTTTTTGACCTGGCATGACCCATAATCAAACTTGACCTAGACATCATCTAGATACAACTTCTGACCAAGTTTGGTGAAGATCGGATGAAATTTCGGGACAGACAGACAGACCGACCGACAAAGTGACTCCTATATAGCCCCCATTACCGATGGTAATGGGGGTATAATTACCAAGAAATGAAACAAGAAACAAGGCAACACCTTGAAGCCAGGTTTTTAATGTTTAGGACACTCATTAAAATATGTGTGCAATCCCATGCTTAGTCTGTTGAGTGTTAGCCACCAACACAAACATTTTTCTACTAAACTTTCTTCAACACTCATTTCACTAATTAACATTGATAATAAAATAATAACTACCTCCAGTCAAAAACAATTGTTATTAAGTATCAAAGTCAAGTTATTATCAATTAAATGTTTAATATTCTACTTTATTTCTTATGACAATTTGATGACAATTACGGCTAAAATATCTAAAAAATAATCATTAGCTCATGCTACAAACAATTATAATTGTTTTTCATGTAAAATATGTAAGAAGTAGAGTAAGGTAAAAGAAAGAAAACTAAACTAAATAGCAACCTACTATATGTCCATTAAGATTTAAGTTATAAAGCAGAAGTGTTCTCTATTTAAAGCTACAGATTCCTTGCCCATGACCCAACTGTCAGGGTAGAAATTAACTACCAAGCTAGTGCTGAATAAAAGCAACCTACACATAACATGTCAATACCATACCTCCATCCATTCTCAAGTTATTAACATAAACCCTGATTCATAGCAACAGTCACCGTGACCTTGACCTGACTGGCTCGTAATCAATCCAAAGCTAGGTCTGCATGTAATATACCTACATACACAACTCCAGTACTATGCTTCCATCCAAACTCAAGTTATTGAGAATTACCAATTTTGCTATTTTAAGTTACAGTGACATTGACCTTAATTTGACCCCCTCTATCTCAAGCTAGGTCTTTATGCAAGCTAGGTAAATCCTAAGTTTCATCATGATTGTTCAATGCATAGTAAAGTTATTGATCAGAAACCGTCTGTTTGCTGTTTTTTTATTTTTGGTAACTAAATCGGTAAAAAATGCAATCCAAAGCTAAGTCTTGATGCGAGTTACCTACACACGAAATGTCAGTGCATTATCTCCTTCCAAACTTAAGTTATTCAGCGGAAACTATTTATAACTAGAGATTGCCAAGCAGTATGGTCCTCTTCCGGTGAAACTCCACCATTGTCAGAATTTGTTTTATATATATTTGTTGCCATAGCAACCATAATTATTGATGTAGGAACAAAATGAAATGACGTGCATAATCTCCATATTGCCATCTATCCATATTTTAAGTTTCATGAAAAAATATGAAGAACTTTTAAAGTTATTACAGGATCCAAAAAAGGTGATGGACAGACTGACAGACAGACTGACAGACAGAGCGCAAACCATTACCGGAAGGGGACTTAAAAAAAAAAAAGTGACCTTGACGCGACATTCCTCAGTTACAATCCCAAGCTAGGTCACGATGCAAGCTTGCTATATCTCAAGAAACATGAAGATCGGTAGATGCAAATTAAAGTTATCGACCTGAAACCTCCTGTTTGGCACAGAAAATCTGCACACCCGCCATATCCCAATCTAAGTACCAGTATTTTTTGCTTAATTGACAACCTGGTTAACAACTACCATATTTTTCCACAACATAATGTAAAATCTTGGCGTTGGGAACAGTTCAAAATCATATGAGCCTAGCACCGGGAAAACAGGTTTAATGCATGTGCATAAAGTGTCTATTTGCTAATAGACTTCCTTTAAATAAAAAAGGGCTGTTTGTAAAACATGCATGCCCCCCATATGGGCTGTCTGTTGTAGTGGCAGCCATTGTGTGAATACGATTTTTGTCACTGTGACCTTGACCTTTCCCTAGTGACCTGAAAATCAATAGGGGTCATCTGCGGGTCACGATCAATGTACCTATGAAGTGTCATGATCCTAGGCAAAAGCGTTCTTGAGTTATCATCCGAAAATCATTTTACTATTTCGGGTCACCGTGACCTTGACCTTTGACCTTGTGACCTCAAAATCAATAGAGGTCATCTGCAAGTCATGATCAAGCTACCTATGAAGTTTCATGATCCTAGGCGTATGCTTTCTTGAGTTATCATCCGAAAACCATTTTACTATTTCGGGTCACCGTGACCTTGACCTTTGACCTAGTGACCTCAAAATCAATAGGGGTCATCTGCGAGTCATGATCAATCTACCCATGAAGTTTCATGATCCTAGGCGTATGCGTTCTTGAGTTATCATCCGGAAACCATTTTACTATTTCAGGTCACCGTGACCTTGACCTTTGACCTAGTGACCTCAAAATCAATAGGGGTCATCTGCGAGTCATGATCAATCTACCCATGAAGTTTCATGATCCTAGGCGTATGCGTTCTTGAGTTATCATCCGGAAACCATTTTACTATTTCGGGTCACCGTGACCTTGACCTTTGACCTAGTGACCTCAAAATCAATAGGGGTCATCTGCAAGTCATGATCAATCTACCCATGAAGTTTCATGATCTTAGGCGTATGCGTTCTTGAGTTATCATTCAAAAACCATTTTACTATTTCTGGTCACCGTGACCTTGACCTTTGACCTAGTGACCTCAAAATCAATAGGGGTCATCTGCGAGTCATGATCAATGTACCTATGAAGTTTCATGATCCTAGGCCCAAGCGTTCTTGAGTTATCGTCTGACAACCACCAGGTGGACGGACCGACCGACAGACCGACATGAGCAAAGCAATATACCCCCTCTTCTTCAAAGGGGGGCATAAAAATACCATTAAATGGAAAGCATCATCTGTGATTAGCCTATACGGACTGCACAGAAGCACAGGCTTATCTGGGATGACAGTTAACGCACATGAATTAAGTCCCATTTTCCCAGAGCAAGGCGCATACAAAAAACACTGGCTTACCCAATAGCACAGCACAAAGTCACACCAGTCAAAACAAGCCAGAGCCACCATTGAACAGAAAACGGCCTGAAATGTAAACAAACAGTTTACAAGTCATTACAAGTCATTGTTCATAACTGCTGATTCCATATTCTTCCTCTGAAATATGTAAATTGGAAAACAATACTTTAAAGTACTTGTGTTGACAATAATTAAAGATAAATGTCATTTAAAAGTACCAGCACATTTAAATTGTGGCACATATTAATCTGAAACCTCTACAGATAAATATTGGGACAATAAATATTTTTGTTGCAAAAAAGACATGTGAAACTTACAATCAGAACAGGAAGAGGCAATTGTTTACCTTTGATGCAGTGACATAAATTTCAGAACACAAAAGGTGGCGGATATGATAAAAAACATCAAAATGGGGTCTAGAAGAATGTATCTGGACAGAGCATTTGTGCCCGTATCTGAAAACAAACATAAATATAAATACATAGATATAACATAACATATGCCTTGCATGCAAAATTGATCATTTTTGAATTGTTAACGCATTCTGGTAATTCAATAAATCATCTTGTTTTGTGATTAATTTGTGTAACAGAAATATTAATCAGAAATACAATTTTGTATTACTTTAACAAATATGTATACAAGATAACATATTGACAATATGCAATCCACCCCAGCTATTACACTCACCAAAAAGAACAAACACGGCCGCAAACATGGAGGCTATAACTGAACCAGACAACAGCCACGTGGACATGTACACCAGCGGAATTAGGGCTGCTCCCAGGAGGGCGCAAAACTGCGGAAAAAATATTAGGAGTCTTATGGGAAAACTGGGCTACATGCATATGCATAAAGATTTATCCCAGATTAGACTGAGCAGTCTGCACAGGCTAATCAGGGACAACATTTTCCGCCTACACTAGACTTTCAATTAGAAGAGACCTCCTTCAAACTAAAAATTCCATAAAAGCAGAAAGTGTTGACCGTCATTAGCCTGTGCAGACCCTACAGGCTTATCTGGAACAACACTTAACGCACATGCATAAAGTCCAGTTTTCCCAGAACTAGTCTCACCAGATCTTCCATGATAGATAGGTCCATGTAACCAGCAGCAATATAGTCATGAGCAACAAAGGAATACTCATTTTGTCTTAAATGGAAATGTTTTTACATTTATTGAAGATGATTGCTTCATAGGACTCAACACATGTTGCAGTGTTCATTCTAGACCGCGCGATTGCGCGATTCGCGCTATTTTTTCAAAGATCGCGCACATCTGCAGCATGTGTGCGAGAAAATTCCCGCACTCGATATCCGTTACGTTTTTTTTTAAACTGTTAAATTCTGCTTCGTGTATTTATTGAGAAAAACACCGGAAATCAAAGGGAATTAACTCTTCGATTCACGGGTCAATAAACTTTAAAGAATTTTCGTTTAAAATGATACTTGGGTTAATTAAAAAATAAGAGATTTCGTTTAAAAAATAAAGGGATGCGACTCGTGAATGATTAAGGAAGAAAATTGTCCTTTGATACTGGAATGTAAAAACTTAATTCTATACATTAATTAAGACACTTACATGACTTAGGTTTTAATATCATATCATCATTCATATCATATCATGATAGACAATCAGTATTTTTTTTTATTGTTTTAAATGATACAGAAATATCATGTGAACAATTATTTTCATAATCCTTTGTTTTTATTTAAGTCAGCAATATACTATGGAAAGTGCAGTTATATTTAACAGCAGTTACAATGGTATTTCACTGACTTGACTGTTTTAAGTAATGTAGAAGTTAAAACAAATAAACATTAAAACAAAAATGAAAACATATAAATGGTACTTGATCAGTTCCCCCCCATTTGTGAAAAATCCCCCCTATTTTTCAAAGTGAGGGGGGAAATTCCCCCCTACTTTTCGATTTCTAGAATGAACACTGATGTTGGTAATAAAATGTAAGAGTATTTTTGCCAATGAACACACAGCTGGCCCCAAAGATAAAGGTAACAAATGACCCCAAGAAGATAACAACTTTGTTTCGAACCTCCAACTTAGAATTAGTGTAACCTATCTAGGCTAAAGAAGACAAACCTCTCAATAAATGCCTATCTTTTGGAAATTATAATATCTACTCATCATTTCCAACTGTCAAACAAAGAGTGAGAATGAAAACACAAATTATCTAATTAACATTTGTAAAGCCGAATGTGAACTGATACCCAACACTAGATCGTGCAGGCAATTAATTTAATTTGAAACTTACCACTCGCATGCCAACATATTGCGCTTCCTTGTATTCATCGCCTGGCTTGTCAAATGGAAACTGTCCATCATAGCCCGTCAAATACCCAGCCAGGCCAATCAGCATCTGTAAACATTATAGCTTCATTATGGGAAAACTGGGCGTAATGCAAATCACATGTGCATAAAGTGTTGGTCAAGATTAGCCTGTGCAGTCCACAACACTTTGCTTTTATGTTGTTTTTTTTGGTTCTTTTCTTAGCCAAAATGAAGTTTAGGTAGAAAGTGTCGTCTCTGACACACGCTAATCTGGGAAGACACTTTTATGGCATATCAATAGCCAGTTGTGATATTAAATTTCACTTTTCCTGTTTAATTTTTCTATGGATATTTTGGCAAAAAATTGTCCTGTGAATTAATATTTACCTTTCAATAGATGATATAAAACAAGTGGACAGTGGCAAGTAAAGCACCTCCTCATAATCAAGAGGGTCATAACGGCCCCGAAGGGCTAACCTGAGTTCATGAACACCAATTGTTGAAGACTTGACCTGGTGATCTAGTTTTTGATCCCACCTGACCCAGATTCAAGTCATTTTTAAGAATTGACCTCCTGACCTAGTTTTTGAATGCATCTGATCCAGATTCCAGCTTGGACTAGATATTGTAAAGATTAACATTCTGACCAAGTTACATGTAAATCAAGATTGAGTCATAAATGGGCCTCTTATAAAGTGGCAAAAAGGTTTTCTAAGATTTGTCATGGTGAACTGGGTTTGAACTCACAAGACAAAGATTCAAAGTCAGCCTAGATATTGTCTGAAATAGCATTCTGACCAATTTTCATCAAGATTGAGACATAATATTAGCCTTCCAGATTATCTGCCTTTCATCATTTTGATGCAAATATTACAATGACTCTAACACATAAATATTATTTATACTACACAAATTTATGGTTTTTAAAGTTAGTAAATACTAAAATATTTGAAAAACAACATTCGCAGAGCAATCAACAAATAATCAGAGACAAAATATTTAGACTGCATTATTTCAACCCAAAAACATTTCATTTGACCCATGAAAATGTCCATTAACTGGTCATTTAAATCCTGGCTTTTAAAAGCTATTGAAATCCCTCATGACCCTCAGTTTTGCTTACATCAAATGTCAGGTGTCTGTAACTAAAAATAGAATAATACAAATAATGCAGTTACGCAAAAGAAACAGAAGACATAATCATGAAACTTGGTAATACATGAATAACAATTTAATTGTAATATTCACAACTTGTATTTTACCAGGGATCAATTGTATGCTGAACGTTATATCTTAATGCTGTGCTAACTGGACATTAGATTTCATCATGAACATTACAACTGTACAGATAAAGGGAAATATGAAGGAAATGCATTTTTTATGGACAGGAGTTTTGACTTTTTGGGTATGGAAATAATGCATTGCATTGCGTGAATAACTGTCAAAGATTTATTAATTTTAATCTGTAACAAGGGCTGTTTGTAAAACATGCATGCCCCCCATATGGGCTGTCAGTTGTAGTGGCAGCCATTGTGTGAATACGTTTTTTGTCACTGTGACCTTGACCTTTGACCTAGTGACCTGAAAATCAATAGGGGTCATCTGCAAGTCATGATAAATGTACCTATGACGTTTCATGATCCTAGGCAGGGTTTTGTTTTGGCCCGATTTTATAGCCGAAATTCGGCTATATTCCCAATAAAAAAAGTGTACTTTTTTCTTAACCAAATTTTCAATTTTCTAAGTATAAAAAGGGCACATAATTCTGTCAAAATGCACGCCAGAGTAATCTAACTTTGCCTGCCCAGTCCCCTCATGATAATAAGTAAGTGTACCAAGTTTGAATGCAATAGCTTTGATACTTTATGAGAAAAGTGGACCTAAACACAAAACTTAACCAGACGCCGACGCCAAGGTGATGACAAAAGCTCATAACTATTTTTTCAAATGACCTTAACCTTTGACCTAGTGACCTGAAAATCATTAGGGGTCATCTGCGAGTCATGATCAATGTACCTATGAAGTTTCATGATCCTTAAGCATAAGCGTTTTTGTGATATCATCCGGAAACCCTTTTACTATTTCGGGTCACCGTGACCTTGACCTTTGACCTAGTGACATGAAAATCAATAGGGGTCATCTGCGAGTCATGATCAATGTACCCATGAAGTTTCATGATCCTAGGCATAAGTGTTCTTGAGTAATCATCCGGAAACCATTTTACTATTTCGGGTCACTGTGACCTTGACCTTTGACCTAGTGACCTGAAAATCAATAGTGGTCATCTGCGAGTCATGATCATTATACCTATGAAGTTTCATGATCCTAGGCATAAGCGTTCTTGAGTTATCATCCGAAAACCATTTTACTATTTCGGGTCACCGTGACCTTGACCTTTGACCTAGTGACCTCAAAATCAATAGGGGTCATCTGCGAGTCATGATCAATATACCTATGAAGTTTCATGATCCTAGGCCTAAGCGTTGTTGAGTTATCATCCGGAAACCATTTTATTATTTCAGGTCACCGTGACCTTGACCTTTGACCTAGTGACCTGAAAATCAATAGGAGTCATCTGCAAGTCATGATCAATGTACCTATGAAGTTTCATGATCCTAGGCCTAAGCGTTCTTGAGTTATCATCCGGAAACCATCTGGTGGACAGACATACGGACATACATACGGACGGACGGACCGACATGAGCAAAACAATATACCCCCTCTTCTCCGAAGGGGGGCATAAAAATATAATTGAGCCTTGCTATTGAAAATGGGGCTTCAGGGCTGTTTTTCAGCTTTTTGGGAAGATAGCCCATGGCTTTGAAATTGGGAATTTTATCGGCATTTTCAAGAAATTGGGAAAATAAATAGGGATTAAAAAGTACATGAATAAGTTCAGCATCTTTAATCACAAACACCACCATGATCAACAGTTTTTCTAATAATAAGCTCACACAAAGGCTTCAGTTACATCAGGCACTATTTTATTAGGAGGCGCTTTGTCTTCTTCTGAAGAACTACTGCTTTCAAGATGTTGAATATCAGTCAGCACTTTGCTTTCGGAAATCAACGATGACAATGCAAAAGAGTCACTTGTTATTAAATAACTATCATCAACTAGAGCTTTGTCACAGACATGACGTATACCCCACTTGCCGCATTGACACAGACTATTTTGCATGCTGTCTCCACAAAACAAAATCTCACAATGATCAACATAGTTATGGCCTGGACAAGCTCATTTATGACCATTTTTAACTTTTGAACTCCAAGTGTTACCTTGACCTTGGAGATATTGACGTAATTCTTTCACGCGACACACCCTCCAATGATGGTGAACAATTGTGCCAAATGATTTAAAAATCTCACAATGAATAACAGAGTTATGGCCCGGACAAGCTCATTTATGGCCATTTTTGACCCTTGAACTCAAAGTGTGGCCTTGACCTTGGAGATATCGACGTAATTCTTTTGGTCGACACACCGTCTAATAATGGTGAACAACTGTGCCAAATGATTTTAAAATCTCACAGTGTACAACATAGTTATGGCCCAGACAAGCTCATTTATGGCCATTTTTGACCTTTGAACTCAAAGTGTGACCTTGACCTTGGAGATATCGACATAATTCTTTCGCGCGACACACCGTCCAATGTTAGTGAACAAATTTGCCAAATGATTTTAAAATCTCACAATGAAAGACATAGTTATTGCCTAGACAAGCTCATTTATGGCCATTTTTGACCTTTGAACTCAAAGTGTGACCTTGACCTTGGAGATATCGACATAATTCTTTCGCGCGACACACCGTCCAATGTTGGTGAACAAATTTGCCAAATGATTTTAAAATCTCACAATGAAAGACATAGTTATTGCCCAGACAAGCTCATTTATGGCCATTTTTTATCTTTGAACTAAAAGTGTGACCTTGACCTTGGAGATATCCACGTAATTCTTTCGCGCGACACACTGTCCAATGATGCTGAACAAATTTGCCAAATGATTTTAAAATCTCACAATAAATGATAAAGTTATGGCCTGGACAAGCATTTGACCTTTGAACTCATAGTGTGACCTTGACCTTGGACATATCGACATACTTTTTTCACCCGACACACCATCCCATGATGGTGAACAAATATATCAAGTCATTTTAAAATCTAACGATAAATGACATTGTTATGGTCTGGAAAATTTTCGGTTTAAAAACACACTAATTGACCCTGTGACCTAGTTTTTGACCCGGCATGACCCATATTCAAACTTGACCTTGACATCATCTAGATACAACTTGTGACCAAGTTTGGTGAAGATCAAATTAAATATCGGGACAGACCGACAGACAGACCGACCGACAGACCGACAAAGTGACTCCTATATAGCCCCCATTACCAATGGTAAGGGTGGTATAACAATGGAAAGAGTTTCAATGGGAAGACTTGTACTTCTTAAAGATGTTTTTTATTTAAGGTGCCATGCTTAAAAAAACAACAGTTTTCGTTTTGAAAACCAGGGTTTTGCTTAAGAATCTTTTTCACGTAATATTTCGAATTTTGCAACATCTTTGTTTTCCATTCAGCCGAATCAAAAAACGCTTGAATTTCATCGCAAATATAACAGGCGCCTTAATAACATGGAGAATATTGTGTCAACGTTATCCAAATCGAGGTTTAGTCTAAAACCTGTACGAGACGGGATCGGACTATGCTTTGTTTAAAAGCGAAACAGCTGATGTCATTATCATTTTTTTCCCAATTGGGAATTTTTTAGCAAATTTTGGGTAAAAAGTATACTTTTTGCGATTGGGAATATAGCCAAATTTCTGCTATAAAATCAGGCCAAAAAAATCCCTGAGCTTAAAGCGTATGAACAGGCTTTAATATCAGGGACAACACTTTCTGCTTTAATGGTATTTTTCATTTAAATCTTCTTAGCAAAAACCCAGTGAAGGCAGAAAGTGTCGTCCCTGAATAACGTTTGCTGACTTGACCGGCTACTATGGGACAACACTTTACGCACATGCATAAAGCTCATTTTCCTACAGCAAGGCTCAATGTCAAATGCCATTCATCATAAATGCCAGGATACTGGGACCTTTGTACTTACATGTAGCATCAGTCAAAATTAATTGTGAAAGAATACCATTTTATAGAACAATAATTCCACAAGCCGAAATACTATACATGCATAAGCATTCACAAACCTTTCCAAGTGGTGGGTGGACATCAAAGAAGAAAGAGTGCTTGATGTACCAGCTTCCCATCTTTCCAAAATGGGTTTCATCCCAACTAAAACACAAAGATAAAAATCCTGTGACAATTAAGAACAACAAAAAAAAGTCACAACGATTGTTGGGAATTTCTTCTTAATAAAACTAACAAAATTTATTCAATATTCAAACAAATATTTATTATTTTATTTAATATTAAATATTGGAATTCACAGAAGATCACAATTAATACTTTGTGCTAAGATGAACTAAAAATAGACCAAGGGCCATCATTTTATAAAAACATGGGAAGTCCTTTCTTACTGATCATCTACTCATTAAGGACATCCAACTGTGACAGTTTAAGCAAAATCTACCAGGTATATCAAACGAGCTACAAAACACATAAGTTTGGGACAATATATGCTATATTGAAAAAAAAGACAAAGAGCCTTTAATTTAGCCAAACATTTTCACAGCCACAATCTTGTTCTTCTTATGATCTAAACATCTATACAAAATTCAACTGTGAAGGTTCGAGCAAAATTTTTCAAGTAGATAAAGATTAAAGAATTGATAACACCATGTTTTCGGACTTCATATTAAAAGATAGTGGAAATACACACCATGGCCATTTTTATGCAAAAAAATCATTGCTGGCATTTTTTTTTATTAACTATCATCTAAACCTTAAGGACTAACTAGGACGATACTGGGAGCACATGCCTATAACATCATCAATAGAGTCGCATTCTTAATGTAAACAAAGTGATCGAAATTACAGTACACTCCACGCGTTTTCCCCAATTTCCCTCCATACTCCGCGGGGGTGACCTGGAGGGAGATTAAGAAAATCTCGCTATACGCGGCGTTTGCATGATTTTGGACGCGGCGGTTAACGATCGGCAAAACTGATAAGCCTACGCGGCGGCCCTCGGCCTTGGCAACGCGGGGGAAACTCAGCGTTTTACGAGATAACGATTAATTTAATTTTGTTTGACTTCCAGATTTTCAAATAAAATTACATTTATTACAAGTACATACATGTACATGTAGTATAATATTTACAATTAAAAAAAAAACAACCAAGATAGTTCGATCCCGACGTGGTTGTAGAAGTAGTTGATGTTGTATAGAAAACTCGTTGATTTACGACACACAAAACGTCGTCTTTTAACTAATACTTACCAATTAATATAAACACAGTTTGCAACATTGTTTTTATTTTGATAATTTAATCCAAAGTTTTCATGTTAGCAGGTGATTTTCTATACTGAACATGTATACAAATGACCAAGGACCCTAAAAATCTCGCAAATCTGTGTGAATTGACAGTTTGACGTAATCAAAGAAAAGCCGCTTCCTGTCTAAAGGCATAACTTACTCAAGTAAACACATTCAACGAATGCATAAGGAATGGTTTAAATTGTCGGAACAAAGTCAATTCTCTGCTCGCTAATGCATTGATTTTCTCTTTGTAGGTAGGTTATTCCATTGATTGCTAAAAGAAGGTGGTAACTATCGAGTTGATAATTGCATTTAATATTCTTGTTGCGTCGACATTCAAAACAATGTTTACCAGTAATTATGGACCAAATCGGCAGAGTGACATTCACACATGTTAATCCCTTTTGTCAAAACACCGCAGACAGCAATCTACACAATAGGTCAGTAGACAAGCTTTGCGTGTTTTCATAACGTCAAACACTTAAAATCCAGTTCCGCCCAGATGTCTTCTTTAATCAGTTTACAGTACAATTACTGTTAAAATAATTACTGTACTAAAATACTGTAACGATAAAGATTCGGCGTGTTCGATTTGAAATTATTTTCGAGGAAATATCAACTTATATGCGATATAATTTCGTTAAAAAATACCAAAGAAACTTTTAACCGAAATCAACAAAATTCAATGTTCTCTGCGCTACAAAGTTTGTATAAAAAATATCAATACACGCACGCTTTGCAGGAGTATAAATTGTACCTTGACCTTGTACAGTGCAGCATAATTTTTGCGCGCTTTTGTTGGGAAATATACATGATGACTGTATATTGGAAGCATTTGTAAACGTCGTGTTAACAATTAAACATTTATTCTCAGTGCTCCAGCCAGCTTTTCAAAATAGAGGGGAGCTTCCCCCAAAAGGGCACATTTCACGCGTAATTTTGGAAAATAGGGCATTTGGTTATAAATATACTTAAGTATATACTTTGGTTATACTATATACTTATGAATTGTAAACATTAGTGCATTGGATGATTTCACCAATTGTATGCTGTTCCTCATTTTGTGTAATGAAATTATAATAAATATTTTACTATCTACATTGGCGCTAAGGAAAACAACTTAGTAGCCAATTTCATAACCGACTTGGGCTAGAATTCGACTACACGCATTAGAGATATGTAGATATCATATTTCTTTCCGATGTGTGTGTCGGGGGGGGGGATTTTGATGTTTTTTTATCACCTAACATCATTGAACTGCATGTTAATCTTTCAGGTTCCAGTTTCAGCATCAGTGGCCTTGTAGAAGAAACGAAGAAAACATGAAATAAATTCAGGGGTTTCACTGGGTCAAAAAAACGTTGTGACAGTCACCACTTAAATTCGTTGCTATTAATAACTTTGAACCAATGTTTGTCCACAATAAATGAATAATATTAATTCAAACAAAAATCTATATTGACAAATTTAAAGTCTAAACAATGATCAATGTCACCATGAAGTAGCATCCAGTCTGGAGAATAAAATGAAACATTGTTATTGTTACTAATAGGATATATTTATTTTACAACACGTTATTTCAACTAATGTCAACAACGTTGAAAGTTTTGTTAGGTCGCGAAAAAATATGATATCAAAATTACATTTTACTTGCAGAGGGATAAATCCTCCTTCCAAACAAGCTCTTTATTTGTTGAAATAACAACTGTCTGCCCCTAATCATGTTAAAATGCATCATGATTGAGGACAGACAGTATTTTAAGGCCACGACTTTTATATTTCTTGGTTTACAAAACCGCCGACCCTAATTTTTGGAAAATGGGAAAAAAAATAAAATCGGAAAATCGTCTTTTTTATATATATTTTATTCCCGACCGCACTGAAAAACGAGCGAAACGAGAAATAAAAACGATCCGGTTTGAGTACGGTTGCGAATAAAATCAAGTAAGTACAATCAACGATTGGTTCACATATATTTCAGAGATCGGGATATTTTTCGGCGTAAGCTGTTTTAAGCCAGCTTTTCACCCTGACTTGACCTTTGTAAGTATCCAATAATATTCAGATAAAATTTCCCGCGGCTAGGTACGAATGAATACACTTCATTTATTCCATTGGCTGATTTGAGTATAACACCAGAACATTGGAAACATATCCGCGTCTTTGTAACACTGTTTTACTGCATGAAACAATTTTATCTCTAATGAAAAGGCTCAATAGATAGAACAGTTTTACAATCAATTTTCGACATAAATACAGTTTGTGCGTTCACCTTTTATTTTCAGAGAATTACCAGCGCAAAAGCGTTTATACTAAAGGCTATATTCTCATATTTAGTACTTACTTGCATTGCATTTCAACCCGCGAAAGTCAGAGTTTATATACAGTTCATCACCGGAGTTCGCAGAAGGGGTTGCGACCTTTTCATTGAAGGACAAAATTGGAATCTATGCTATTTTTGTCTGATGGAGTAAATAGTTCGTTTAGTCGCTTAATCAATATTTTAGGCACAGCTGTTGCCTTGGTCGAGTACAGTTGGCGTAAACAAGCCGTCGTTTCAGCAGCAGAATTGTTACCTAACTTTAATGCATTGCATTCCAATCCGCAAGGTATCAAGGTCAGTTTGCGGTCAGTTGCAGAAATCTTTATATAAACGCCGTCTCGTAAACTTTGTGCACTTGAAGTCTGTTTTGATCAGAAAGATACTAAATAAAGATATTCGGCAATATTATTGTGGTATGCCAATCATCGATTTTAATATGTTTTCAACATTTGCATGATAAGGACCAATTTTGATAAAATTAATTAGAAATATTTATCCATTTTGACCAGTTTATTAAGCATGAGCACAATAATTCACTATACTATAATTATGCAATTAAATAAGATTCGAGTATTGCCGGCTGACCTATATGCACTCGTTTATTTTCATGTTTTTTGTGTTTTTCTATTCTGTAAATATAGACATCTGAGTAAAAATATCACATAAAGCAAAATAAGCCACGAAATCTGGCGCAACACCCCGTAATTGATTTGCTTGTGATGTAGCTAAGAACTGCGCAGAAAAAAGGCATCCGCTACTTTTTATCTCATAGAGATAACTTTTGATCGTTCATATACATCGACCACAATCAACGCCGTATATCTTTTTGAAAGATATTTCTTGTTCAATGTGACACAGTATGTACCAGTCCTTTTATGGGCACTTCTCAAAATTTATTTAATTACAGACAATAGGAAAATCAGCGTCAGTAAAATGTCGACCGCATCAAAATTTATTTCCGAGTCTGTGACGCAACTATATTGTTTAACATGTTTATTATATTAAACATACCCGATATTATAGTAGATAAAAAAGTATTACCTTGCAATTTGATAATTAGCATAAATAATCCAATAAAACACTGCCATTATTTACGATATATGTGTTTAGGAATTTTGTAAACACGTCCGCCATAGTTTATAGGAACTGTACAGAAAGTTTGGAAATCGGAACAAATCGGTACATCTCGGAAAATCATTGATAAATGTATTTGTCGTTTTAATGCTTAGGGCCGAGTAATTTCGGCAAATCGGAACTCAACTTGCGTATTAAAAATACTAGCTCAATTAACCGTTAAACTCCGCCTCCGTTCTCTGCAAAAGATTCGCAGGCGGAGCTATGCACGTGCTATTATTAAATTGGAGGATTGCAATTGAGAAACAAACGCACGATTGGTTCGGCATGTTGATTGCTAGACAAAGGAAGCTAATTTTGTAGGCGCGAAATTTGTCGCTTTATTGCTTCAGACAGCAAGCGGCTTTCCTTTGATGACGTCAAACTGTCAATTCACACAGACTGCACATTTTCGGAAGACTTTAACTGGCTCCTTGTTTACAATTCCAGTAAAAACACTTGCTAACATTAAACTTTGGATTAAATTATCAAAATAAAGCAAAAGCCAAGTTGACAAATATGATTGTATTAATTCGCGTCAGTTTAAATAAGACGTTTTGCGTTGTAAATCAACGAGTTTTCATGACAACAACAACTTAAACAAACATTACCGCGACGACGCGGGGATCGATCTACCTCGATTTTTTTTCATGGACGATGTCATAAGTCCAATAAGAGCAAACACATACTTTGTGTATGAGTAGTTTATCTTATATAAGATTTATGCAACGGGCATCGCATTGCGTAATGGTGCGCATCGAATTACGGAAATGAAGCGCAGTTTTTCGTTTAATTAATGGGAGAAGAACGCATGTCATTTAATGGAGTGTTTAAAATTGCCTGATGTTACAAAAGGTGCTTTTAGGTGACTCATTTCATTTGAAGATATAGATGTGTTTCATTGCATTATTAGATTTTTCGTCTCTGTGTTAAGGTTATAAAAGATATGATGTCTTTGTTCTGATGTTATTAGTATAAACTTATTTTTCCAATGATGTTTTTTTTTTTTTTTTTTTTCGACCGCCCGATGGACCATTTTCAAAATAATTTTTGTAAACCAATAAAAAAAAAAGTCGTGGCCTAAAGTTAAGAAATAAAATCCAAACACAAATAATATGTTTTTCCATGTCGTAATTTCGGACTAAAAATAAACCGCATATTCGCATTAAAAAGATTATTAATTTTCAAATTTTAGTACCCGGTAGGTATTTTGAATTAAAAATCACTATTTTTGCAAACAAAAAATCATAGCCAAAGACTTCAGAAGTTTAAAAAAATTCAATAGTGCTGAGTTTGATTTCATTTGAGTGTGATTGTGCCTAACCAAGCGTGACCTCAGAGATAATCTCTCACAGCATGTTACTATCGTCTGCAACAAAAGGCTAATTAGTGATCTGATAACAAACCATGCCCTTGGTGCTTGTTTGTTCACAATGTGTTGACTTAACACGCCCCAGGCAGTCATGTACCGGTAACTTAAGGGTGTTATCTGTGTATTCATGTTGATGTTTCTGGCGATTTATACGGTCTGAAAACAGGAATTCACTGTAGAGACCAAAAGGGCAATTGACAGAAAAATAGAGGTGCGCTTTTTAAGGGGGAAAATTTTAGAGGGGCGCAGCGCCCCTCTATTTATTGCTAGCTGGAGCACTGATTCTTGTGTTATATGTGTTATGATTTTAATATTAATTTGTCAAATGTATTTATTATATTAATTCATATTGTAGACGTACCTGTGAATTAAAAAAAACATAATTTTTAAATGTATTAATTTTCTATACAATTATCTTTTTTGTAAATGTACTACAGTATTACAATTTATTATAACAATATTTTTATTTTTTGGCAGACCCAGTAGCACACTGCTAACGCGGCGTTGCGCAGCGGTCACTGATAAGAACGGAAAGTGTCTGCATTTACCGACTAGGCTAAAGTAATACACGCCGCGGGAATTAGCGAACGCGGCGTAACTCCGAGCGTTTTATCGAGTTCAACTCGCTCTTCCAACGCCGCGTGAACACTCGCTAGCAGAAAAAAACCCGCGGAGGGAAAACGTTTTGGGGAAAACGCGTGGAGTGTACTGTAGGCTACGCTCGATGTAACTTGTAAGGGAATGGTACGATATGTATTGTTGGACTTAGCTCATTAAAGTAAAGCCAGTGAAAATTAATCCCAGTGTGAGGCTCTATCCCAATACTGCCAGAGCTTTTTTAAACTTCTTTGTCTGTAAAGTTCTTACAAGCACCACACCCTTCCTTATTGTTTGTTACTGCTGACTCCAGGCACACGTGCCTTTTATTCCAAAGTCCTTGCACCATTTAAGTCAACACGCAAGAAAAGGTGCTGTAACCCCCCAACTGAGCTTACCAGGTGGCTAGTTCTTGCTGGCATGCACTACAACATTAAAATCAAATTATACTAACCACACCCATGGTGGAATTTCAATTTGGTACAGCCTCGTCACTAGTGCCAGCACTATCATCAAAAACAAAATGGCATAGTACAACACATCTTCATTGTAGTGATAAATAATGTAAGCTGGTGACACTGTAGCTACGGTATTCGGGTCTTGGACTGGGTCTCGTTTATCAACACATTTTAAACGTTCAGTTTGTGCTTCCGTCTTGTTTTTCGAAGTTTTTTCCGAATTCTCTCCATTTTTAATTAACCCGGTGTCAGTTTTCTTCGAAGCAATATCCTTTAAAGTTGTTTTCTTATCTTTGGTGGACATTTTAGTGCAAGTGCCTATGTTTTACACGTATTTAATGTTCTCTTCGATCAAAACAAGTGAGATGGAATGAAAAATGCCAGCTCTGACTGCAGCAGTTCTATATACGAATATAAAATATGGCATGGAAACTAGTTAAATAATTTACCTTAACTCGATTTAAATACGAAAGTATATTTACTGAAAGATTAGATTATTCAAATGATGTGAAAGCAAAATTAATATTTTACGAATATTTTAAGACATTTGACTAAGATGGCATCCAAAGTGAGATCCCTTGACTTTTGTGCAAATAAAGCATGTTTTTAGATAAAGAAAGCAATGAGTAACGCCTTTCTCCATCAAAAACTGCTCAATGCACTTTTGTCATATGATTTAGACATACTTTATAGTCTGACATTATAGAAATATTAAGTAGCATTGTCGTTTATACTCTTGTGGTTGAAAATATAGAACAAGGTTACAAAACACTAGTTAATGATAGGTTACAACATACTAGAAATTTGCCAACTCAACTACATTAATTTTATTTAAAACATCCAAAATGTTATATGCATATTTGCATACCCAAAGTTATTTTAAATGTTAGTGTTTTATTTTGATAACTACTTGTCAGGTTCTTTGATATTTGAAGAAAATAATAATTTAAAATGTTTTAAATGGTTCTGAACTTCAATTGATAGCATAACCAGACATGCCCAAGAGTGTAGGACCTGACTGAAGTTTTTAATACAGGTCTGATTGAAAATGCTATGTTGCCGGTCCCAATGTCCATTAAATAATTAAAGAGCAAAATTGTATTTATTTAATTTTTATAGAAATAAAGCTCAAAAATAAAAGAGAGCTAAAATGAAATATGAAGAGTAAAAATTATGTTGTATTTTTGTTAATATTCTTGAAATGTTACTGCGCATGCACACTGAGCACTTCCTCCTATGCCAGTTAATATGTCTATACGGTTAAACAAAAACACGTTCTGCAACTCAAATTGTTGTAATTGGGGTATTAACAGTTCGTTCTCAATCAATTGTTCGCTTAATAGTGCTTTTTCATTGATTAATATATCTTTGAGTTAATATATCTTCTAGGCCAGTTTGTTGACATTTATAGTTTAATTAAGAGTTGTTATATAATTTTGCAACCTGAAAAATTTGTCATCAAAATTAAATACCAATAATAGCCTTGTGCTTTTAAAACTTAGTCTGTTAAATTATGCAATTGATATCCCCCATGTGGTCTGTTGTTTATGATGCTTCATTGATTCCTAACAAGTATAAATGTGATTGTTTTGGTAAAAATAATTTTATTAACATTCATCAGTCACTGTCACACTTAACTATCAGTATCTGAAAACATTTGTGGTAACAACAATTGTAAGAGCAATTTGAAAACCAGTAAATTTATACATTACAATTATTGAATTTTCTATTGAGAAATTGCATTATTTTAACTAATTTTGGGTTTCAATAATTTTCTTTATATTACTGCGATTGTGTTGTGATTGGTAAGTGTTCATTGTTCAGTGTTGTGTAGTTTATTTTCCATTTCATTTTTCCAATTATCATTATGTCAATAAATTTGAGTTGCTGACATGATGTTTCGGTCTTATAAATCCTAGTCCAGTCATGCAATTCAGGGGTTTTTCAGCACTGTCTGCGCCTCCGGAAAACGGAGGCAATTCCAAAGCAAACGGACCCGATCCCAAACCGAAATTATAAAAAAAATCCAAATTTCCAAAAATTTAATGTTTTTTTTTTAAGAATGAAGTGTCTTATACCTTGTGTGACTAACTAGTGTTTGTTTTGGTAAAAAAATATCTGCTTTAAGGTTCTGACTGTTATATATACAGTCCTTATCTCAGAGTGTAACTGTAATTGAAAAGCAAAACTGCAGTACTTGAATAAACGTTGAACATTCCCAATATTGCATCTGTTTATATAAAGACGACAAAATAACAAATAAAAACAAATTTATTTGTTAAACCACTGAATTATTTAAGCATGATAAATTCACAATTTTTTCCCAAATGAGCCGTTTCATCGAAGCAAAAATTCCCACAAAGAACAATTTTGTCAATAAAAAATTCCCAATTTTGTCAGACTCCTTTTCCCAAATAGGCAGAAAAACCCCTGCAATTTTTTTAAGTCCACAGGACCAAATGTGAAATACTTTTGGGAATGTCTGCATAACAGGAAATGTATTTTTCAATTTCAGCCAATCTTGTACTCGTACTTTAGAAGTTCTGCATCATGGAGAGTCAGAATTGGTATTAATGATTTTAGTTTAGTTTTAACATTTTTATCTAAATTGGATTGTGAAGAGATTTTGTATTCTTGTTCCTGGGAGCCAGGTCTCTTTTTCCTTGGAAAACATTTGAGAATACTTCCTAAGTGGGAAAATGACTCTAACATAAGAATCTGTGAAAATTGTAAGGCACTGACTTGTCCTGATGGACTAGTGCAGTCTTTAATATAGTGTTGTCCCCTGCTACCAAATCAGAGCTCTCAAAACAATATCAATTTCATGTCCTTCTAGACATATGTTTGGTTTTTCAAATAATGGCATGTGAATACTTGTTTAGTTGTCCTGTACCAAAATATATTCAAATAACTTCTCAGGACCTCACAAAATTGCTGCTGGAGCCAAAATGATATAAGTATCAAACATTTTTCTCATACATGTATCTTCTAAGTAAAAAAAGGTTTTGAATATGCCTTGCACATTTTTTTCATATCTTCTAATTTATAAAATAAAATAGGGGTATAAATATGCCTTACACATTCAGAATCAGTGCTTTTAATTTTGGACTTGCACAAATTCAATAAAGTGAGAAATCCATCAGCATTTTTTTGTGAAGCCAAACTTTGTGAATGGAACACATCTCTAAGGCGTACTTATGACCACATTTTATTTTTTTGCTTAGTATTTACTATTTTATATCTCATTTTAGTAAAGACAACAAAAATCCATGGAAAATATGACAGCTGTATTAATTGCATGCGCACTGTTGTATAACATTAACTTATCAAGCACAAGGTTACACAAAACTTGTTGATTAGCTTTTTTCACTCGCTGAGAGAGTTATTTTGGAACGAAACAGCAGCTTATTTTTAGCTCATCTATGCACAACGTGCTCATGTTGAGCTTTTGTGCTAGCCTTTTGTCCGTCGTCCGTTGTCCATTGTGCGACGTCAACTTTTGCCTTGTTCACTCTCTAGAGGCCACATTTATAGTCCAATCTTCATGAAATTTGGTCAGAAGATTGGTCTGAATGGTATCTTGGATGAGTTCGAAAATAATTATGTTTGCTTGAAAAAAATGGCTTCCAAGGGGCGGGGCATTTTTCCTTATATGGCTATAGTAAAATCTTGTTAACACTCGTAGAGGCCACATTTACTGTCCGATCTTCATGAAACTTGGTCAGAAGATTCATCCCGATAGTATCTTGGACGAGTTCAAAAATGATGCCGGTTGGTTGAAAAACATGGCTGCCAGGGTAGCGGGGCATTTTTCCTTATATGGCTATAGTAAAACCTTGTTAACACTCTAAAGGCCACATTTATTTTCCGATCTTCGTGAAACTTTGTCAGAAGATTTGTCCCAATGATATCTTGTTATCTCAGGTGAGCCACTTTGGGCCTCTCAGGCCCTCATGTCTTCATTTTTGGAATTTATTCAGCTGCCAATTGGGAATATTAGCAGTAAATTATAAAGAAGGGAAACCAATCAAGAAACCTTGAAGGAAATTTTCACAGATTTAGCAAAAAATCAGTTATTGTTATAAACTGGAAAAAAAATAAACTCAATAACAAAAATGATTCAAATCTTTTGAGAGCAACAAGTGATGTTCTAACCACTTGGCCATTCAGCTCTTTTTTGTTTTTAATGATGTTAGTTATACACATGATGACATCTTTTGTAAATTACCTTAAAAAAATGCACTTGTTTTGTAATGTTATCTAAGTTGGCTTATTACAGGGCATGTTTTCATCCATTTTTGAGACCAAACTATTTTCTTCAAAATAATTTTGTTAATCCCCTTTTTAGCTCACCTGTCACAAAGTGACATGCTGAGCTTATGTGACCGTGTGATGTCCGGCGTCCGTTGTGTGTGCGTGTGTGTGTGCGTCCGTCAACGATTTGCTTGTGTAGACAGTAGAGGTCACAGTTCTCATCCAATCTTTATGAAATTTGGTCAGAATGTTTATCTTGATGAAATCTGGGTTGAGATTGTATTTGGGTCATCTGGGGTCAAAAACTAGGTCACTAGGTCAAAAACTAGGTCACATAATAGGTCAAATAATAGAAAAACCTTGTGTAGACAATAGAAGTCGCAGTTTTTATCCAATCTTTATGAAATTTGGTCAGAATGTTTATCTTGATGAAATCTGGGTCTTGGGTCAAAAACTAGGTCACTAGGTCAAAAACTAGGTCAAATAATAGAAAAACCTTGTGTAGACAGTAGAGGTCACAGTTTTCATCCAATCTTAATGAAATTTGGTCAGAATGTTAATCTTGATGAAATCTGGGTTGGGATTGTATTTGGGTCATCTAGGGTCAAAAACTAGGTCACTAGGTCAAAAACTAGGTCAAATAATAGAAAACCTTGTGTAGACAGTAGAGGTCACAGTTTTCATCCAATCTTTATGAAATTTGGTCAGAATGTTTATCTTGATAAAATCTGGGTTGGGATTGTATTTGGGTCATCTGGGGTCAAAAGCTAGGTCACTAGGTCAAAAACTAGGTCAAATAATAGAAAAACCTTTTGTTGACAATAGAAGTCACAGTTTTCATCCAATCTTTATGAAATTTGGTCAGAATGTTTATCTTGATGAAATCTGGGTTGGGATTGTATTTGGGTCATCTGAGGTCAAAAACTAGGTCACGAGGTCAAATAGTAGAAAAACAGTCAACAATTTGTTTGTGTAGACAGTAGAGGTCACAGTTTTCATCCAATCTTAATGAAATTTGGTCAGAATGTTTATCTTGATGAAATCTGGGTTGGGATTGTATTTGGGTCATATGGGGTCAAAAACTAGGTCAATAGGTCAAAAACTAGGTCACCAGGTCAAATAATAGAAAAACCTTGTATAGACCCAGGGCCCTTCATCTATCAAATCTGCCGCCGAATTTCGGCGGCAGTCCCCCACCTGAAAAGTATACTTTTTTCCCCTTTTGGGGGGAAAAATTCCCCCTAAAAAAAAAAAAAAAGTATTTTTTGTTTTTGTTTTTTATAGAAAGATGTGTCTCATGATTATTATATCTCAATTCTATTTCAATTTAATATTTTCAAACATACTAAATTATGAAAAATGCAATGAATATAGTGCAAACATGTACAAATGAAATAATGAGAGAGTAAGCAAAAAATTCCCCCAAAAAGGGAAACGCCGCTAAAATTCCCCCTCCTAAGGGCTGCGGACCCCTTCCCCCAAAGTAGTGTGAGGGCCCTGAGACCAGAGCTCCAGATAAGGGTCGTATTTTCGTAATTACGAATTATTTTCAAGTCCGTTACGTATTTATTTTAAAATCTTGTCGTACCATTAAGAATTACAAAATCAAGTTACGAATATTATTTTTACATCGGTTCGTATCGATTTTTATTGAGTTCTTTTCGCGGATTAAAGATATTTGCGGTGCTTATATAGAATGGTTATCGGGTTTGTTTGACAAAGCGCATTTTTTCCAATAAAAGCGGCGTATACAGTCTATCTGTCAAAAAACAATGGCGGCGCCCAGAGAGTGTCATTACAAACTGCAAAGCGTCCAAAAACACGCTTTTAACATATTGTACGCAAAGTGAGCCGAAGTTAAATGTTTAGAAAGACATTATAGAAAATATCTTATGCGATGTTGTATGTTCAGTTGCCGACACAGTCGGAAAAGCTAAACAAAAACGCGACACGACGGGTCCAAACTTAAACACACAAAAAAAACATTGAACGAGTGGAAGGGACAAGTCCTGTGGCTAATCGTTGAATAGATTGAAGGGGAGACCCGTTTTAAATGTGAAATATGTAAAAACTCATCTAAGGCATGCAATCTAAACACAGTTTGGGCATATGAAGGTATTGGAAAAATAAAATTGTATAATACTGAAAAGACACTGTTGAACTCGTATAAATAAAGTTGCTAGTATGTTTATTTTGATTTTTTTTGCATGAAAATAACCATTATTATTTATTTTTAGGTCATTCAGAAAAAATAAGAATTATTTTCCAAAACTTAGTAGTAACATTAAGAATAAAATTTCAGAGTTAAGAATTCTTTTTGAAAATCTGGTAGTAATTTAAGAATTTCACAAAACCTTATCTGGAGCTCTGTAGACAATAGAGGTCACAGTTTTCATCCAATCTTTATGAAATTTAGTCAGAATGTTTATCTTGATGAAATCTGGGTTGGGATTGTATTTGGTTAGTCAGGTGAGAGATTCAGGGCCATCATGACCCTCTTGTTTTTAAATCTGATTTTCTGAATTGAAGTCAAATTAAGTGTCAGACATAAAATACCCTTAAAGTCTAATGTGTCTTTTTCATGTTTATATTTGAACACTATCATGATGAAGTTCTTTTAATTTCAGTTCTTGCGATGAAGGGCATAGACTATGAATACAGAGCTGTTAATCTCATAAAGGATGGAGGGATGCAGGTAATTGATTTGTTCAATCAAACAATTATGAATCTTCCAAAATATCTTAAATGAAAAAGATGTACAAAGTATAAAGTCCCTTCAGGAATGGAAAGATTAAAAATATTGCTTTTCTAAGATAGATACATGACTTGATTTATTGGCAAACTCCTATATCACATGTTTCAAACCAATTAGTGTTGCAAAACAGAGTGGTGAAAAGCATGGTATGTGGTATTCTCACATTATTCCTCCTGAACAAAGGCCTTGTTGGTCACATAAATAGCAGATGTCAATCCAGAAATTTATGTTGTTTTCCAGAAAACAGAGGAGTTCAAGGCGATGAATCCCATGGGACAGGTTCCTGTATTTGTAGTGGGAGATGTGGCTCTGTCTCAGTCAGTGAGTATTTCCTTCATGTGTCTGTGCACTCTGCTTCCTATTTAAGCCTCACTCTGGTAAAGCTGGCTTAATGCATGTGTGTAAAGTGTCTTACCAGATTAGCCTGTGCATTCGGCATAAACAAACCTGGGACCACACTTTCTGTCTGAACTGGATTTTTATGTCCCCCACTAAAGTAGTGGGGGACATATTGTTTTTGCCCTGTGTGTTGGTCTGTCTGTTGGTCTGTCTGTTGGTCTGTCTGTTTGCGCCAACTTTAACATTTTGCAATAACTTTTGCTATATTGAAGATAGCAACTTCATATTTGGCATGCATGTGCATCTCATGAAGCTGCACATTTTGAGTGGTGAAAGGTTAAGGTCAAGGTCATCCTTCAAGGTCAGAGGTCAAATATATGTGGCCAAAATCGCTCATTTTATGAATACTTTTGCAATATTGAAGATAGCAACTTGATATTTGGCATGCATGTGTATCTCATGGGGCAGCACATTTTGAGTGGTGAAAGGTCAAGGTCAAGGTCATCCTTCAAGGTCAGGATCAAATATATGTGGCCCAAATCGCTTATTTTATAAATACTTTTGCAATATTGAAGATAGCATCTTGATATTTGGCATGCATGTGCATCTCATTGAGCTGCACATTTTGAGTGGTGAAAGGTCAAGGTCATCCTTCAAGGTCAGAGGTCAAATATATGTGGCCCAAATCGCTTATTTTATGAATACTTTTGCAATATTGAAGATAGCAACTTGATATTTGGCATGCATGTGTATCTCACGGAGCTGCACATTTTGAGTGGTGAAATGTCAAGGTCAAGGTCATCCTTCACAAGGTCAAGGTCATCCTACAAGGTCAAACATCATATAGGGGGACATTGTGTTTCACAAACACATCTTGTTGGTAAGAAGAGACTGCCTGTAAATGAAAATTTAATTAAATCAGAAAATATTGTCCTTGATTAGCCTGTGCTTTAAACCCAGTTTTCTCAGAACAAGGCTCATTTATGTCTAGTCAAAACATTGTGTTATTATGTAAATATTATATTAAGAACATTCCATAGACATATGGAAGTGCTCCATCGTTTGATTGAGATTTCTTCCAGATCCATGAGAGAACTATAATAGTCATATTCTGTACATGGTGGATGTGGATGTTGAAAAATTACAACAGTTGCAAAATTATCATCAAACAGACTGTATTCCAGGATAAAAACTCAATATTAAGAAAGGAGGGAAGATATATTTTAAACAAGAGCTGTCTCCATCGGAAGACATATGTCCCCGAAAAATGTTTTTTCGAAACCTAAACGCAGATTTCGAAACCTAAACGTGGACCCTAAGGACAAGGTCAAAGGGGTCAAAATTTGTGTGCGTATGGAAAGGCCTTGTTCATATACACATGCATACCAAATATGAAGGTTACATCTGAAGGGACATAGAAGTTATGAGCATTTTTCGAAACCTAAAGGCCAAAGTGTGACGGACAGGCAGACAGACAGCATACGGCCAGTGTGACTGCTATATGCCACACTACTGGGGGCATAAAAATCCAGTTTAGGATGAAAGATTTGTATCATGTTCATTGTATTAGCTCAGCGTTTTCGGAGAAAACCCGAGGTATTGTCATAGCCAGCTCGGCGTCCGACGCCCGCATCGTGCTAAAACCTTAACATTTTGTTAAGGTTTTGAACATTGGCTCTAAAATCAAATTGCTTACACCTACAACTTTGAAACTTAATATGTAGATGCACATTGATGAATTCTACACGCCACACCCATTTTGTGGGTCACTAGGTCAAAGGTCAAGGTCATTATGACCTTAAAAAAAAAAAAAATAATTCGGACAAGCTTTCATTTATTCAAAACTGCACCTGTAGCAGAGCGTGGCACCCTTTATGCGGTGCTCTTGTTTAAATTGTTATGTGTGTGTATTCCAGATGGCAATCATAGACTATCTTGAAGATCTGTACCCTATTCCATCAATCAATCCAAAAGACCCCATCAAGAAAGCACAGGTAATCATGGAGACAAGAGCACAAGAGTAAAAGTGTATTCCACAATTTTCATCAATGTGACAACCAAACTGGCATTTATGTTTCAATCAATTTACTTATTAAAGTCAGGTTGTCATATTCAATATAGTTTTATTATACATATATGAATCTACCTTATATCTTACCTCATACAGTATTGTTGTTTTGCATTGGCTTAGCCAAGTCACCTGCTGACGTTGTATTGTCCCATATAAGGATAGTAGCTTTTCATGTTAGGTCAGTAACGCTACATGACATCATGGAAGTAACAGTGGGGGGGGGGGTAATCTCTTTACAAACAAGAATGCGACATCCATGCCGAGACAGCAATTTTCCGCTGTTTATATCCTATTAATATTCGCTCTATAAATCAACTTTTTTTGCTGCAAAATTTTTAGCTCGTCACAAAATTACAGATCCCACTAAGAAAATTTGCAGCGAGTAAAGTCGAGATAAAGAGCGAATATTTATATGAAATAATACGCTTATCACTTCTTGTTGATATGCATTAAGCCCAGTTTTCCCAGAACTAGGCTAACTTTTCTATCATTCCTGTTACCAAGGCGCGTGCCCTGGCAGAACTTGTAACGTCAGGTATCCAGCCTATACAGAACCTCTCGGTCCTGCAAAAAGTGTCGGAGAGCCAGGAGGGCAGGGCCGAATGGGCCCGATTCTGGATTGACAAGGGATTCAGAGGTACTTGTCCTTGACTGTTGTACTACTTGGATTGAAACTTTCTCAGCTTGTATTGATCTTTTGCGGGATCTTTTGCATTGTTGGGAAAAGTGATTAAGTATGCGAAGATTTATATGTCCAAGATTTTCTTTCGCTACTTAAGAAAAAAAATATGTTGATTAACTGCGATGTGACTTTTTTATAATTATAAAATACTGTGTTGGTCAAGATGTTTAAAGAAAAAATGAAAATACAAATAACTTAAATTTTCATTAAACACAAAAAATAACGTATGTACATATTTATACCAAATAATCGCAGTACTTCTTTTTGGACAGCTTATGAGGAGTTGGTACAGAGGACTGCAGGAAAGTACTCTGTTGGAGATGAGGTGACCATTGCAGATGTGTGCCTTGTTCCTCAGCTATACAATGCCAACAGGTGAGCCATGTTGTGATATACAATGCCAACATGTGAGCCATGTTGTGATATACAATGCCAACAGGTGAGCCATGTTGTTCATTTGTCAACATTATACTTTTTTCACCAACTATTTATATGTTGTAAAGCATTTCCATTTCTATAAATATAAATGTATATAGTAAGCAAACATGAATGTACTGGTCATAATTGTGGTGTGTAATTTCAGCAATACATTTTAATTCATCTTTTATTCTTTGCTGGTGAGTAGTGTATACATTTACAAAATGTATTCTAGATAAACATTATATAAAGATTTACCTCAAAGATGTTTGTCTCTATTTCAATACCTACCAGTAATACATGTAACATTATTGAATATTTCATTCATCTGTTGTATTGTGACTGGATTGAACAGGTTTAACGTGGACATGAGCCGATTCCCAACAATCACACGCATCATCGTAGAGCTGTCAAAGCTGGACGCATTCAAGGCGGCTGCACCAGAGGTCCAGCCAGACACCCCAGAGGAACTGAAAGCCAAATAGTTTGGAATTAACTCCTCTTTAAGCAAGCCTTGCTCTTTGTAAACAAGGCTAAATGCATGTGCATAAAGTGTCGTCCCAGAGAATCAGCCTAGACTAGTTTTTTTATCAGAAGAGATTTCATTGAAACGAAAAATCTATATAAGTGTTGTCCCTGATTAGTATTGACTACATGGGTAATCTGGGACAACTCATGCATTTAGCCCAGTTTTCTCAGAACAGGGCGTAATAGGATATCACTTAATTACCTTGCTTCCGTTGTCAGGCATTCCATCAACCTGAATTTGTTCTATTATGTTGATGTCATGTTGTGTTAAAAACAGTTTAATTTTCGTCAGATTTCTTAAAGAAAACTGACAACGAATGCAGAAAAAGAACTTTTAAAGGGGCCTTTTCACCTTTAGGTAAATTTACAAAATTAAAAAAAAAGTATTTTCAGATTCGCAAATTTTCATGTTAGTTATGATATTTGTGAGGAAAAAGTACTACTAAACATTTGCATTTATCAATATAAAGCATTTAATGACAAACTTCAATACATGCCAAAATCTGTGAAAAGGCCCCATTAATGATACAATATATATATATTACACAATAAAAGTTTACCAAAATTTTTTTTTTTAATTTGTTCCTTTTTTGGATAAAAAATCTTTGTATACTAGTCTATAGAATTAAAGGGTAAATGTTTACAATTATGCAAGGATTACTATCTTAGCATTTTTATATTTTGTTAAATATTTAATATATAGTGTCAGACACATACATTAATGCCCTACCAAGTCTGGTTTGCAGTATTTGCATCGAATGACATTGTAGGATTGTTCAGTAATTCTTTTGCTTGGTACATTATAATTTTTGAGTGCTTATACAAAATGTAACTCTATGAGCATATCAGTGTTTAGTTACTAGTCAGAGAGAGATAAATTTAAACAGATGTTTATTATTATCCATAATAGACAGGCATAGTGATATAAAATTGATAGGTGTGTTTGTGTGTATGAATGATTCTGTAGGATTTAAGCATAGGGCAGTAATTCTTTCGCTTGTAACATTAGACTTTAATGGGAGCTATAACTTTTTGAGCATATCAGTGTTTAGTTACCCAGCAGAGATATATGTATATAAACAGATGTCAATTGTTTATTATTATCCCTAAAAGTAAGGCAGAGGGTTATAGAAATAATAGGCCTGCATTGTGTGCTTGCTTCTATTGGTCACACTCTTCTGTGTGATACCTTTTGCATGTGATTTGAAGAAACCTTGAGGGCATATTTTAAACATTTTTGCAATTTATTCATTTTGTATGAGTTATTGTTCTGTTTGTTTAAAATTACCTGTGAAAACTTCTTTTAATTACTGCTCCTAAATTGTGCATGCAATTCTCGCCAAACTGTTATAGAATAATTAACTCCAAGTACTTTACCACATATTGTCAAGTTTATATGATTGCATTTTTCACCTTCATTTTTTAGTTACAAAATGCAGTTTTTCTTCTCTTTTTTTCTCCTAAAATTCAATTGCAAATTCTTTCTTTAAACTTTGGACACCAAGCCTCCCCTTGCTCTGTCTGTTACAGCTTCTTGCTATAATTATAATAACATGATGCTCTTTCTTAAATCAAAAACTCCAAAGGGAAAGATCTAGGGTCTCAAAAGGTAACAGGATGCTGCTCTGGCGACATTTTTGTAATTTTACTTATTCCAAGGAATGTTATGTAAATGCTAACACTTAGAGGTTTTCTATAATTATGTATCATTTAGCATTAAAATTGTACATAAATATATCAAATTTTACATTAATTTTATATTTCCTTTGCCAACTCAAAAGGAAAAGCACCGGGAAGCAGAAAAGAGCAGGACGCAGCACCCTTCTATTTTACTTTTCATCTTTCTCTAGGTCTTATGTTTCCTTTTTTACTTTCAGATTTTGTTTACTTTTATTGGCTCGGCTGTTTTCGGAGAAAACCCGAGGTATTGTCATAGCCAGCTCGTTGTGTCCTGTGTGTCGTTGTGTCGTCCACCGTCCGCGTCGGGCTAAAACCTTAACATTTTGTCAAGGTTTTGAACATTTTGGTTCTTAAATCAAAGTGCTTCTACCTACAACTTTGAAACTTCATATGTAGCTGCACCTTGATGAGTTCTACACGCCACACCCTTATTTGGATCACTAGGTCAAAGGTCAAGGTCACTCTGACCTCTAAAAAAAATAATTCTGACAAGCTTTCATTTATTAAAAAGTGCACCCGCAGCCGAGCGTTGGCACCCATTATGGGGTGCTCTTGTTTGTGTGATCTTTTTAAAATGATTAAAGTTGGTTAATTTTGGTGTCTTAATGATTATGTATATGTAATGTCATGGTGAAATTAATTAACAATTGCTCAGATGATTATGTGTAACTGCTATGCAACGTTTTGCCATTTTATGTATATGATGGTTAAATTGTTACATATGTTATGATTGTGTTTTTGATAAAGAAGTATATTTTTAATAATTTATATATCTATATGTTTGATTATTGGTTCAAACCATGTGAAGAAATGCTAGGGCTTGCTTTATATAATAAATATGTTTTAAACATATAAATTGTTATGTTGCACATTATTAGGTACCAATGTGTTTAAAAATACATGTACTTTCGTGTTTAGATAATATAGCTTGGTGTAATGCAACTGCTGTCTTAAAGGGGCCTTTTCACAGATTTTTGCATGTTTTGAAGTTTGTCATTAAATGGTTTGTATTGATAATTGTAAACGTTGGAAATAAAAAGATCCAATGAAAAATCAAGAATAAAATAAAAAAAGAAAAGAAAACAGTAACCCTCAACTGTGCTCGAACCACTGACCCCTGGAGTCCTGGAGTAAAAGTATGTACCATTTAGACCGCTCGGCCATCCGCGCTCACACAATGTACAAAATATTTTATACTTTATATAAGCAATCCTCGTAGGTTCACAAAATATAACGACAACAACAGAACGTTCCAAATGATTCAATCGTTTCGCGTTGCAACGCTTTATCACTTTCAGGTTTTTAAATCGTTAAAAAATGCATATATTTGCTATTTTAGAGCATGGTAAATGTTCAGTATTACTGTTTCCACACAAATACCATAACTAAAACGAAAATTTGCGAATCTGAAACAACTGTTTTTGACTTTGTCATACCAAAACGTGAAAAGGCCCCTTTAAGAAGTTATTTCGTAATTGTGTTTGAATTGTAAATGCTGAAGAATGTGATAATGCAAGTAATCAACTTAGTTAAGTTACTATGGTCTTTCCCTCTTCAATTAATTCACACTTACTCGTATTCAAGGATTTGATGACACATAGGATCATTATAGGGATGTGACGAAAATGATTACAGTTATGTGATGAAAATTATGATGATGCAGTTATGACAATGATGATAGTGATGCTGGTGTTGATAAAAAGATAAATGTTACAACAACTGTGGAACGTCTGCAATACGACAAAATGGGACATCCTATGAAGAGATATGTGATCAATATAATTAAAAATCTTGTAATTAAAGGGGTGTGATTTAAGAACCACCGCAGGGAAGGAAAATGCCTTAACACCCTTTCAAGGTTCAACTAAACTCTTCATTTCTACATAGATCCATCAAAGTTAAGAACTATTTGTAAACTTAAATTGATATTGAAAGGGAGGAAATCAGCTGAAAGGAGGAAAAAAACACACCCCTGTCAGTAAATTTAGTTTAATAAATAACATGTAAATTTAAATAACTGTGTTTATTAAAAATCAATATAACTCGGCCAGAAAAATCCCCGACCACAATGGGGATGGAACCAGGGACCACATGGTTCCAAATCAGGCAGTCACTCTTCCTCATCACTATAAAAGCTAGCTCATATAGCAAGGCAGTTTACATGAAAGTTCTCCTTGTTCCTAACCCTGCTACACTCACCCCCTCCATTTGTGATATTCTTCCGCTAATTACCTACTGCCACAACGTATGAGGGAGGTCTTACACACATGGTGTTTTTTTACGTTGGACGCAAATGTAAGCCAGCCAGAAAAATCACAACCACAATGGGGATTGAACCCAGGACCTCCCGATTCTAAATCAGGCAGCCTTTACTGCGCAGCTATAAAGCTAGCTCATATAGTAAGGCAGTATATAAGTTCTCCTCATACCCAACCATGCTACATTTTAGGAAAACATTCTATAACTCTACCAACTTTCTACAATCATTAAATTGTTATAGTGTAACATGTTATTTTTCTGCATTACACATGTACATACATGCAGCCTCATACACATGCTCACTCAAATGCTCTCACTCGTAGATACTTCTGCGAAAGCACATATTTCATAAAAATCGTTACAACCAAATGAAATTTAGTATTTTTGTAATTTTAATGTGCATTTTATTCGTACATTTAGATAAAAGTTAGGTGAATTAATCATCTGTTAATATATGAAATTCGTGTGAGTAACTTCTCTATAATTTATCATTTATTATATTTACAAAGACATCATGCAAAAATTGGGTTGATCTGTGATTTAGCTGAATAATAAAACAATCTTTAAGGGTTCTTTTCACAGATGTTTTGAACAAGGACCTATACAAACATGTTTGGATAGCAGCACCCTGTTTTGTACAAAGCCAACCTGGTCTATCGGAAAATCACGAAAGCGGGGCGTAGATGGGTTATGGAGGTTTCGGTAAATGACAAGTTCGGTAAATTGATTTATAGAGTAAAAGCCGTGGAGGTTTCGGTAAATTGATTTTATAGAGGAAGTATACCTACAACGAGGTGTTAATGACACCTATTATCGGCTTACAATAACATTAGGGGCATTTATTTGCAAACTGTGGATTAATTTTGATGTACATTAATTGAGTTGTTTGGCACTAATTAAATTATCTGTTTAAATGTACGATGTTTGCAAAGTGTTATTATTAATTATCCAGGCTTGCAACCTATTAATATTCTAATCGATGGAGGTAAATTATATATTAAGGTCATGATCGTTTTGTATTTTATATATGTTTTTAAACAATTAGTTGATAAAAACCTCATGTTCATGTAATGGTAAAGTTTCGGTGGTTTAAAATACTAAGATCAAATATGTTTGTTTCGTATGTAAATAAATTTCTCGCTTTTTTTCCTACATAAAGTTCTGCACATAAGGTATTATTCTTAAAATAATCTAGATATTTATGTTTAGATCGTGAACATGCTTTAACACTGGTGGCCGAGTTTTTACATACACGACCAGTAACTTTCAAACTGTGAAATAAACAAACGCTTTCCTTCTTTAATCATGTTTACCAAAAAATACTGGTGGTGACATCAAAGGATGTTTATTTGTGGTAAAAATAACATTATTATGTAATTAGGTAATTATAAAATTATCATGGTCATTGTCAAATAAGAAATCAATGAGAGGATGAAGAGAAAATTTTCGCGGGTTATCGAGTAATTATGGTAAGTGTTGTTGCTCAAATGTTAAAGTATGTATATAGGCAGATGATTTCTTTTACTGTATCATACAATCATGGCTGAACATCCATGTATTTTCTGCAATATTGAGGTCACTTCTCGTGCGCACGCTATTGCATGTGATGCATGTGGAAGATGGAGTCACCGTAGACACACCGGTAAGTCTTAGTAATTTCTTTGTGATAATATAGATACATTAAAATTGTGAATTGTGTGGTCGCCTGTAATGTCGTGATTTAAAACTGATTATAAGTAATGCCAATGATTATTTTAATTAACGTAAATTAACAGATAATGGTTGTAAATATAAAATCATATTATGTTATAACTTTGCTTTATTTATTTTCAGAAATTACCCATCAGCAGTACATGCAACTTCGCAATGGTGAGTTACAGATAGAGTGGTTCTGTAATGGTTGCAGGAACGGCGACGAACCACCACCGCCACTTGAAATCCCGGTATCGCCACTCAGAAATCTTGCGCAAGAGGATCTAAGACATGGGGGTAACACTACCATACCAGATGTGTCATTCGACCTAGCTCAAGAGTACGAACGACCAACACCAGTGGTAGACACGTCTTTACCTGATGACCTTGAGCTGAAAGACGAAATCCCCGCCGACGACGCCGTAATTACGTATGAGATTGTGGAGTCCGGGACTAAGCGAGGTGCGGCGAAACTGATCAGTTCGGATGGATATTCTTACACGAAGGGGGTATGTATTTTACGTTTCATTAAAATGAATTACATACATTGAGAATACATAAGATGTCTGATAAATGCAGCTCGCATGAACGTGTTTATAATAATATAAAATTCTGTGATTTTGCATGATAATTCGTTACACGCATGTTGAATTCACTGAAATAAATATTACACATGATTTTTTTTTTATCATTTCAGGTAACGTCCGGAGAGAGACAATTCTGGCGATGCTCGGTGCGAAACAAGACAGTAAAATGTCCGGCATCCGTGAAACAGTACCGCGACATGTTCACATCGGGTGTAGCAGGACACGTTCATCCACAAGATCCTGGTGCTACAAAAAAGATGAAAATAGCTAAGAAGGTACGATTGTTTGGATATTTTATTATTGAAGTGTAATTTATTTTGCACAATCTAACTTATAATCTTATATAACTTATAATATGGATATTGTCTTATTACTTATTTTATTAAATCAATTTTACATTGAAGTGTATTTTATTTTGAACAATATAACTTATAATCATAGATAACTTACGTTATATTTGTTTCAGGTGAAGGAACTGGCGCGAGAACGTGTCTTTGAGCCAGCCGCCGCAATCGTGGAACGTGTCATGAAGGATATGGTGGCACCAAACGATGTCAGCCTACCCAAACCAGCAAATCTAGTTCGTGCTGTCAACCACCACAGACGTCTCCGTCCCGATGATCCTAAAGACTTAGCGTTTGAGGTAAGTAGGCGTCCGGTTATATCAACGTTACTGTATTGCGCTACCTCTCCTTACATTTCATTTAATAGTTCAATTATTTAATTATTAAACTATTATAAAACGACTAAATTGATTTGAGTAATTCACTTTTGTAGCAATAACATAAATAATACATGTTTGATTACTATTAATTTCTATGTATTTTCTATTTTCAGCAACTTGGCAGGCGATAAGAGAGGTTTTTCCTGATGCCGTGATACGGGGATGCGTCTTCCACTTTACACAGCGGATATACAGGAAGATCACCACAGAGGGACTGAGTACCGCGTATCAGCAACATGGTGACAAGTTCGAGTTCTTTAGGAAAATTATGTCCCTTCCTTATCTACCAGTTGAACAGATTGAACCGGCATTCAACAGGCTGATGGAGGTTGCTGAAGGAGTCGGGGGTCCCGTACTGCGGGTATGCGAGTACATTTCCCGTACATGGATCCACGGCAGTGTATGGCGACCCCTCAATTGGTGCGTGTTTAGAGAGGAGGTGCGCACGAACAACGACTTGGAAGGTAACTATAATACAATTAGCATTATTAATTTATAAGTATGAAACAATTCACAGTTTCACATTGGATATTATTCGTATATTAATATTATACTTTCATATTATACAATATCGGTAATAAGCATTTGTTTCATAATACTGTTATTAAAAACTGATAAAAAAATGACATAATCATGTTATTAAGTACAAACATGTTTTTATTATAATTACAGGATGGCATAGACGCATCAACGCACGAGCGTGTTCAGCCAACCTCGGTCTTTACAAGTTGGCCAACCTTCTCAGAGAGGAATCTGAGACAGTTGATCTACATATACGGCTGGTGAGCCAGCACCTTCTCACGAAGATCAGACGGAAGAAGTATGTTACGATACACGGCAGACTACATCAAGCATGGGATGACTACGAAGAGGAGAAGCTGACAACCACTGAACTTCTGAGGATCATCAGCCACATCAATGCCCTTGGACCATCCACAGCGGTCCACCACATGCTCGACGACGGCGAGTCTTGAACGATGAACGACTGATATGGTTGAAATGTAACATTAAATTGAACAGTGTCGTAAATGTATCTCATTTGTATTAGAAAATCTGAATGATAATAATGTGTCGTATTAATATTGTAGTACGTCAAAAATGTATCTAATTAATATGTGATTACTCCCTCATTTTTTTAAATGACATGAAATATTCAAATATATATATATTGTATCCAAGGTTTAGTTGTTGCTTATTTATAATATATGGTAAATAAAACGAATTACAAAGTAAATCAGTTATTATTTATTTATTGAACCGATTTGTTTAGGCAAAAAATGATATCATTTATTTTGGCCGTAAAACCCATTGTTCCAGTACAGTAGCCAGGTGCCTGTGTATTAATTTGATAAGATAATGATCATCACGGCAGCTTGCTATTACACAGTGTATTCATTCGGCTGGCGTTGTGTTAGATGTCATTTTTATCAGTTTTCAAGTATGTGTATCTCTTCGCTTAACTCAACGTTCAATGACACGCGCACTTAACATAATTATAAAACATAACGCGTATCATTATAATACTTTTTATTAATTACGTACACGTACTAAATTTTATATATTGTTTTTTCTTGTGTTTTTCTCAATCAGAAAGAAATAATAAAACATATAAATAAATATAAAATTCAACATGAAACCTTTTTTATTAAATCATAAAAAACTTTTTAAAATAGCATTAAACTTAATTGCAGAGCTTACATTTATTCCGCCATAAATCATTATTTCTTATTACTATTATGTTACTATTTTGTTATTTAAATAAAAGCACCAATTTAAAAACCAAACAACAGTATTGCGTTATTTAAATCGTAAAATTAACTAAAAATTTCCTAACAGAATTCGTTTTTCAGAGGTAGCTCATTCATTTCCCTTAATTCTTTACCTTAGGCATAGCATTAATTACTCAACTCAAAATTAATCCACAGTTTGCAAATAAATGCCCCCAGTGTTATTGTAAGCCGATAATAGGTGTCATTAACACCTCGTTGTAGGTATACCTCCTCTACAAAATCAATTTACCGAAACCTCCACGGCTTTTACTCTATAAATCAATTTACCGAACTTGTCATTTACCGAAACCTCCAGCACCCGCGTAGATTACCGAATAGAAGCGGAGTTTCACGAGTCTTTTCCGATCGTCAATATCAGCTGCACTGTTTGACAGATGAAGTGACACTGATGCGTTTGAACCAAATAACTTGCATCATGGCTGCAAATAGTTGAAAAAGGTAACAGTGCAATTCATTTCAAGCTTTTACTTATTTATATCACAAAAAAAGGAGTATAAAAGTCACTCATTTGTGTATTAGTCAATCGATTTATATCGTGACCCCTTGGCCGGATGATTTTCACCTTTGCGCTCTTTGTGTATCATGCGTTGTATACATGAACCTGATTTGTGCATGATATGTGAATGTATGTAATACTCGGATCAATAAAAACTAACAGGGTACATACACAGCTACCTGTAAGTGCGTCGTACGCGTCAAAGTGGAGGTACGTACATTTGTGAAATATACAAAATAATACAATTTATTTTAGATTAATAGAATACTCAATATTTTAGACTATTTTTGTTTAAGATTACATCATGACATGATGTATATTTTATCATTTTATAGAGTAGACCTTCAATAAAGTCTAAACTGTGCATAAAGTTTTTTTGTATTTGGCATTTACATGACATAGAAACTGATTTGAAATAGCATGCAGTGCTCCAGCTAGGATTTGAAAAGGGCAGGGTGGGGCTATTTTGTCAAAAGGGCACTTTCAAATGCGCAGAATTTTGTCAAAAGGGCACTTTCAAACGCGCGATGTATGCTCCCTGTTGGGTGTTGCATATTTATTTTTATGTTATTAATAATTGTAAGAATATATTATTGCCATTATTATTAAACCATGCAGATAAAATGTATACAATTAGGAATAAATTAATTACAATGTAATAAAAGATTTAAAAAAAATTAATAAAAGGGCAGGAAGGGGCTTCGGGAGGGCAGGCTGCGGTACTGGAGCACTGGCATGGTTACAACAAATTTCCTAAAATAAAAGTAATAATATTTTAGTTGTTTATTTGTATTTTATGGGCTAGAATCAACCATTCACAATTATATGTAGGAAAACAAGTAAGGCCCTTTCCCATTATTCTGATACTTTCAAATTGGTACTTTATATTTTTGCAAAATTAATTCTCAATGATGATAAATATCATTAAATTTGTGTTTAACATCTCATTTATTTTGCTAGAATAAATGCTATTAAGATTATAGGCCATATACATGTAACACTATAATGACTTGATATCAGCAAGTCACTTATGGGCCTTGCAGTAAATATTGATTCCTATCGATCAATAGGTTGGGTCACTAGTAAATGATAATGAATAAATTATGTAAGTCTTCTCAAAAGGTCTGTTCCTTATAGTTTGGTTCTGGAACAGGTGTGCAAGGTTCGTTATTTGAACTACCTTAGACTGTTGTCACATGATGGCTGTTTTATATATGATTTTCGCTGTATTATGTTGACTTAATTTTGCATTGTAATTTAAAACCAAAGTGTAAGGTACCTTACCAGACCAGGAGTGGCATATACAACAGGGTATCATACCCAAGGAATAGTGGACGTACATGCTTCATGTATGTGTTTACTTGAAAAGCAAAAATTGTATTTTTTTATGTCATACCTGTGAAATAGGTTTAAACTTAATTCTTAAATCAGTCACTATCTGCATGTAGGGTTAACATAGACTTAGCCAGTATAATCCGGTAAAGTCTTAGCTTCTTTACCCATAAAAAAAGTGGTCATATTTATTTTAGCAATTTTTCAACAACAAAAAAGCTTAGGTTATGTAATATGTACAAAAATAACATTTAATTATTACCAATCAAACCTATAACAGTAGGAAAATAATTGATATTTATAAATGCTGTTGTTTCTATCTCCACGCTTTTTGAAAAGTGTGGGGATATTGTGGTTATCTCCGCCGTCTGTTCATCCGTCCTGGCCACTATCTCCTACACTATAAGCACTAGAACCTTGAAACTTACACACATGGTAGCTATGAGCATATGTGCAAACCTGCACTATTTGGAATTTTGATCTGACTCCTGGGTCAAAAGTTATGTGGTGCAGGGTGGGGCCGGGTCATAGATTTTCACACATTTTTTTATGTTAATATGTACTTTAACATTTGCCATAACTTTTGCAATATTGAAGATGGCAACTTGATATTTGGCATGCATGTGTATCTCATAGAGCTGCACATTTTGAGTGGGAAAAGGTCAAGGTCATCCTTCAAGGTCAAAAGTCAAAAAGCAAATCCAAGGGAAGTAATAAGCTTTAAAAGGAGGTAATTAATGAACCTGCCAAATGAAGTTTTTTTTTATAAATCAAAGTGGCGCAGTAGGTAGCATTGTGTTTCTGACAAACACATATCTTGTTTTATGTTATTTTACATTAACTTCTTCATTTATACACAGATTTACTTCCAATTGATACTGAACATCTCTTATGACATAACTGTCAATCTCAACTATGCATTGCCCCATTACCAACCCTGGGGCGCCCCCTGGGTCAATCATGCCGCATGGGGATACGCGTTGTCCTCTGCCACGCTATTTCTAGTTAAATAAATGGGTTAACATGACCAGGCACTTATTATAAAGGAATGTTTATTTTAAGTATACAATTTTTGTTTAACATTATAACTTTATAAGATGTTTTTGTGTTTTCCCCACATTACAGTAAAATCTACATCACAGAAAATGCGGCACAGAAAGCCCATTACATGTTCATCTTGAATTTTCTAAAAATGGTCAGGCGGAGAATACTAGTTTGTTTTTATGTCCCCCACTATAGTAGTGGGCGACATATTGTTTTTTCCCTGTCTGTCTGTTGGTCTGTTTGCGCCAACTTTAACATTTTGCAATAACTTTTGCTATATTGAAGATAACAACTTCATATTTGGCATGCATGTGCATCTCATGAAGCTGCACATTTTGAGTGGTGAAAGGTCAAGGTCAAGGTCATCCTTCAAGGTCAGAGGTCAAATATATGTGGCCAAAATCGCTCATTTTATGAATACTTTTGCAATATTGAAGATAGCAACTTGATATTTGGCATGCATGTGTATCTCATGGAGCTGCACATTTTTAGTGGTGAAAAGTCAAGGTCATCCTTCAAGGTCAGAGGTCAAATATATGTGGCCCAAATCGCTTATTATGCCCCCCTTCGAAGAAGAGGGGGTATATTGCTTTGCTCATGTCGGTATGTCGGTCGGTCCGTCCACCAGGTGGTTGTCAGATGATAACTCAAGAACGCTTGGGCCTAGGATCATGAAACTTCATAGGTACATTGATCATGATTCGCAGATGACCCTTATTGATTTTGAGGTCACTAGGTCAAAGGTCAAGGACACGGTGACCCGAAATAGTAAAATGGTTTCCGGATGATAACTCAAGAACGCATATGCCTAGGATCATGAAACTTCATGGGTAGATTGATCATTACTCGCAGATGACCCCTATTGATTTTGAGGTCACAAGGTCAAAGGTCAAGGTCACGGTGACACGAAATAGTAAATGATTTTCGGATGATAACTCAAGAACGCTTTTGCCTAGGATCATGACACTTCATAGGTACATTGATCGTGACTCGCAGATGACGCCTTGATTGATTTTCAGGTCACTAGGTAAAAGGTCAAGGTCACAGTGACAAAAAACGTATTCATGCAATGGCTGCCACTACAACGGACAGCCCATATGGGAGGCATGCATGTTTTACAAACAGCCCTTGTTTTATAAATACTTTTGCAATATTGAAGAAACCAACTTGATATTTGGCATGCATGTGCATCTCATGGAGCTGCACATTTTGAGTGGTGAAAGGTCAAGGTCAAGGTCATCCTTCAAGGTCAGAGGTCAAATATATATGGCCCAAATCGCTTATTTTATGAATTCTTTTGTAATATTGAAGATAGCAACTTGATATTTGGCATGCATGTGTATCTCATGGAGCTGCACATTTTGAGTGGTGAAAGGTCAAGGTCATCCTTCACAAGGTCAAGGTCATCCTTCAAGGTCAAACGTCATATAGGGGGACATTGTGTTTCACAAACACATCTTGTTGTGAATTCAAATGGACAAGCTCATAGATATATCACATTGTAGTGTAAAAATACATTTTCTTTAAATATGCATGGTATTTGGACTTTTTTCGTGCATTTTGTACATGATTTTTGGTTATAAGCAAAGTTCTTTGTAGTAGAAGGGACCGCAATATCAGGAATTGTCCAAGCTCTCTTCTGAGTACAATTATTTGGCTCAGGATGTAACACTGAGTGTTATGTTCATTCTGGTATCAAATGTGTTACATGTATTACTATAAGTCAAATATTGCAAGTACAGGTATTTTATTTATATATGGAATTTACCACACATAAAGCCCATTTAAAAACAATCATCAATTTATTGAATGGTTCGATAAACAGACTTATGTTTAATCAATAACCAAATTTAGAGCTTACTCTGCCATTTGCCAACGTAGAAAATGTCTACAATTAGCACAGTTTGCTAATGAAAATTGTTTTTTGCCTCTATTTTATCATAAAAACTCATGAACAGCCAACACGTGAGCAGTTTATATGTTTTATGATAAATTTTTCTAAAAATACTTTAGTCAGGAGAAGCCCTGCAAATGTTGTTGTTATAAGTTATATGCTGTTTGAAAGAAACATGAGATTGAAATTATCTTGTTAGGTTCCTGCACACATAAACGTTCAAAGGAATATAGTTGTGTAGCTCACCTGAGCACAAATTGCTCAAGGTGAGCTGTAGTGATCGCCCTCATTATGCAGTGTGTGGCATGCATTGTCAACTTATAGCTCCATAACCCTCTTGAGGCCACATATTTTAAACTGATCTTGATGAAACTGGGTCAGAATGATTATCTGGACAAAATATAGGTTTAGCTTAAATCTAGGTAATGTGCGTCCCAAAACTAGGTCACCAGATCATCTATTAGAAAAACCTTAAAATCACTCTTCAGGTAATATTTATTCCTCAATTTTGATGAAACTTGCTTAGAATGTTTATTTAAATATTTTTACACTGATAAAAAATGTACAGGTAGGTCACTTTGCCCCCTAAAAATGTGTCACCAGCTTAAATCTAAGTCCTGGTTACTTTATTTATGATTCAGACTTTATGAAAGTTGGTTAGAATTTTTATTTTGACCATATATAGGCTGAAAACAAATCTAAAAATTAGGTCACCAGGTCAAAGCTTGGAAACAAATTGGATCCATGTAATGGGCAACATTAAGCATGGGATAAGTCTTAAACAATTGATTTGGTGAAATTAGGTGAGTGCATAAATGTCATAATGGTCCTCTTGTGTAATTAGTCCCTTACCGGTTTCGTCTCCGTCCGTCTGTCACACTTTTCTGGATCCTGCGATAACTTTAAAAGTTCTTAATATTTTTTCATGAAACTTGGAATATGGATAGATGGCAATGTGGACATTATGCATGTCATTTCATTTTGTTCCTACGTCAAAAATTGTGGTTGCTATGGCAACAAATAGACTAGAAATAGTGCTGAAAATGGTGTTTTTTTCTGGATCCTGCGATAACTTAAAAAGTTCTTAATATTTTTTCATGAAACTTGGAACATGGATAGATGGCAATATGGACATTATGCACGTCATTTCATTTTGTTCCTACGTCAAAAATTTTGGTTGCTATGGAAACAAATAAAATAAAAATTCTGACAATGGTGAAATTTCTGACAATGGTGGAGCCGGTAGGGGACTTTTTATGTCCCCCACTATAGTAGTGGGGGACATATTGTTTTTGCCCTGTCTGTTGGTCTGTCTGTTGGTCTGTCTGTTGGTCTGTTTGTTGGTCTGTTTGCGCGAACTTTAACATTTTGCAATAACTTTTGTTATATTGAAGATAGCAACTTCATATTTGGCATGCATGTGTATCTCATGAAGCTGAACATTTTGAGTGGTGAAAGTTCAAGGTCAAGGTCATCCTTCAAGGTCAGAGGTCAAATATATGTGGCCAAAATCGCTCATTTTATGAATACTTTCGCAATATTTAAGATAGCAACTTGATATTTGGCATGCATGTGTATCTCATGGAGCTGCACATTTTGAGTGGTGAAAGGTCAAGGTCATCCTTCACAAGGTCAAGGTCATCCTTCAAGGTCAAACATCATATAGGGGGACATTGTGTTTCACAAACACATCTTGTATTGCTTGGCAATAGTCTTGTTATATATAGTAGAATGATGTTGTGACATTGTTCGACCCAAACTGAAACTAGCAATACGCTTCTTAACAGGTCAACAAGCTTAGTTAAATTGTACTCTGGTGAAACATTACTGATTTGGGTTAACTCATACACATATTCAATTCATACCCCTTATTTTAATCAATTATTTTTTATAACTGTACTTTACCAAATATAAGGCACATGCATGTTTAATGCACAATATGGAAGATAAAATTTTAACAAAACGCAAATTTATTTCACATTAAATGAGCCTCGTTCTGTGCAACTTCAAAATTAATGCATGTGCCAAAAGTGTCTGCTCAGATTAGTACATCATTTTGCACATGCTAAATAGGGACAATACTCTCCGCAGGTAGGGAATTTTCCATTTTAACGAGATCTCTTCATAACAAAAATCCAGCTTATACCGGTACACAAAGTGTTGTTGAAATTATTAAACAATCCAGAACTAAACCTGTTTCAGGTTAGCCCAAATTAAATCCATCAGATGAGTGGAAGTTTTCCTACCACAATACATCGAGCCATGGAGTTGATGGGCCTAGAGTGGATGTTTCTGAGCTTCTTCATAGGGACGCTGCTACGTATCCTACGCCTTTTCAGCTACACCGAGAAACCCAGCCTTTATTACAAGACCAAGAATGACTTCATACAGAGCATGCTGGATTCTTGTCCCATTTTTACATCCATGTGAGTTGTATTTATCAAATTATGGTCTATCTGCATTTATAACCCCTTCCCTCTCAGAAGGAAAGTCAAAATGGCTTTATGCAACCAGCATCAAACCAGAACATCCTGCAACTAAATTTCAGTCTGTGCAGATTTTATGCTGTAAGCTGCTCATCAGTATCTGAGGGTTCGAATTGAAGGCTTTACAACTTCAATCGAGTAAAAAAGGTCTTAATTTTAATTTGATTTTCTCAGGGACCACAAACGCGTCAAAGTGCGTATCTATATGGTAAAGGGATAATTTATAACACTGACTTACTAAAGAATAATACATGGTATATGCTGTCTTGTTTGCGCAGTGATTGGTACACGTTCTTCTCACCAACACGACCCGGGTTCAATTCCCATTCCCAAAGCATGTTAGCTTAGTTTGTAGTCACCATACCAGACGGGTGGGGTTTAGTCTGGGTACTCTGGCTTCCCCCCCACAGTATAATACCACAATTAAATTATGAATATCTTTCATTGAAAAACAAACAACTGGAAATTGCTGCTGTGATTCAAAATTGTTAACCACCTTTCATGAGTCAAATAGTTTGGACACACTCTGGGTCCTCACATAATGCATCCTCGAGTTGGAAGGACCTCAAAGCGTCTTAACTCTTTACCACTCAGATACATATTTTGACGCATTTGTAGTCCCTTAGAAAATTACATTTAATTTAAGACCTTTATTACTAGATTCAAGTTTTTAAGGCTTCTTCTCCAAACCTTTGATACTGATGAGCAGCAAACAGCATAAAGCCTGAACAGACTGCGAGTTACTCACAGGCTGTTCTGGTTTGATGCTGTTTGCACATAGCCATTTTCACTTTGCTTCCAGGTGGGAAAGGGTTAATACACACAAACATAAAACATGGCAAAAATAATTATCTTTGTTTTCTCTGCCATTTATCACATGCTGCTTCAACATCGTCCAAGTTATCATACCATGGAAAAATTCTTCACAATGGCGAGCTATGTAAAAGACCGAGCAGGTCCATTTGAGATAGTGTCGATTTTCTAATCGACATATCTCGCTGATTAGCATTGGTAACATTCTCCAGCAGAGTTGTCGTACATGCCTCGACATAGGGTACGACTAAAATGCGTATATGACTCATATCGGCGGATATGACTGAAAAGTGCGGATATGAACAGATAGGCTCATATCGGCGGATATGACTGAAAAGTGCGGATATGAACAGATAATGGCTTTTAAAATGTATTTTCCTTTTTTTTTGTTATATGAAAATCGTTCTGTGACAAAAATACACGTCGCTAATGTGTAATGTTAAGATCGAATGAATTTAAAAGCGTTTTTCATTGGCATTTTAATTTCAGTAACTCCAAATTATACCCTTCTCGAAAAAGTGCACTTAATGGGCATTTAATGCTCTTTTAATGCGCATTAAAGCGCATGTTATTGGCACCGTATTTTTTGCTTAAAAGATACGGTGCCAATAACATGCACTTTAAAGCGCATTTAAATAAACAAGCGCATTTTTCTGTTCAAATAATACACTTTTTGAGTGTATAAATGCACTGTTGTGTGTATTTTAAAGTGTATTTAAGTGTTTTTTCCAGTGGAGCTAATATGCTTAAGTACATTTTTTTGGTGAAGTGTACTAATAGGCTTACTGGTTTTTTGTACCCCAAAATGTACACTTCAAGCGTATTTTAAGCGTTTTAATATACATAAGAAAACATGAAAAATACACTTAAGTACGCTCTAGTGTATTTATTTTTTAAATACGCTCTAGTGTATCTTAAAAAAATACGCTCTAGTGTTTGTTTTTTTAAATACCCTCTAGTGTATTTTTTAAAAAAATGCTCAAGTGTATTATTTCTAAAAGATATGCTCTAGTGTATTATTTTTAGCTCATCTATTTTTTGAAAAAAAATTATGAGCTATTGTCATCACCTTGGCGTCGGCGTTGGCGTTGGCGTTGGCGTTGGCGTTGGCGTTGGCGTCGGCGTCCGGTTAAGTTTTGCGTTTAGGTCCACTTTTCTCAGAAAGTATCAATGCTATTGCATTCAAACTTGGTACACTTACTTACTATCATGAGGGGACTGGGCAGGCAAAGTTAGATAACTCTGGCGTGCATTTTGACAGAATTATGTGCCCTTTTTATACTTAAAAAATTGAAAATTTTGGTTAAGTTTTGCGTTTAGTTCCACTTTTCTCAGTAAGTATCAATGCTATTGCATTCAAACTTGGTACACTTACTTACTATCATGAGGGGACTGGGCAGGCAAAGTAAGATAACTCTGGCATGCATTTTGACAGAATTATGTGCCCTTTTTATACTTAGAAAATTGAAAATTTTGGTTAAGTTTTGTGTTTAGGTCCATTTTATTAGCTCATCTATTTTTTGAAAAAAAATTATGAGCTATTGTCATCACCTTGGCGTCGGCGTCGGCGTTGGCGTTGGCGTCGGCGTCCGGTTAAGTTTTTCGTTTAGGTACACTTTTCTCATAAAGTATCAATGCTATTGCATTCAAACTTGGTACACTTACTTACTATCATGAGGGGACTGGGCAGACAAAGTTACATAATTCTGGCTTGCATTTTGACAGAATTATGTGCCCTTTTTATACTTGAAAATTGAAATTTTTTGTTAAGTTTTGTGTTTAAATCCACTTTTTTACTAAAGTATCAAAGCTATTGCTTTCATACTTGCATCACTTACTAACTATCGTAAGGGGACTGAGCAGCAAAACTTAGGTAGCTCTGACTGGCATTTTGACGGAATTATGTGCCCTTTTTGTACTTAGAAAATTGATAATTTGGTTAAGTTTTGTATTAAGGTCCACTTTTTTCCTAAAGTATCAAAGCCATTGCTTTCATACTTGCGACACTTACTAACTATCGTAAGGGGACTGTGCATGCAAAGTTATGTAACTCTGACTGGCATTTTTACATAATTATGTGCCCTTTTTATACTTAGAAAATTGAAATTTTCATTCAGTTTTGTGTTTAGGTCCACTTTTTTCTTAAAGTATCAAAGCCATTGCTTTCATACTTGCAACACTTACTAACTATCGTAAGGGAACTTTGCAGGCAAAGTTATGTAACTCTGACTGGCATTTTGACATAATTATTGGCCCTTTATACTTGAAAATTTGGTTAGGTTTTGTGTTTTGGTCCACTTTACCCCTAAAGTATCATACATATTGCTTTCATACTTGGAACACTTACTTACTATCATGCGGGGACTGGGCTGGCAAAGTTTGATAACTCTGGTGTGCATTTTGACACAATTATGTGCCTTTTTTATACTTAAAAAATTGAAAATTTGGTTACGTTTTGTGTTAAGGTCCATTTTATTCCCTAACTATTAAACCTATTGCATTCAAACTTGGTACACTAACTAACTATCATGAGGGGACTGTTAACACAAAGTTAGATAACTCTGGCGTGCATTTTGACAGAATTATGTGCCCTATTTATACTTAAAAATTGAAAATTTTGTTAAGTTTTGTGTTTAGGTCCACTTTATTCCTACAGTATCAAACTATTGCTTTCATACTTGCGACACTTACTAACTATCATTCGGGGACTGTGCAGGCAAAGTTATGTAACTCTGACTGGCATTTTGACAGAATTATGGCCCCTTTATAGTAAGAAAAATTGAAAATTTCTTTAAGTTTTGTTGTTTGGTCCACTTTACTCCTGAAGCATAATAGCTATTGCTTTCCGACGTGGAACACTCACAAGCTATCATTAGGGGACTGTACTGGTCAAGTTGCTATTTATTATGCCCCCCTTCGAAGAAGAGGTGGTATATTGCTTTGCTCATGTCGGTCTGTCGGTCGGTCGGTCCGTCCACCAGGTGGTTTCTGGATGATAACTCAACGCTAGGGCCTAGGATCATGAAACTTCATAGGTACATTGATCATGACTCGCAAATGACACCTATTGATTTTGAGGTCACTAGGTCAAAGGTCATGGTCACGGTGACCCAAAATAGTAAAATGGTCTCCGGATGATAAATCAAAAACACTTAGGCCTAGTACCATGAAACTTCATAGGCAAATTGATCATGACTCGCAGATGACCCCTATTTATTTTCAGGTCACTAGGTCAAAGGTCAAGGTCAAAGTGACCCGAAATAGTAAAATGATTTCAGGATGATAACTCAAGAACGCTTAGGCCTAGGATCATGAAACTTGATAGGTATATTGATCATGACTCACAGATGACCCCTATTGATTTTCAGGTCACTAGGTCAAAGGTCAAGGTCACAGTGACCCGAAATAGTAACATGGTTTCCGGATGATAACTCACGAACGCTTATGCTTAGGATCATGAAACTTCGTACGTACATTGATAATGGCTGACAGATGACCCCTATTGATTTTCAGTTCACTAGGTCAAAGGTCACGGTGACCCAAAATAGTAAAATGGTTTCCGGATGAAAACTCAAGAACGCTTATGTCTAGGATCATTAAACTTCATAGGTGCATTGATCATGACTCACAGATGACCCCTATTTATTTTCAGGTCGCTAGGTCAAAGGTCAAGGTCACGGTTACCCGAAATAGTAAAATGGTTTCTGGATGATAACTCAAGAACACTTTTGCCTACGTTCACGAAACTTGATAGGTACATTGATCATGACTCGCAGTTGACCCCTATTGATTTTCAAATCACTATATCAAAGGTCAAGGTCCAGGTGACCTGAAATAGTAAAATGGTTTCTGGATGATAACTCAAGAACGCTAATAGCTATGATCATGAAACTTCATAGTTACATTGATCATTACTTGCAGATGACTCCTATTGATTTTGAGCTCACTAGGTCAAAGGTCAAGGTCATGGTGACCCGAAATAGTAATATGGTTTCCGGATGATAACTCAAGAAGGCTTATGCCTAGGATCATGAAACTTCATAGGTACATGGATCATGACTCGCAGATGACACCTATCGATTTTGAGGTCACTAGGTCAATGGTCAAGTTCACGGTGACCCGAAATAGTAAAATGGTTTCCGGATGATAACTGAAGAACGCTTATTCCTAGGATCATGAAACTTGATATGTAGATAGATCATGACTCGCACATGACCCCTATCGATTTTCAGGTCACTAGGTCAAAGGTCAAGGTTACGGTGACCTGAAATAGTAAAATGGATTCCAGATGATAACTCAAGAACGCTTAGGGCTAGGATCATGAAATCTGATAGGTAGATTGATCATGACTCACAGATGACTCCCATCGATTTTCAGGTCACTAGGTCAAAGGTCAAGGTCACAGTGACAAAAAAAATATTCACACAATGGCTGTCACTACAACGGAGAGCCCATATTGGGGGCATGCATGTTTTACAAACAGCCCTTATTTCTAAAGTATCAAGGCTATTGCTTTAAAGATTAATATACTTTCTTACTATTATGACGTTACTGTACCTGGCAAGTTTAATTTTACCTTGACCATAAAATTACCTTGACTCTCCAGGTCAACTATGAATAACTTCAAAAATTGCCAGAACTTCTTTATTTATGATCATATTTGATTCATGCTTTCACAAAACAACCTTTACCTTGTATACCACAATACACTCCACCCAAACCATCCCCCACGCCCCAGCCCAGAATCACCCCCCACCCCCCCAAAAAAAATTGTTTTTTTCCTTTTTGTCTTTTTTTTTAAGTATCACCTAATATATGACCACACCCCCACACTATAACCACCTCTCAACCTCCCCCCTTGGCCACTGGCCCCCCCCCCCCCAATTTTTTTTAAAAACATGCTTTTAAAAAATAAAATATTTTTATTACTTTATTTTTTTTAAATTATGTCAAACCATTCCACCCAATAATACCCCAACCCCCAAACACATTTAAAAAAAATAAATAATGTACCCCTCCCGCTAATTTTAAAATCGTGGTTTTGCAAGCCTGGAATAGCGCTGCGTTTTACGTGTAATCCGGCTTTTAAATGTGGTGGATAAGTAATCCGGCTTTGAAACATGTTCGTCATTGCGGCACCCCCAGGTAAGTCGAGCATTTTTTATTTATTCAATATGACATCTCACAATTCCAAATACTTTTCCCAAAATATTGATAAAATAACACTTCTGGCTATCACTATCAGTTGTTATGTACGACAGTGGACGGAACAAACAGTTTCCATCCCCAATAATACTCTCTGTTGACAGTGGTTGTGTATCACGAAGCATGAGCAAGCTCCTCCCCTGCAAAACGTTTTATACCTGTTCTATAAAATTTGTATAAATGTCCTGGAACAAATTACTAAAAGTGTTCTGGAATCATCCTTTTAATGTTCTAAAATCATTTGAGAGCAGTTGTTGAACATTAAATTAGAAAAATAAATAGAACAAATGTTCTAAAACAGTTCTGACGGTTTGTTCTAGAACAAATATTGAACCATTGTTCTATAAATATCCCAGATTTGTTCATGTATAAATTTCCATAACTGTTTTAGAACAATTGTTCTAGAAATTTGTCTCGTGTAACATTTAACAACTGTTCCTTAATAATTCTAACACATCTTCAGTATGATTACAGAACAGTTCTATTCGGTATGTTCCAGTACAATTCAATAAATGTTTTAGAACAGTTCCAAAGTTTGCTTCAGATAAGTCTGTCACAAATGTTTTAGAACAGTTCTAAAGATGTCCTTGATCAGTTCTAGGACATTGTTCCACTCAGAACTTGTAGCAGAGAACTGTTCATCGGGAATTATTTTGCCCAACTGGTGGAAAGGTTGACCAGAACTTACTTTTTTTTTAAATCAGAGTTTATTTACAGGTCCTACTGGCCTCTTCATGAGGTCTTTGAGGTCCGACCTGAAAACCAGACCTTACATTATTAAATAAAGTTTATATAAGAAAATATATAAACTTTATTAAACTACAATAATATACTTCAAATAAATACACAATTAGAAAATAAGTATTATATGGTCACACCAACATTATATATAAACAATAAGTATAATTAATCTAAGAAAGAACATTTTAAAGGGAGGTAATATCACCCTGTTACACATATTTATTTTCAATATGTAGAACAAGTGTAGAACAATTGTAGACCTTGGTTCTATATTGGTTCTATATGTGTTGTTATTCCCAATTAGAACTTTTGTAGAACTAACTGCTTCTTAAAGAATTTTAAATGTGTTGTAGAACTACATTTCTACAAATTCATTGAATTTATTTTGTCCTTGAAATATTCTAAAAATGTTCTTGAATATTATTGGAACAGTTTTAGAACTAAGCCATGTTCCACAAATGTTCTGGATTTAATATAGAAAAATGTTTTGGAACAATTCCAAATCATATGTTCTAGAAGGGGAATATGGAAATTGTAGAATTTTTCTTGATGTTCAATAACAGTTCCAGAAACGTTTAAATTTCTAGAACAAATTTTAGCAGGGCAATTAAAGCTTGCAGCAGTGGTAGACTGTTTTATAAGTTGCAACGTGAGTTTTTAGCAAGAGGATGAATGCCACTCAAAATCAATAGGAGTAAATGTTCTTGTTTGTTATTCATTAAGTTCTACTTCATTGTTTACTGCTCTGAGATGAACACAGGGATCATTGTAGCATTTGTGTATTGAAAGTTTTTGGTAAGTGCTATATAGCTGCTTACATTTTTTGCAGAGTGTACATTTGTACTTTTTCAAAAGATGCTCACTTGAAAATGTTTTATTACAAGAATCGCATGATAAGTGCCTTTTACAAACATGTGTCTTCATTCGTTGGCTTGAGGAACAGATAGTATTACATGTTTCACATCGGGGACATGTATGTTTGGATAGTCCCTTTTCTGTAGTGATTTCTTTGAAACATGTCCTGCACGGATACATGTTTCCATCATAAATGTGAGCTCCATGGTTTCCAAGAAGAAAATTCATGCCTGTAATAAACAAGAGCACCACATAACGGGTGCCACGCTCGGCTATGGTTGCAGTTTTAAGCAAGATACCATCACTAAAGCAAAATTACAGAATTCCCAATTTAGAAAAAAAAGCTTTTTTAATGGGCCCTGGCCCTATTTCCAAAGTGGAGAACAAAAACATGCTTACAGATTTACACTGTGCATATGTAGTTTAAACAAAAGCTTACAGATTTTGCATATGCACCTTTAAACTTGCTGTTAAAGCTAACATCCAAAACCAGTTTTACACCAATCCATTGTCCAACATTGACTAGCATGTGTTATCTGTTTGAAAGAATCTCATTGGCTAAACTAGAGATGTGTGAGTGAAAGTTGTGTTAGACATTTCATTTCACACTTAGATGTCCTAGGACAAGCAAGGTACTCTGGTAGGTTCACTCCCCGTCCTGTCTCTATAACTGATTATGTTGTTTTGTATTGAAATGTATTATTATTCATTATGAATTTACACTTTGCTTTATTAATTATTAATGTATGACTATACATTTAAAGTGTCATAATATTTATTTCAGGTCTGTTATGTATAATTATAAATAAGAATAATAAAGCCCATGCTACATATATGTACATCATTTATATGCCCACAATAGGGTGCTATATAGCAGTTGAACTGTACGTCTGTCAGCCTGTGCGTCCAGAAACTTTTACATTGGCCATAACATTTGCAATATTGAAGATAGCAACTTTATATTTTTCATGTTTGTGAATCACATGGAGCTGCACATTTTGAGTGGTGAAAGGTCAAGGTCTTCCTTCCAGGTCAAAGGTCACATCAATGGCCTCTGTGCGTGCGAAACATTTTAATATTGTTCATAGCTTTTGCAATATTGAACTTTGAAAAATGCAACTTGATATTTGGCATGCATGATTATGTATCTCATGGAGCTGCACATTTTAAGTGGTGAAAGGTCAAGGTCATCCTTCATGGTCAATGTCAAAGGTCAAATTTTGCAATATTGAAGATATTCGGCATGCATGTGAATCTCATCGAGCTGCACATTTTGAGTGGTGAAAGGTCAAGGTCAAAGTTAAAAATTTTGTAACATCAAAGATAGAAACTCGATATTTGGCATGCATGCGTATCTCATAGAGCCGCACATTTTGAGTGGTGACAGGTCAAGGTCCTCCATCAAGGTCAAGATCAAAGGTCAAATTTTGAAATATTAAAGATAGCTACTCGATATTTGGCATGCATGCGTATTTCATGGACCTTCACATTTTTAGTGGTGAAAGGTGAAGGTCAAGTTCATCCTTCAAGGTCAAAGGTCAAGGTAAACTGTAAAAAAAATTAACATTAAAGATTGCAACTTGATATTTGGCATGCATGCGTACCTCGTGGAGCTGCACAATTTGAGTGGTGAAAGGTCAACGTAATCCTTCCGAGGTCAAAGGTCAAGGTCATTGTTTAAATTTTTATATATTGAAGATAGCAACTCGATAATTGGCATGCACGTGTATCTCATGGAGCTGCACATTTGAGTGGTGAAAGGTGAAGGTCATCCTTCAAGGTCAAAGCTCAAATTTTGCAATATTGAAAATAGCAACCCGATATTTGGCATGCATGCGTTTTTCATTGACCTGCTCATTTTGAGTGGTTAAGTTCAAAGTCAAGGTCATCCTTCAAGGTCAAAGGTCAAATATATGGCTTCAAAGCAGCGCAGTATGGGGCATTGTGTTTCATGAACACAGCTCTTTTTATTATGCCCCCCTTCGAAGAAGAGGGGGTATATTGCTTTGCTCATGTCGGTCGGTCTGTTGGTCTGTCGGTCTGTCGGTCGGTCTGTCGGTCCGTCCACCAGGTGGTTGTCAGACGATAACTCAAGAACACTTGGGCCTAGGATCATGAAACTTTATAGGTACATTGATCATGACTCGCAGATGACCCCTATTGATTTTGAGGTCACTAGGTCAAAGGTCAAGGTCACGGTGACCCGAAATAGTAAAATGGTTTTTGAATGATAACTCAAGAATGCATACGCCTAAGATCATGAAACTAAATGGGTAGATTGATCATGACTCGCAGATGACCCCTATTGATTTTGAGGTCACTAGGTCAAAGGTCAAGGTCACTGTGACCCGAAATAGTAAAATGGTTTCCGGATGATAACTCAAGAATGCATAGGCCTAGGATCATGAAACTAAATGGGTAGATTGATCATGATTCGCAGATGACCCCTATTGATTTTGAGGTCACTAGGTCAAAGAACAAGGTCATGGTGACCCGAAATAGTAAAATGGTTTTTGGATGATAACTCAAGAACGCATATGCCTAGGATCATGAAACTTCAAAGGTAGATTGATCATGACTCGCAGATGACCCCTATTGATTTTGAGGTCACAAGGTCAAAGGTCAAGGTCACGGTGACCCAAAATAGTAATATGATTTTCGGATGATAACTCAAGAACGCTTTTGCCTAGGATCATGACACTTCATAGGTACATTGATCGTGACTCGCAGATGACCCCTATTGATTTTCAGGTCACTAGGTCAAAGGTCAAGGTCACAGTGACAAAAAACGTATTCACACAATGGCTGCCACTACAACGGACAGCCCATATGGGAGGCATGCTTGTTTTACAAACAGCCCTTGTGTTAATTTTACCTTGGCTGTTTAATGAGAAAACCCGAGGTATTGTCATAGCCAGCTCGTCGTCCGCCGTAGGCGTTGTGCTAAAACCTTAACATTGGCTCTTAAATCAAAGTGTTTTCACCTACAACTTTGAAACTTCATATGTAGATGCATCTTGATGAGTTCTACACACCACACCCATTTTTGGGTCACTAGGTCAAAGGTCAAGGTCACTGTGACCTTTAATATAAAACTTTAACATAGGCTCTAAAATCAAAGTGCTTCCACCTACAACTTTGAAACTTCATATGTAGATGCACCTTAATGAATTCTACATGCCACACCCATTTTTGTGTCACTAGGTCAAAGGTCAAGGTCTCTGTGACCTCTAATATAAAACTTAATTATAAACCTTAACATTGGCTCTCAAATCAGAGTGCTTCCATCTACAACTTTGAAACTGCATATGAAGATGCACCTTGATGAGTTCTACACGCCACATCCATTTTTTGGGTCATTAGGTCAAAGGTCAAGGTCACTATACCTCTAATATAAAACTTTAACATAGGCTCTAAAATCAAACTGCTTCCACCTTCAACTTTGAAATGACATATGTAGATGCACCTTGATGAGTTCTACACGCCACACCCATTTTTGGGTCACTAGGTCAAAGGTCAAGGTCACTGTGACCTTTAATATAAAACTTTAACATAAACCTCTACATTTGCTCTAAAATCAAAGTGCTTCCACCTACAACTTTGAAACTTCATATGTAGATGCACCTTGATGAGTTCTACACGCCACACCCATTTTGGATCACTAGATCAAAGGTCAAGGTCACTGTGATCTCTAAAAAAAATAAAATATAAATAAATCTGACAAGCTTTCGCAGCCGAGCATGGCATCCATTATGTGGTGCTCTTGTTTTATTGGTATATTCGTTTGTTAAAGGGGCATATTGATAAATAATACTGTACTTGGCATATGAATGACAAATCTATGTTAAAGTTTGCGTACCACCTCCATTGACATATTGCTTTATTATTATGCCCCCCTTCGAAGAAGAGGGGGTATATTGCTTTGCTCATGTCGGTATGTCGGTCTGTCGGTCCGTCCACCAGGTGGTTGTCAGATGATAACTCAAGAACGCTTGGGCCCAGGATCATGAAACTTCATACGTACATTGATCATGACTAGCAGATGACCCCTATTGATTTTTAGGTCACTAGGTCAAAGGTCAAGGTCATGATGACCCGAAATAGTAAAATGGTTTTTGGATGATAACTCAAGAATGCATACGCGGCAAACAGGGCGAACTCTGAACAATATAACTGAAGCAACTGGTCTGTAATCCTAATTCTATAATTATCAGTCCAATTGAGTAAAATGAAGTGGATCAGTAAAAATATTATCAGAATATGAGATTTTTTTTATATTTCGTATATTAAATATTGTGTTAATGTTTGATTTTGTTGATTAATATAAATATAAGCAGGACAGGGAAGGTAATACACAATACACAATTATATCTTTCTTATATACAAGGGAAACAAATGCAATAAGTTAAAATTTCATGTTTAATGAATAGAGGATATTTATCATGTCAGTGTGAGATCATTTGTTATTTTTTATGATCACATTTTATTATTACTTTGACAAAACAACACTTACCTGAATACCACAATGGAGTCCACCCAAACAATACCCCACGCCCCTACCAGAATCCCTCCCCCCCACCTCACCCCCCCCCATTTTTATGTCCCCCACTATAGTAGTGGGGGACATTTTGTTTTTGCCCTCTCTGTTGGTTGGTCTGTTGGTTGGTTGGTTTTGCAGCAACTTTAACATTTTGCAATAACTTTTGCTGTATTGAATATAGCAACTTGATATTTGGCATCCATGTGTATCTCATGGAGCTGCACATTTGGAGTGGTGAAAGGTCAAGGTCATCCTTCAAGGTCAGAGGTCAAATATATATGGCCAAAATCACTCATTTTATGAATACTTTTGCAGTATTGAAGATAGCAACTTGATATTTGGCATGCATGTGTATCTCATAATGCTGCACATATTGAGTGGTGAAAGGTCAAGGTCAGAGGTCAAATATATGTGGTCCAAATCGCTTATTTTATGAATACTTTTGCAATCTTGAAGATAGCAACTTGATATTGGGCAGCAACTTGATATTGGGCATGCATGTGTATCTCTTGGAGCTGCACATTTTGAGTGGTGAAAGGTCAAGGTCATCTTTCAAGGTCAGAGGTCAAATATATGTGGCCCAAATCGCTTATTTTATGAATACTTTTGCAATATTAAAGATAGCAACTTGATATTTGGCAAGCATGTGTATCTCATGGAGCTGCACAGTTTGAGTGGTGAAGGTCAAGGTCGAGGTCATCCTTCAGGTCAAATATATGGGTCAAAATTGCTCATGTAATGTCACTTCTGCAATATTGAAGCTAGCAATTTTATATTTGAAATGCATGTGTATCTCATGGAGCTGCACATTTTGAGTGGTGAAGGGTGTAGGTCATGGTCATCCTTCAAGGTCAAACGTCATATAGGGGGACATTGTGTTTCACATCGCATCTTTTTTTTTTTAAACATCATCTAATAAATTACCACACCCCACATTATACCCCCCTCTCACCCCCACCCCCCTACCCCCCCCATCCCCCCCCCCATTTTTTTTACATCTAATAAATTTCCCCACCCCACATTATTACCCCCTCTCGCCCCCCACATCCCTACCCCCCAAACCCCCCACCCTCTCACTCCCCCCTACCCCCCCTACCCCCCAAACCCCCCTTCCCCCATTATTTTTTAAACGTTATAAATTACCACAACCCACATTATATCTCCCTCTCACCCCCACACCCCCCCTACCCCCCACTCCTCCATCCCCCCCAATTTTTTTTAAAACATCTAATAAATTACCACACCCCACATTATACCCCCCCTCTCACTCCCCCCCCGCTACCCCCCATACCCCCCAATTTTTTTTAACATTAATAAATTACCACACCCCACATTATTACCCCCCTCTCACACCCCTACCCCCTTACCCCCCTACCCCCCCACCCCCCAATTTTTTTGAACATCTTATAAATTACCCCACCCCACATTATACCCCCTCTCACCCCCACCCCCCTACCCCCACCCCCCCATTTTTTTTTTTTAAACATCTTATAAATTACCACACCCCACATTATTACCCCCTCTCACCCCCTCTACCCCCCCAACCCCCCAATATTTTTTTAACATCTAATAAATTTTCCCCACCCCATATTATACCCCCCTCTCACCCCCCACCCCCCCTACCCCCCAACCTCCCCCCCCCCCAATTTTTGTTAAACATCTAATAAATTACCACACACCACATTTTACCCACCTCTCACTCCACCCTACACCCCCCACTCCCCACCCTCCCCCCCCCAATTTTTTTTTTTTCAATTTCTAATAAATTACCACACCCCACATTATACCCCCCTCTCACCCCCACCCCCCCTACCCCCCCGACCCCCCCCCCCCCCCATTTTTTTTTAAAACATCTAATAAATTATCACATCCCACATTATACCCCCCTCTCACTCCCCCCTTGATCATGACTGGCAGATGACCCCTATTGATTTTCAGGTCACTAGGTCAAAGGTTAAGGTCACATTTACTCGAAATAGTACAATGGTTTCCGGATGATAACTTACATTAGGAAACGGTCAAGGTCACAGTGACAAAAAACGTATTCACACAATGGCTGCCACTACAACTGACAGCTCATATGGGGGGCATGCATGTTTTACAAACAGCCCTTGTTTTGCAAACTTCTTGAACAACATGCCCCCAATCTATAAACAAGAGCAGACAACTGTATCAAGCATTTTGTAAGAATTATGGCCCTTTCAGATAATCACAATGGATTGTGAAAAAGTTATAGCCGCTGTCAAGGACATGGAGTTGCAACTTCTTGGAGTTGTGCATAAAATTAGTAATGGGAAAACTCAAGAGGCGACAGTTGTGCTTGAAAAAATTGCCAGGAAAACCAAATGCGATGCACTCACATTGGAATTCAGAAATAAAAAACATATGGAACAGTTGCAATCCCTTACAGAGGAAAATAAAATGTTAAAAGAAAAACTTAAGTATACAGAGACAACAAAATCAAAAGCATTGCAAGAAAATGGTCTTCTTCAAGTTAAGCTTGCTTGTAAAGAAAGGCAATTGGAAGAACTAAAAGCTAAGATTCAAATGCTTGAGAAAGAAATTGTTAATTGCTCTTCTCAAGATATTTTTAATGACAATTTAAATGAAGACATTGCAAACAAATCAGAAGAAAGTGAGTTAGAGCAAGAAATGACCCCCAAAAAGCTGAAAACAACATGACAATTTTATTAAACTTAATTCATGGACATCAAACCTGAACATTGAATATATGGATAAAGAATTGTTATGCCCCCCTTCGAAGAAGAGGGGGTATATTGCTTTGCTCATGTCGGTCGGTCGGTCTGTCGGTCCGTCCACCAGGTGGTTGTCAGACGATAACTCGAGAACGCTTGGGCCTAGGATCATGAAACTTCATAGGTACATTGATCATGACTCGCAGATGACCCCTATTGATTTTGAGGTCACTAGGTCAAAGGTCAAGGTCACGGTGACCTGAAATAGTAAAATGGTTTTTGAATGATTACTCAAGAACGCATACGCCTAGGATCATGAAACTTCATGGGTAGATTGATCATGACATGCAGATGACCCCTATTGATTTTGAGGTCACTAGGTCAAAGGTCAAGGTCACTGTGACCCGAAATAGTAAAATGGTATCCGGATGATAATTCAAGAACGCATACGCTAGGATTATGAAACTTCATAGGTAGATTGATCATGACATGCAGATGACCCCTATTGATTTTGAGGTCACAAGGTCAAAGGTCAAGGTCACGGTGACCGGAAATAGTAAAATGATTTTCGGATGATAACTCAAGAACGCTTTTGCCTAGGATCATGACACTTCATAGGTACATTGATCGTGACCCGCAGATGACCCCTATTGATTTTCAGGTCACTAGGTCAAAGGTCAAGGTCACAGTGCCAAAAATCGTATTCACACAATGGCTGCCACTACAACGGACAGCCCATATGGGGGGCATGCATGTTTTACAAATAGCCTTTGTTTCATAACTAATTTACTATCAATGCCAACTTTGCAATGCCTTCTCAGTGATTATAGATGTGTATTTTCCGTATTTCATTAAAGGGTATTCCTCCTAATTCTACATACAACCCGCTAAGGTTGATTGATTTATTTACACACAGTAATTTCCTTAATAATTATTTTTGTGGACAGCTTGAATATCTTCTCAGACGAGTAATTCAAAATTGATGCTAGTAAGATATCAAAGAGTTTAAGTTTGCTTTTGGTGCTGAATTCTTACATGTTGAATACTGAGAATAGTCCGTGCATTTATTTTGACCCATGGTCTGCTATGCATTTTGAGTTAAAATACATTTTCTGTTTTTAAATAAGTAAACCCCCACATATTTATGCCTCCATCGAAGAAGAGGGGAAATATTGTTTTGCACATGTCGGTCGGTCCGCCAGATGGTTTCTGAATGATAACTCAAGAACGCTTAGGCCTAGGATCATGGAACTTCATAGGTACATTGATCATGACTGGCAGATGACCCCTAATGATTTTTAGGTCACTAGGTCAAAGGTCAAGGTCAAAGTGGCTCAAAATAGTAAAATGGTTTCCGGATGATAACTCAAGAATGCTTAGGCCTAGGATCACGAACCTTCATAGGTACATTGATCATGACTGGCAGATGACCCCTGATTTTCAGGTAACTACGTCAAAGATCAAGGTAACAGTGATTCAAAACAGTAAAATGGTTACCAGATGATAACTACAGAATGCTTACGCCTAGGATCATGAAACTTCATAGGTACATTGATCATGACTGGCAGATGACCCCTATTAATTTTCAGGTCACTAGGTCAAATGTCAAGGTCACAGTGACTCGAAATAGTAAGATGGATTCTGGATGATTACTCAATAATGCTTATGCCTGGGATCATCAAACTTCAGAGGTACATTGATCATGACTTGCAGATGACCCTTATCAATTATCAGGTCACTAGGTCAAAGGTCAAGGTCACAGTGACTCGTAACAGTTTAATGGTTTCCTGATGATAACTCAAGAATAGTTAGGCCCAGGATCATGAAACTTCATAGGTACATTGGTCATGACTGGCAGAATGATCCCTATTGATTTTCAGGTGACTAGGTCAAAGGTCAAGGTCACAGTGAAAAAAAAACGTATTCACACAATGGCTGCCACTACAATGGACAGCCAATATGAGGGGCATGCATGTTTTACAAACAGCCCTTGTTAAAGGAAGTAATAACTTCTAGTTTTTCACCATACAGAAAGATATTGATGTTTGTGTAATGAGTTTCTTATTCGAAAATTAACACTTGTTTTAGCTGTATTTATTTTCAATGTCCATGCATTACAGTATGCTTCTATGTCTGTTAACATGTGTTGTAGTGAGTTTGGTGATGTTGCGGATAGAATTTGATCATCAGCATAGAAAATAAGAAATAATTTCAACTCGTCTTTAGTAAATAAACCATCTAAATCTGTATTTATGTTCTCTAACAGGTCACTGAAAAATTATGTATATATATATTTAGTGTAAAGGAATAGATTTGGAAAACTTAAATAATAATTTGATATATATATATATATATATCTGCTATGATGTTGCAGTACATGTTCTAATCAAAATAAATTCTGATCCCTTTATATACCAGTACGCAAGTGAGTTATTATCCCCCGCTAGAGGCGGAGAGATATTGTTTTGGCGTTGTCCGTCCGTCCGGCTGTCTGTCCGTCTGTCCGTCCGGCACTTTTGTGTCCGGAGCCTTATCTTGGAAGTGCTTTGGCGGATTTCATTGAAACTTCGTATGAGTATATATATGCATAAGAGGATGATGCACGCCAAATGGCATTGTACATCATCTGTTAAAAACAGAGTTATGGCCCTTTGTATCTTGAAAAAATGCTTTTTACTATAGGCACTTTTGTGTGCGGAGCCATATCTTGGAAGTGCTTTGGCGGATTTCATTGAAACTTGGTATGAGTATATATATGCATAAGAGGATGATGCATGCCAAATGGCATTGTATACCATCTGTTAATAACAGAGTGATGGCCCTTTGTATCTTGAAAAAATGCTTTTTACTATAGGCACTTTTGTGTCCGGAGCCATATCTTGGAAGTGCTTTGGCGGATTTCATTGAAACTTGGTATGAGTATATATCCCCTGCCAGAGGTGGAGGGATATTGTTTTGGGCGTTGTCCGGCTGTCCGTCCGTCCGTCACTTTTGTGTCCGGAGCCATATCTTAGAAGTGCTTGGCATATTTCATTGAGACTTCGTATGAGTATATATAAGCATAAGAGGATGATTCACGCCAAATGGCATTGTACACCATCTGTTAAAACCAGAGTTATGGCCCTTTGTATCTTGAAAAAATGCTTTTTACTATAGGCACTTTTGTGTCCGGAGCCATATCTTTTTAACATAACAGATGTTGTGTTCACTCTGCAACACTCTGAAAATTGAGTGTATATAAACATTGAATGTTTTTGTGGAAAACGCAACGACTTATTAATTCACCTAAATAAATTTTGAAGGCTCAAGAACCTGCCTCTGTCTTAGTTTTGAGGTATTGTCCTCCGTCCGTCCATCTGTCAGTATGTTCATCCGTCCGATTTGCACCCATCCTCAAACAAAGCATATGTTGCGGGGGATATCAATTCTACGAATTTGCTTGTTATTTACTAGGTTTTACATTATTATGCCCCCCTTCGAAGAAGAGGGGGTATATTGCTTTGCTCATGTCGGTCGGTCTGTCGGTCAGTCCGTCCACCAGGTGGTTGTCAGACGATAACTCAAGAACGCTTGGGCCTAGGATCATGAAACTTCATAGGTACATTGATCATGACTTTCAGATAACCCCTATTGATTTTGAGGTCACTAGGTCAAAGGTCAAGGTCACGGTGACCAGAAATAGTAAAATGGTTTGTGAATAATAACTCAAGAACGCATACGCCTAGGATCATGAAACTTCATGGGTAGATTGATCATGACTTGCAGATGACCCCTATTGATTTTGAGGTCACTAGGTCAAAGGTCAAGGTCACAGTGACCCGAAATAGTAAAATGGTTTCCGGATGATAACTCAAGAACGCATACGCCTAGGATCATGAAACTTCATAGGTAGATTGATCATGACTTTGCAGATGACCACTATTGATTTTGAGGTCACTAGGTCAAAGGTCAAGGTCACAGTGACCTGAAATAGTAAAATGGTTTTCGGATGATAACTCAAGAACGCATACGCCTAGGATCATGAAACTTCATAGGTAGATTGATCATGACTTGCAGATGACCCCTATTGATTTTGAGGTCACAAGGTCAAAGGACAAGGTCACGGTGATCGGAAATAGTAAAATGATTTTCGGATGATAACTCAAGAACGGTTTTGCCTAGGATCATGACACTTCATAGTTACATTGATCATGACTCGCAGATGACCCCTATAGATTTTCAGGTCACTAGGTCAAAGGTCAAGGTCACAGTGGCTCGAAACAGTAAAATTGTTTGCGGATGATAACTCAAGAATGCTTACGCCTTTGATCATGAAACTTCATAGGAACATTGATCATAACTGGAAGATGACCCCTATTGATTTTCAGGTCACTAGGTCAAAGGTCAAGGTCACAGTGACTCTAAACAGTAAATGGTTTCCAGATGATAACTCAAGAGGGCTTACGCCTAGGATCATGAAACTTCATAGGTACATTGATAATGACTGGCAGATGACCCCTATTGATTTTCAGGTCACTAGGTCAAAGGTCAAGGTCACAATGACTCGAAATAATAAAATGGTTTCCAGATGATTACTCAAGAATGCTTACGCCTTGGATCATGAAACTTCATAGGTATATTGATCATGACTGTCAGATGACCCCTCTTAATTTTCAGGTCACTAGGTCAAAGGTCAAGGCCACAGTGACTCGAAACAGTAAAATGGTTTCCTGATGATAACTCAAGAATAATTAGGCCTAGGATCATGAAAATTCAGAGGTACATTGATCATGACTGGCAAATGTCCCCTATTGATTTTCATGTCACTAGATCAAAGGTCAAGTTCACAGTGCCCCAAAAGTATTCACACAATGGCTGCCACTACAACTGACAGCCCATATGAGGGGCATGCATGTTTTACAAACAGCCCTTGTTCAAAACTGAACCTGTAGCCGAGCGCACCCGTTATGTGGTGCTCTTGTTTATTCCAGACATGAATTTTCTTCTTGGAAACCGTGGAGCTCACATTTATAATGGAAACATCTATTGGTGCAGAACATGTTTCAAAGAATTTACTACAGAAAAGGGACTTTCCAAACATACATGTCCCCGATGTGAAACGTGTAATATTATCTGTTCCTCTACCCAACGACTGAAGACACATGTTTGTAAAGGCCAGTTTTCATGTAATTTTTGTAAAAGAACATTTTCAACAGAGCATCTTTTAGAAAAGCACAAATGTACATTCTGCAAAAATTGTAAGCTGCTATATAGCACTAACCAAAAACTTTTATCACACAAATGTAACAATGATTCCGGTGTTCACCTCAGAGCAGTAAATAATGAAGAAATTAATGAATTCCAAATAAGAACATTTTCACCTATTGATTTTGAGTGGCAGTCATCCTTTTGCTCACAACTTAAATTGCAACTTTTAAAACAATCTACTACAGCTGCAAGGAGCTTGCTCATGCTTCGTGATACAGAACCACTGGCAACAGAAAGTATTATTGGGGATGGAAACTGTTTCTTCCGTTCACTGTCCTACATTATAACGGGTAGTGAGAGCCAGCACTTCCAGGTGAGAAAGGCAGTTTGTGCTCACATGCATGTCATCCCCATACAAAAAGTTATGCATTCCCCTTGCCAAATTCATGAGTACCTAATGACATCAAAAATGGAACAAATTGGTCAGTGGGCAACAGAAGTGGAAATATTTGCTGCAGCAAATCTGTTACAATCAAATATATATATGTACACTAAAGTTGGTGTAAATTGGAAATGGGCAGAATTTAAGCATGACTATTTACAAAGAACGTCTGTAGGATTGCCAAATGTAGCTATATATATAAAACATAGAAATACAAATCATTTTGAGCCTGTGATGAGTGTTCAACAAAACAGTTTAAGTCTTACAGGAACAGACCTACTACAAAAAGAAATTCTACGTCAGCTTCAATTGTCCGAAGCAAAGGCTAAAAACTCAAGCAATTCAGCTGTGGTGAGAGAAAAAGATAGAGAACGAAAGCAAAAGAAAAGACAATCAGCTGAGTATAAACAAACAGAAAATATAAGAAAGAAAAATTCTTCTGAAAACAGAGAGCATGAAAAAATACATAAGCGAGTCAAAAGACAGTCAGATGAGTACAAAAAGAGTGAAAGTACAAGAAAAAAAAATTCTTCTAACAACAGAGAGCATGAAAAAATACAAATGCGAGTCAAAAGACAGTCAGATGAGTACAAAAAGAGTGAAAGTACAAGAAAAAGAAATTCTTCTAAAAACAGAGAGCATGAAAAAATACAAATGCGAGTCAAAAGACAGTCAGATGAGTACAAAAAGAGAGAAAGTACAAGAAAAAGAAATTCTTCTAAAAACAGAGAGCATGAAAAAATACAAATGCGAGTCAAAAGACAGTCAGATGAGTACAAAAAGAGAGAAAGTACAAGAAAAAGAAATTCTTCTAAAAACAGAGAGCATGAAAAAATACAAATGCGAGTCAAAAGACAGTCAGATGAGTACAAAAAGAGAGAAAGTACAAGAAAAAGAAATTCTTCTAAAAACAGAGAGCATGAAAAAATACAAATGCGAGTCAAAAGACAGTCAGATGAGTACAAAAAGAGAGAAAGTACAAGAAAAAGAAATTCTTCTAAAAACAGAGAGCATGAAAAAATACAAATGCGAGTCAAAAGACAGTCAGATGAGTACAAAAAGAGTGAAAGTACAAGAAAAAGAAATTCTTCTGAAAACAGAGAGCATGAAAAAATAAATAAGAAAAGACAACGAGTTGATGCTAATTTCAAAGAACAAGAGACAAAAAGGAAGAAGTACAATATGGAAAAAAACATGATCAATAATTTTCACAAAAAAGTACGGAGTGGTCCAAACTTTATATGCACCATTTGTGATCAACTCTGGTATAAAAATAATGTTACCTCACTATCAACAGTGAAAAAAGGAAATGACATTTTAAAAGATAGTTGTTTAATGGAAATCAAAAGTTCAAATGGAAAAGTGTACATTTGTTCAACATGTAAATCCCATGTATCCAATAATAGAATACCTCCTCTATCTAGACAAAATGGTGTTTTTTTTGAAAATCTACCGCAAGAATTAGACTTAACACAACTGGAAGAGAGATTGGTAGCAGCAAGAATTCCGTTTATGCAGATGAGAGAGCTACCAAGAGGGGGCCAAGTAAGCATAACAGGAAATGTTGTCAATGTGCCAACTGATGTCAATAAAACAGCAAGAATTTTACCACGAAGACAGTGTGATGATGAGTGCATTCCAATAAAACTGAAAAGGAGACTTGGCTATAAACAGCACTACCTTTATGAATATGTGCGACCAAACAAAGTTATAGGTGCAATCAAGTGGCTCACAGAGCACAGTATTTTGTATCAGCAAGAAGGTATCATTATTGATGAAGAGTGGGAGCAACACCTAAAGTCTGGTACAGATGTGAACCCTATTGAACTTGTGGAGACTGGCACTATGGAATACTCAGTGAAACATCATAAAACTGATTCGGATTTAAGCCTTGAGGAACAACAAAGCAATGATGATTTGGAATATGAAAGGTTGGAAGGTGTTTTTGATAAAGATCCATTAGATGGGGCCAGTGCAGGTCCTTTGGATACTCTACTGCAAGCACAAAATATAATGGAAGAAACCAGAGACATTTTGTCAGTTGCACCAGGTGAAGGAAGTAGCCCATTAAGCATTTTTTTAGACAAACATGCAGAATCATTATCTTTTCCTTCTCTATATTGCGGCAAAGAAATGAAAAGTGAAAATGATTATGATGTAAAAGTTCATTATACTGATTTATGTAAATCTGAACTCCGACGCACTGATAGAAGAGTTGCGGGACATATTCCAAATCTTTTTTTCAAATTGAAAAAAGTCCAGATGAAACATATTTTAGACAAGGCCAATATCTGTCTTCGAAAAACATGTGGAAAGCAGCAAAACCTTACTGCTGGATTCCTGAAATCTAGAGATAACTTAAACACAATAATTCACACTGACTTAGGCTTCCGAGTGTTCAAAGAACTTCGTGGATCACCACCTTATTGGGAAAAGGTAAAGAAAGACCTCTTTGCGTTGATACGATATCTTGGCATACCAACATGGTTTGCATCTTTTTCATCAGCAGATACCCGATGGACACACTTATTGCAAATACTAGGGGAAACAGTTGACAAAAAGAAGTATTCCAAAGAAGAAGTCCATCAATTTTCATGGTTTAAGAAACAAGAGCTGGTGAAAAAAGATCCTGTGACATGTGCACGACATTTTGATTACCAGGTTAGAACATTCATCAACACTGTCCTCAACAACTCTTCACACCCAGTAGGTGAAATACAAGATTTCTTTTACAAAGTGGAATTCCAGATGCGAGGCTCCCCACATATTCATATGCTTGTGTGGGTGAAGGATGCTCCAAAGTATGAAGAAAATAAAGAAGAAGATGTTTTACATTTCATCCGCAAATATGTCACTTGTGCGAAATCAGAAGAGCTTGTGGACCTCATTAACTTACAAACACATTCACATTCTAGGACCTGTAAGAAAAACAACAAACCAATATGCCGCTTTAATTTTCCTTTGCCGCCAATGGATGAGACAATTATTCTCCAGCCTCTGCAGTGTGAAGTAGGTGAAGATGAACAAAAGCATAAACACAGTTGGGATAAGATCAGCGAATTCCTTCATAAACCCAAACCAGAAGATCATGACCTAGACTTCAACCAATTCCTAACCCTCCTGAACATGAATAAGGAAGATTATTTGAAAGCAGTGAGATCTTCATTATCTTCACCAAGAGTGTTTTTGAAAAGGTCATTATCAGAAACAAGAATAAACAACTACAACCCTATTCTCCTCAAATGTTGGCGTGCAAATATGGATTTACAGTATGTTATAGATGCATACTCCTGCGCCATGTACATAATTAGCTATATAGCAAAAAGTCAGAGAGGAATGAGCAATCTACTATACCATGCTGCAAAAGAAGCAAGAGAGGGAAATAATGACATCAGGCAACAGGTTAAGTTCATTGGCAACAAGTTTTTGAACAATGTAGAAATTTCTGCACAAGAAGCAGTATTCACCTTGCTGCAAATACCATTGTACAAAGCAACAAGAGATGTGATTTTCATAAACACCAGTCCTGTAGAAAAAAGAACAGTGATGTTAAAAGACTTCAGTACCATTGAAAATTTGCCAGATGATAGTGATGATGTCATTGCAGAAGGCATTCTACAACAATACAGTAGAAGACCACCCCAGTTGGACACACTTTGCCTAGCTGATTATGTTTCAAAATATAAAAGAATCAGACAGACAAGTGCTACAAAGAGGAAACAGACTTTTATGGATTACAATTCTGATGAAAACGATCAGCCATATGATGAAAACTGCAAACAATTTTATGAACTAGGCAATGGTTACAAGCTTGTAAGAAGACAAAAACAAGTATGTATCCGTTATGTTAGGTTTCATCCTGATAAAGATTCTGAGAACTATTACAGAGAATCATTAATGTTATTTTATCCATGGAGATGCGAAGATGAATTAATTGGTCTTTCTCAGTCATACTGTGAACAATTTCAGGTACTGACTAATATCAATGACACTATTACTGAGAAAATAAAAGAATACAATCACAAGACAAAGGAAATCGATGAGGCAGTGGAAAAGCTTCAAGAAATAGATGAAGATGTACTACAAGAACAATGGAACCAAGTAGCTCCAAATACACAGCATGTTGAGGAGGAATGTGCACTTCTTGAAGTTGATCCATTGTTTGCTTCACTAGATCCAGAGGACAGTTCACCAGAAGCAGTAGAGTTGAATGTTGGGTTAGGAGTACAAGGTACAGCAACAAAGGAATCATGTGTTATAAACATGGTAACTGATGATAAATATACTCAGTTGATCCGATCACTTAATACACAACAGAGGATTTTCTTTTATTATGTACTTCATAAGGTTAAGAACTCAGACACCCCATTCTTTACCTTCTTAACAGGTGGGGCAGGTGTTGGAAAAACAGCCTTGACCCATGCAGTTTACCAGATGTTGTTGCGCTACTTGAATAAAGAACCTGGTGCAAACCCAGATGACTTAAAAGTTTTACTAGGAGCACCAACAGGAAAGGCAGCCTTTTTAATAGGTGGCAATACACTACATCATATTTTTCAGATTCCTGCCTCACAAGGATTTCAGTATAAAAAATTGTCAAATGAAAAGCGCAATTCATTAAGATGTAGTTTTAAATCTGTCCGTGTACTTATTATAGATGAGTGCTCTATGGTTGGAAATAACATGTTTAATTTTATTAATCTGAGATTGCAGGAGATTATGGGAAACATTAAGGATTTTGGAGGCTTATCTGTCATTGCGGTTGGTGATTTTTACCAATTGAAACCTGTGTTTGATGACTGGATCTTCAACAATCTAAAAGATGACTATGGACCACTTGCAAGAAATCTATGGAAGGATTTGTTTGAAGTATTTTGTCTGACACAAATCATGAGACAAAAAGATGATGCTCCTTATGCGGAGTTACTCAACCGCTTGCGCACAGGAGATCATAACAATGAAGACATAAGCATTCTGAAAACTAGAGTTATCGGAACCTCCTACTTGACAAATGAATATCCAACAAACACAACACATATTTTTATGACCAATGAAAAAGTTGATGCACACAATGACTTAGTTTATACACTAGCAAGTCAGACTGATAAGATTCGCCTCACTGCCTGGGATGTTGTTATAGGAGATGTTGCAGAAAATGTCAAAGATGAAATAATACAGAAAATACCAAATAAACTTTCAAAAACAATGGGACTCTCCAAAACCCTTAGCATATCACTGCAGTCAAGAGTAGAATTATCTACCAATGTGGATGTTGATGATGGATTAGCCAATGGTGCATCTGGTCAAGTGATGGGATTAACACACTCAAAAATATCTCATAAGGGTATAATTGTGTGGGTGAAATTTGAGAATGACAAAATTGGAATAAAAACTAGACAATCACACTTACACCTCTATACACAGAAAATTCCTAATTCTTGGACTCCAGTTGAAGAAATTAAAAGACAATTTCCAGTGGGCAAATATAGAAATGCGGAGGTACTCAGGACTCAGATCCCTCTGAGACCAGCTTCAGCAAAAACTGCACACAGATGTCAAGGAGACACTATGGAGGCAGCAGTTGTAGATTTTGAAGGAAGATCAAGATGTCATTGTCACTATGTAGCCTTGAGCAGAGTGAAGTCATTGAATCAAGTCTTCATCCGCACTTTAAATGAAGGGAAGATATGTGTTAGCTCATCAGTTAAAGATGAAATGAACAGACTTTTTCTTGAAAAGAAATTGTGTCATTCATTAATTTTCCCAACAAATATTGATGAAAAAAATATTACTGTCATGTTTCACAATGCAAGGTCTCTGCATGCTCATTTTCTGGATATAGAGCTAGATCCTAATTTTAATTCAGCAGATGTGAATATTTTCGTAGAAACAAAACTGTCTAAAAAAGACAACATAGAAGACTACATGCTTACCGGCTACCATTTAAAGCGCTTTGACTGTTCTTTGAGTGAATTTGACTCTACAAGATCTCCATATGGAATTGCTGTATATTACAAACATTGTGCATACAAAATCAGGAATCACATGAAAATTATTCCTTCTCAAGGAGTTATTGAGTCAGTAACTATCAATTTGAATCCTTATAACATTAATGTTGTATGTTTATATGTGTCACCAAAAATATCAAGATGTGAAACAAATTATTTCCTCCAAGATTTGCTGTCACCTTTATCATCAAGTTCTATAATCATTCTGGGAGATTTCAATATTGACCTTAAATCAAATACACCATTGGAGACACTCTCTGGCTTCCATCAGTACATCACGACACCTACTACAGACTATAAGTCTATACTTGATCATATATATTCAAATCTGGATGACAGGATCTTGATGACCGGTGTTTTTGACAGCTATTTTTCTGACCACAAACCAATATGGGCATCTTTCAGTCCAGTTGACATCTAATGAAAAGTATGAAGTTTTTATTTACTGGACATACAAGTGTAAAAGGTTTCAATCATTTTTAGTGGACATATAAGTGTAAAATGTTTTAGTGGACATTGTAAGTGTAAAAAGTTGTAATCCTTTTTTAGTAGACATAAATTTGGAAAAGGTTTTAATATTTTTAGTGAACATATAAGTGCTTTTTGAAATTTGAAGAATGAAGATAAATTAAGAGAATATACCATACAAATGGTTTGAATTCTGTTCTGCCAGACCCCACTGCACCTGGCAGTGATTACAAACCAACCAAAGGCAGATGACCTTTTGATTCATGCGAGGGCAGACACTGCCCTAGTGGACCATGTAGGCGTCAAACCAGCCCACCTTTTAGTGCTCTACAATAGAATCGATTGCCTGAACAACCTGCTCCGGTACTTTAGGCCAACAACATGAAACCCACAGAAGCTTTTCCCGAACTGAATGTCGGGTGCTATAATGGCAAGTGTTTTTTTTCAGGAAATGCAATGATTCACTAAATTCCATGGATATTCAATGTGATTTTGAAGTATTTAAAGTATGTTTACAGTAACTCTTATATGATGTATACCCTACCATTTACATATATTTAACCCCCATGTAATACTGGTCAATGAAATATCTACAGGTTACACGCCTAAACATCATGCTGCAAAGTCTGAAAACCTGGCGGCCATGAAGCTCCTGATTCATGGCAAGGCGGATGTTAACATGCCGGATGTGAAGAGTGGACGGACACCTCTGCATCAGGCTGTTGTGAACGATGAGCTCTCTTTGGCTTTCTTCATTTGACACATTGAAGTATTGTCTGACCTGGCAATGTGGTAAAATAGAACAGAAGTTCATTTCATGTGATATAATTCTTAATTTGATGTATTAAAGTCTTGTCATACTTTGGTTATTCCACATTAGTGACACATGCAACTGGAGATCTGTTGTTGAATTATATGAAGCTCTCTTTACAGACAGGAGCCCATGTGAATACTGCCCAGTTTGATGGTAACACTGCTCCGCACATCGCCTGTGGCCGTGGAAACGTTGGAATGGCAGGCGGGGCCGACCCAGAAATTGATTACAACAAGTACAGATTGTTTTGAAATTGATTGTAATGTTTGGGTGTGGAGAGTCACAGTCTTTTACTATTGGAACTCTAAACTGTGTCTTATAACAATCCAGCTAGAATGGATTGTTTGAGCAAGTACAATCACTACTGCAGAAAACTGTGTCAGAAAGTACCCTAACTTGCAATTGTGTTGGTGTTCAAGGTTTAAGGTTTTCAGAATGCAAACCCTTTTAAAAATGTTGAAGTGCTAAAGAATATGCTTACATGTACATATATACTTTCTCTCTTAAGGGTGTGATTTAAAGGAGCTTTTTAACCAGGTTTTCCGAAGGAAAAAAACTGGTTATTAGATTGGCCAATGTCGGCGGGCTGGTGGGCGGGCGGAACAAGCCATAACTTTGTCTTTCATGGTGAGATTTTAAAATCACTTGGCACATTTTTTCACCATCATTAGACGGTGTGTTGCGCGAAAGAATTGTGTCAATATTTTGAAGGTAAATGTCACACTTTGAGTTCAAAGGTCAAAAATGGTCATAAATGAGCTTGTCCGGACCATAGCTATGTCATTCATTGTGAGATTTATAAATCATTTGGCACACTTGTTCACCATAATAGGATGGTGTCTCGCATGAAAGAATCATGTCAATATCTCCAAGGTCAAGTTTGCCATGACTAAAAATATATTTATTTTGAAACAAACTTACAAAGGGGGGTAATTTTGTTTATTCAGTTCAAAAGTTCAGTTTGAGTTGTCTCCCTTTATCAGACTTTTTTTTCACAATGAAAACCTTGTGTGACCATTTTGTCCATTGTTTTTCCATTTTTTTCTCATTTTGAAAGATCATCTAATAAATAACCACACACCACACTATACCCCCCTCTCAACACGCCCCCCCCCACCCCCGACTCCCAAAACATTTTTTTTTAAACATGGTTAAAAAAACACAAATTTTTATTTTTACCATTTTATTATTGAAAGATTTTCTAACCATCCCACCAAAGACCCCCCCCCATTTTTTTCTTTCTTTTCTTTTTGGAAAGTTTTTAAATGACCACACACCCACACTTTACACACCTCCACCCCCACCCCTCCCCCATTTTCATTGAAGTATTGTGATAGGTCCTATCACCTCTAAAAAGCAAAAATAGATGAGCGGTCTGCACCCGCTAGGCGGTGCTCTTGTTAAAAGATATGCTCTAGTATATATTTTTTTTAATACGCTCTAGTGTATTTAAAAAAAATATGCTCTTGTGTATTTTTTAGTGTACAAGTGCACTTCAGTGTATCTTTGAAAAATGTCTATTTAAAAAAAACATTCGTTTGGATATGAAATGTGGCCAGTTTAAAAATGATCCGAAAGAAAGACAGCAAATAAACTTTGTAAATAAACACATTTATAAACATTTATCATTTTAAAATAAACAAGTAGTTAAGACCATTCTAGCTATGGGTGCTTAAAAGCTATTCTGCTTTCCTCTGCAACTGCTGCCCCCTGTCCCTATACTTTTTGGTTTACATTGTTCCTTACAAAGAGTGCATTGAAAAATAACATGTCAATATACATTTTTTTCAAACAATATCAATAAATAACAATGGCAAATAAAATATGTTGAAAGACATTGACGTTTTAGTATGAAAAAGTTATGAAAGACTTAGGCTTACCAAATTGTCAAATAGCAAAAAAGTTTAAAAAAAATCTTTCTCAATCCTCTTATGGTTTTTAATATTGTTAAAGATTTTTTCTTGCCAAACTTGTAATGTGGCGCACAAATAATGTAAGTTTCTCGAGTTTATATAAAAAAAAACACCAATTACATCAAAGATAATTCATTCTAATTATTAAATTTATAAGCACTATATGGACATGAAAGCACATTCGAGATCTACATAACTCTCCAAACTTGGAAATATATACAACCATTTACAACTATTTACACACAAGTTATCTCAGTTTTAACTATTAAGGGGACATATCAACAGCTAGAACAGTATTTTATATTCTGAAATAGATATATATATATATATTAAAAATAACTTATTAAATGATTTCTTAAAACAGACACTTTCAGAGGGTGCAAGAGACATTCGGAGGCCGCCGTGGGAAAATCTTAGGAGTGACACAAATTTAAACAAACAAAATTATTATCTAAACATTACAAACAATCTTCTCAATGCACTTTGCATTTTGGTCTCGATGACTGATCGGTCTACCTCAAATTTGTGGGACATAACATCTGAAACGAAAAGTCGTGACAAGTGTTTACAAGATAACAATTGTATTTTAATCATTAATAATTAGTTTGAAAAATGTAGGTAGCTGTGGCAAAGTGAATATGTTGTTCTCATAGATACTGACAAGTGGTCTCCTTTCAGATCTTTCCTATATACTGCTTTTATCCAAGATTTTGAGCTTGAGTATCTTAGTATGCAGTAAGATTTTATTTAAATAACATTCATAATTGAAGTCATATTATTAAAATAACAATTTAATGTCATGATTTGTTCTTTTAAAACCTGTTGCAATATATAGTTTAAATTCAAGATTATTACCAATGATTGCTTCTCGTTCAGCCTCTGGTAGGCCGACACGAGGATCCCCCATGGTGGTAATGCCACCCTTGAATGAACAGGTTGCAAGCTGCTCCTCTGTAAATACAGCCTTCATTGCTTTAGTGAGTACCTTGGGCATTCTCCTCTCAAATTTGATCACACTTTTAATGATCTCCTGAAAAAAACAATTTTAAACAATAATGCAGATGTGTTACAACACAAATGTCATATTTAATAATAATTTAATTCTGATCAATGTAAATTTCACCTTGGGGTTTAACCTTCAAATTTAAAATATAAAAGTTCTAATTAAATATGGGGGAAAGAAATCTGTTCATTAATGACAAGAAATAGGTATAAATAAAATTAAGATGACAATAACCATAAAATACAGCCATAATAATTCAAATGGTGTTTTTTTCCTTAAAATTGCATTACATTTACTTATCCATTTACATTTCCCAGTGACAATACATAAATATGATAATGATCATAATTAATTAAATTAAAAAGAGATGCAGAAATGAAACCTGTTACAGCTGTTCTTGAGTATTCCAAAAAAACGGCAGTTGATGAACTAAGAGACCATACAGGGCTCAACATTAACCGAAAAACCAACTTGTCCGGCAGAAAATCTACTTGCCCTGAACGTAGAGCCGCTTGCCCAAACATGAAATATCACATTTACTGTAAACCTCATATTTTTTTATAAAGATCAAAGTGATACACCACAAAACCTTTTTTGTTTTTGAACATTTAACAAAATGATTACTGCAATTAAAGTCTAATGAAAGTCTAAATTACATGCTCTTTGTTCTTTTTTGCACTTGCCCGGGCGGACAACTAGATTATGAAATAACTTGCCAGGACCCAACTTTTACTTGCCAGGGGCAATAGGACAACCGTTAATGTTGAGCCCTGCCATATCACTTTAACTACCCACTTTGAATCGTCTTTGCAACAAACTTATTGTTGATTTACACATTGTAGTAAATACACAATACTTCATGCTGAAAGTATTTCAAGACATTTGACACTAGAATTATAAGTCTTAATGTTGCTCAATTATACCTAAAATTTAGCTCATTTTAAGTTGCTGAAACCCAATTGTTTTCAAAAAATAACTTTCTAGCTGTGCTTCAAATAACTTCCTGTGCTCCAACCAATCAAAAGTTGCTTGTTTTCAAATAGATGGTGCCAGAGCCAATCAAAAGTCTATAAACACCCCTTTGTTTAACCTAAATGGAGCACTGATAGGGATTAATGTTTATGATGCTAATCCATCTCTTATCCGATGATCCCATACTGTGTCAACCTAAGAAATATCCACTGATAAGGCAAATTTTAACACCAAAATATTTATTGAATAATACACAGCACTGTTAGCATATTATATTTTATTGTGAATATTTCAATATAACATACTGAATGGTGTTAGCAAATAATAATAACAATATAAATATGATTTAAATTGCCTTTTAAAATGTGTGTTAATAGTCAATGTGGTAGACATTAATTGAATTGGGGTTAAATATCAGTGTAAGAAAGTTCAAATACTTATTTTTTATATTGTGGAGATATAATTGATTCTGGCAAGCCCACATAATATTTTTGACACTTTCAATATTTTTAATTAGTTACCTGTTAGCTGCTCTACTAATTCACATATTTTATGAGCAGACAAATTGCAACAATAAGACCATTAACATTATGAGAAGATAAAAAAGAATTCAGTACAATGCTCCTATTAAAAACTATATCTCTGTCCTTTAACTTCAGTTATTTGCTATAGTGTTGCTCTTTTTATGAAGATGAACTAAAAATACACTTGTACAGAAAGAATATTTTTTTGCAAATCAGAAGATACACTTATATGCACAAACATGCACTTCATTAAAAAAATGCACTTATTGCATAAAAAGATGCACTTTGTCTACAGAAGATACACTAAAAGTACAGTAAATTACACTTCAAGATAATGAAAATACAGAAAAAAATGCACTTAAGTGCACTTAATTATGAAAAAAGTGCAGAAAAAATACACTTTTTGGTAAAAATGCAGAAAAATACACTTTTTAAAGCGTATTTTGTTAAAAAGTGCATTTTATTTTGAGAAGGGTAATATCCGCGAATATGAACGACCAGTCAGACCACCGCTTTTATTAAATTGCTCTATTTTGAGGCAGTCTTTACATATTTATCACATATTGTGAATTTTTAATTCAACAGTGATTTGTTCATAACAAAACTGCCAAAAAAAACGCATAAATATTGCCTATATTCGTTCATATTCGCACTTTTCGTTCATATCTGCGGATATGAGTCATATACACATTTTAGACGGACCGCTCAAGGTCATACAACAATGGCCGCGCCCATGAGAGAATCTTCACACTCATGTCAAAACTTTCTTACAGCATACATCGGCTTGTTTGGCAATTTAGAAACTGTCATTTAGGATACTAGTATATGAGTTATTTATTAACTAAATCTCCGCTAATGTCAACAATGGATTGAATTCAAAGGATGCATTCGATGTGAATGCAGGACTTTCTGGATCTTGACAGCTTGACACGGCAAAACTGGTATTTTTAATTATCGATTTAAGTCACATTTTGCTTTGTAAATTGTATTCGAGCATTTTGCGACTTATTGAATGACTATGATACCTGATATCAACATATCACATGGGATTTGCAGATCACCAAGCTGTCCTGAAAACATTGATTACAAAGTCTTTACTCATATTACGGGTTTGTATTATTTCTTCTTTCTGTTTTAGAACAGTCGATTGGTGTATAGCGGATTTTAGTGAGTAACGGATAGGTTAAAAGTTTTTTGCAAAATACTTTTTTTTTATGTAAAGATTTATAGTGTTCTATGAATTGAATACAAAATGCCTATCATTGTTCAGTTGATTCATGTTGTAGTTGACGTGTGTCAATGTTTAACTTACAATTGTTTCTTTTTTCGAAAGCAAAACAAGGTCACGTTATGTACGCACCGTTTTTGTGACGAAAGGAAAAGTGAAGACGTATGGTTTCCTGAATTTTGCAGATTTTGTTTGGTAAACATTATGTTCATTGATGTAATATTGTAGTATAATGTGTCTTTTCTAAAAGTAAGAATGCTCAGAAACCAAATTGATGTGTACCACATAAAATAAGCATGAGAGCTGCAACTCGTGATTTAGTGAATAACGGACATGTGGCGACACATATATTCGGGAATGTGGGTATTGTCTCAAACTAAATGAAAACTCAATTGAAGTTGTCCAATACACATGTGGGTAGCGCGTTGCTATGATATTTATTAGTAAAAACATCATTTTGAATGAAAAATAATAAAATTATACTGAAAATTCGATTTCTCTGAAAACATAGTTTTCACTATCAAATATATATTACAAGGTATTCAACTCAAAACGACCCGAATATAGGGTGCATCGCTTTGAACAGCCATTACTTCATCAATTGTGCAGCGATTTCATGAACTCGGTCTTATTAAACGCAGACATGAAGTTCCTTTTTATGTCCCCCACTAGAGTAGTGGGGGACATATTTTTTTTGCCCATGAATCAGGTTCAACAAAACAAACAATTTGATACCAAGAACGTACATATTTTATTCTAGTTTAAAGTCATAAATCACAAAAACGTTTATTTTTAAAAAATCACCACAGCCCGCACTACAGAAGTTAAATGACGTCATCAATGGGACAATACATCTTAAATATCGATATAGTAATTGCACTCGCAAGTGTTGCACAGAAAGTCAAGACAAATGATAACTGTATGCTAATCCTCAACTATTTAAACAAACTATTAAACACGCTCATGTCAATATTGACACCATCATCAAAATGTCAATTTCAATACACATCTCCAAAATGGCGTCTCCAAACTATTCGGTACAGTGTGTTCTTCGATTAAATTTGTCGCTGCAGTCCATTCCTGATCTCCAATTCAAGACGTTTATAATTAAAGCGTGTGTACTATTTCCCTTCGTAGTTTAAACAACTGTTTTCTCTATACGATATTTAAAATAAGCGATTATTCGTGTCGTCTTTTCGAACGCCGTTGCTACATATATGTAAACGAGTAAAAGCCGGATCAGCAAAATCAGCGGGGATCCGTACATTTCAAATAAAATAAATGGATTGTTTTGCAGATTTTTAGGGAAAGGTGGTATGATAAACAGAAAAGCAGGTTCCTGTCCCATCGTTTTGTAATATATCAGGCTCGGCACGAGCAAGCCTCGCCGTTATATTATTCTAAGCCTTGCCTGATATATTACAAAACGATGGAACAGTAACCTGTTATTCTCTATATAGCAACTTGATATTTGGCATGCATGTGTATTTCATGGAGCTGCACATTTTGAGTGGTGAAAGGTCAAGGTCAAGGTCATCCTTCAAGGTCAGAGGTCAAATATATGTGGCCAAAATCGATCATTTTATTAATACTTTTGCAATATTGAAGATAGCAACTTGATATTTGGCATGCATGTGTATCTCATGGAGCTGCACATTTTGAGTGGTGAAAGGTCAAGGTCATCCTTCAAGGTGAGAGGTCAAATATATGTGGCCCAAATCACTTATTTTATGAATACTTTTGCAAAATTAAAGATAGCAACTTGATATTTGGCATGCATGTGTATCTCATGGAGCTGCACATTTTGAGTGGTGAAAGGTCAGAGGTCAAATATATGTGGCCCAAATCGCTTATTATGCCCCCCTTCGAAGAAGAGGGGGTATATTGCTTTGCTCATGTCGGTCGGTCGGTCGGTCGGTTGGTCCGTCCACCAGGTGGTTGTCAGACAATAACTCAAGAACGCTTGGGCCTAGGATCATGAAACTTCATAGGTACATTGATCATGACTCGCAGATGACCCCTATTGATTTTGAGGTCACTAGGTCAAAGGTCAAGGTCACGGTAACCGAAATAGTAAAATGGTTTTTGAATGTTAACTCAATAACGCATACGCCTAGGATCATGAAACTTCATGGGTAGATTGATCATGACTTGCAGATGACCCCTATTGATTTTGAGGTCACTAGGTCAAAGGTCAAGGTCACGGTGACCCGAAATAGTAAAATGGTTTTCGGATGATAACTTGAGAACGCATACGCCTAGGATCGTGAAACTTCATAGGTAGATTGATCATGACTTGCAGATGACCCCTATTGATTTTGAGGTCACAAGGTCAAAGGTCAAGGTCACGGTGACCCGAAATAGTAAAATGATTTTCGGATGATAACTCAAGAACGCTTTTGCCTAGGATCATGAGACTTCAAAGGTACATTGATTGTGACTCGCAGATGAACCCTATTGATTTTCAGGTCACTAGGTCAAAGGTCACAGTGACAAAAATCGTGTTCACACAATGGCTGCCACTACAACGGACAGCCCATATGGGGGGCATGCATGTTTTACAAACAGCCCTTGTTTTATGAATACTTTTGCAATATTGAAGATAGCAACTTGATATTTGGCATGCATGTGTATCTCATGGAGCTGCACATTTTGAGTGGTGAAAGGTCAAGGTCAAGGTCAAATATATGGGTCAAAATTGCTCATGTCATGTCACTTCTGCAATATTGAAGCTAGCAATTTTATATTTGAAATGCATGTGTATCTCATGGAGCTGCACATTTTGAGTGGTGAAGGGTCAAGGTCATCCTTCAAGGTCAAACGTCATATAGGGGGACATTGTGTTTCACAAACACATCTTGTCTGGAAATGTACATATCTTGCAATATGTTTTACAAATGCTGGGTAAAATTTCAAGAAATAACACGCTACACATGTAATCCGATAAAGACCTAAGCGATCCGGTAATTGCTGGATCAGTTTACCCTGAAATTTGCGCTGTAAACAAAAAATATTTGTCGGAATTTTTAAACCGCTGGCATGTTTCAATAGGAAAGACATTTGTCTTTCGAGTTTTAAAAATTTAATTACTGAATGCATGGTGTTTACGTTGAAATGAGACTCGAAGTCCTTAACTATCCGTTATACACCAATCAACTGTATTAAATATCATTTTTAAGTCAAATGAACTGTGTCACAGTAAAAGAGACATTTAATAAGGCGATTGTGGCCAGTTTGGATCCAGATCAGCCTGCAGTCGCTTGAAAGCTGTTTGCTTAAAAGCGGTTTACCATTATTTGCATAAGTCAGAGGTTAATTCCGCCACGCCAGGTCAATAAATACGCACAATATCTATGAGTAAGCGGTCGATAGTCGCATAATTTGGTATAAATAATAATAATAATGTTCAATAAATACACTCAATATCTATAAGTTAGCGGTTGATAGTCAGATAATTTGGTATAAATAATAATAATAGTAATGTTCAATGTCAAATATCTCTAAAAGCAACAGATGTAAGGCGTCTTCTGATTGGCTAACATTCAAGGGTCAGTAAAGACTGAACGTTGAATTACAATTTTGAACATCGAAGTACAAAAATGTACTTCGATGTATATATTGTATGTCAAAGTACATTTCTCTTTTTACCTACTAGGTCTTGTTGACTTTCGACCCAATTAATGGTACGCCATAAATGTGTATTCATTCTATTGCGTTCAAGGTACTTATCCGATGTTTGAAGGAAAGGGCCAAGAATGTGCGATTGTGGGTCAAGTTCCCCAGGAGTACTACGTCCTCGTACCCCAAATTTTTTTTCCGTACCAAGTTTTTTTCGTACCAAATTTTTTTTTCGTTCCAAATTTTTTTTCGTACCCAAATTGTTTTCGTTCCAAATTTTTTTTCGTACCCAATTTTTTTCGTACTCTAATTTTTTTTCGTTACCAAATTTTTTTTTTGGCATGATTTTTTCGTTCCCAAAATTTTTGTACCAAATGATGATGTGATGATGTAGATCAACTTAAATTTATGCTTTTATATATCCATCCTCTTCAAAAGCATCGTCACACCAGTACTGTCAGTACTTTGATTCTAATTAGAACTGCAGGACATTTTTGTGGTGTACATTGTGT